>NC_047569.1:21498750-22102500 GCF_011004845.1 Esox lucius | reverse complement strand
CCCATTTGGAGAGCTCTATAGTTTAGTTTCTGCTGAGAAAGCTGTCGCTAACCATCTAGTCCGTGTTAAATTTCATAAAGCTTTACAATTCCAAAAGCTTTAAGGTAATTGTTCTGGGAGTTCTACGTTTCCTGTTTAGAGCGCACTATAGATCCTGTTCAGATAGCTCTACATTTTCTAATCAACGAGCTAATCAAAGATCTGCATGCAAGGCATTACATTTAAGATGGTTAAATTATTATTAAAATATTAATAAAAGGAAGAGGAAAACCACGTTTTTTATTCTAGATTTGAAAGTGGTCAACGTTGCAGCAAGTCGTTAAGATTATCTGGCAGTTTGTTCCAACTCTGCGCAGCATCATGACTAAATGCTTCCTCACAAACTTTTGTCCTAACTCTCAGAATGGTGATCAGACCAGACCCTGATGACCTGAGGGGTCTAGAGGGATCATACTGAGTAGGTCACAGTAACTTGGATCATTCAGTGATTCATAGATCATTGTGATTTTAAGTAGCATTATCTTAAAATCAATTCTATGAGATGCAAGGAGCCAGTGCTGAAGCCTAAGAATTGGTGTAATATGTTCAGCTTTCTTAGTTTCTGTTAGAAACTTTACAGTTCCAATTTAGAGAGCTCCACAATTCAGAAGACCTTTGCATGAACTCTCACTCAGGTTTTTGTTCAGAGGGCTCTACAGTTCAGTAAGCTCCACCGTTCTTGTTTGCGAAAGCTCTACAGCTCCTTTTCAGAGAGCTCTACAGTTCAGTGGGTTTGTGGCACTGTCAGACTACAGAATGATACATACATGTGGATGGGAGAGTAGAGCTCATTCTACAACATTAAACCTAATGAGCTAAATGTAAAAACCATTTCTGTGGGTGGATGGATGTGAGAAGGGCCCATCACTGGAGCGGCATGGCCAGGCCAGACCAGACCTGTGTGTGTGTGTGTGTGTGTGTCTGTCTATGTGTGTTTGTGTGCATGTGTTCTGGAACTGTGTTGTGGCCCTGACAGCCCTGTGCCAAAGGGTCTGTTCAGCTCATGGCCCATCAGGCTACACACACACGCACACATACGTATGCACTGTGCGCACACACATTCTCCCCCTCTTAAACCCATTTCCTCTGCACAGGGCATGGGAACTCCCCTGATCTCTCTCAGCCCACCCTCCTCTCTTCCTCTCCTCTCTTCCTCTCCTCTCCCCATCGCGCCCCCTGTCCTCTCACTCACCCCCTCTTCTCTGCCCTCTCTTAATCACATCTTCACCCGGCTCTGCCCTCCTCACTCTCTCACTCTTTCTCCTCTCGTTTTATTTCCTGCCTCCATCTGTGCCCAATTTACCCCGACCATGGTCTGGTTTTTTTGTCGATAATTTGTTTTTGATTCCCCAGAATTAGAAGAGCTTTGTGTGCACTCTCGCGCAGGCAAGCACACCCACATACAAACACACATACACACACATGCACTCACGCAGACACACACACGCACACACATGTACATACACGCACACACGTACGCACACATTTTTATTGTATTATTCTATAAAAGTTGCTATAAATCACTGGTTATTAATCGGCCCCAGACGGCATTCCCTCCCTCGCTCTCCCTCTCGCTCCGCACAAACACAGAACAGATGCATAGGAAATGGGATGGCAAGAAGGGCACCCAGGAGACAGGCTGTGCTCTTACTGTTCCCTCCTTTCTTTTCTTTCCTTCCTTCCCTCTATTTTCTGAGAATGTTCATTTATGTTGAAATGCCCAGACCTTCGACTCACTGAGGAAATAAAGTTTAAATTAAAGTTTAGAAAAAAATAAATTAAATAATAAATATAAATCATCCCTCTCCTGCCAAAGAGCCCGGTGTGTGGGATCGAGGTTAAACGTCCATCCTCTGCTGCTGAAAGCAAATGGGTTCAAGTCTTGCTGGTTGAACTGAACCCAGTTCATTTTAGAAACACTCAACACCCTTAGCTACATGTGCACATTCAATCTCTCTTTTCTGTTTCTCCCTCTTCCCCTCTGTCCCTCGCTCCCTTAATGTCCAAATATACGCCGGCCGCGCTCTCTACCACGTTCAGTCGCCGTGTGACTACAGCTCGTCTTCACCGGCCTTAAGCTCCCCCTGTCCTTCAGGAGGATGCTGTGTTTGTCCTGGTGGCTGTCACATGTCTATGCCCCCGGGGTGACACTGTGTGGTTGGACAAGGACTGTTTCCCTGCCAGACAACCGCTTTCCTCTCCATTCTTTCAGACACTCTCAGATTAGCCCTCGGTTCCCCCCCGTTCAGCCCACAGTCACACACCTGCATCTCCCATCCCTGGCTGACTCTCAAGCTCAAAGTGAAAAGGGCAGGAATCCACAAGAGAGGATTTGGTGAGTGAGAGAGACACAGTAACAGAGTTGGAGACAGAGGAGACAAAGTCAGAGCGATAGAGAGAATTGTAAGGGAGGGACTTCTATATATCTGCCCCACACTGTCCTGTGACTAACGAACAGACTGACCGAGCGGGGGTGGGTGTGTATGTGTGTGTCTGGTCTGCGTGTGTGCGTGTGTGTGTGTGTACGCTGCCTGGGTTGTTCACAGAGAGCGGCAGAAAACGTGAGAAATTGCGCCCCTGTTGGATGCCGGGCCGAGTCAGGGGGAGGGGGGAGGGAGAGCGCTTGTTTTCAGGCACGTAGGGAAGGCTTGTGGAGTTCTGCCAAAAGCAACATGGTACTGTGTTCTACTGGAGGGTGGGGGGTGGAGGGGGGGCAGACTGAAAGGGGTTCCCCAGGGCACCTTTTTGGCCCAGTTCCAGCGTCCTATTAGGTGATATGACAGAATGTGACATGTTCTTCGATACAACAAACAGCCTACAGATTCTTGCTGTGGTTTTGTAAAACATGCATCCCGGGCATATACTGTAATTTGACGGGCATGTTCTGAGTGTGACGGGCATGTACTCTATGTGACGGGCATGTACTGTATGTGATGGGCATGTATTGTATGTGACGGGCATGTACTGTATGTGACGGGCATGTACTGTATGTGACGGGCATGTACTGTATGTGACGGGCATGTACTGTATGTGACGGGCATGAACTGTATGTGACGGGGATGTACTGTATGTGACGGGCAGGTTCTGAGTGTGACGGGCATGTACTGTATGTGACGGGCATGTACTGTATGTGACGGGCATGTACTGTATGTGACGGGGATGTACTGTATGTGACGGGCATGTACTGTATGTGACGGGCATGTACTGTATGTGACAGGCATGTACTGTATGTGACGGGCGTGTACTGTATGTGACGGGCATGTACTGTATGTGACGGGCATGTTCTGAGTGTGACGGGCATGTACTGTATGTGACGGGCATGTACTGTATGTGACGGGCATGTTCTGAGTGTGACGGGCATGTACTGTATGTGACGGGCATGTTCTGAGTGTGACGGGCATGTACTGTATGTGACGGGCATGTACTGTATGTGACGGGCATGTACTGTATGTGACGGGCATGTACTGTATGTGACGGGCCTGTTCTGTATGTGACGGGCATGTACTGTATGTGACGGGCCTGTTCTGTATGTGACGGGCATGTACTGTATGTGACGAGCATGTACTGTATGTGACGGGGATGTACTCTATGTGACGGGCCTGTTCTGTATGTGACGGGCATGTACTGTATGTGACGGGCCTGTTCTGTATGTGACGGGCATGTACTGTATGTGACGAGCATGTACTGTATGTGACGGGGATGTACTCTATGTGACGGGCATGTACTGTATGTGACGGGCATGTACTGTATGTGACGGGGATGTACTGTATGTGACGGGCATGTACTGTATGTGACGGGCATGTACTGTATGTGACGGGCATGTACTGTATGTGACGGGCATGTACTGTACGTGACGGGCATGTACTGTATGTGACGGGCATGTCCTGTATGTGACGGGCATGTACTGTATGTGACGGGCATGTACTGTATGTGACGGGGATGTACTGTATGTGACGGGGATGTACTCTATGTGGATGTTGGATTTAAGGCTCACTTCAGTCATACCCACATTGCAGAATTTGCACATGAACTCTGAATTTGTTCTTGGGTCCTGTATAAACCCTACAACCACTACCAGGACACATTCCCAACCAGGTATGATTTCACTTTTCACAATTATTGTGTGGGTGTGGAATGAATAATGGAAATATAGATGCTTCATAAACATTGATGCACCTAAATGAACGCCAGCCTCCATAAAATGTTTGTTTTGCGTGATTAATGATGATGATGACGAGTAGAGAGTGACCCCGCATTTACAGAAGTGAGGTTGGCATTGGAGGGGATAGGAGGGGTTGGGAGAGATTAGGGGTGAGGATGGGAGGGATGTGGAGAGAAGAAGAGAGGAGGATCGACAAGGGGAGGGGAGGTCTGGTAGGTGCTAAAGGTGATGGAGTAAAGTGGACACAGATGTCCAATCTCAACAGCCCCTCGCTGGCCACAGCCTGCCAACCCTCTGCAAAATATCCCTGCATCGCTACAAATATGTAAATATGTTGACATGGAAGGATGTTCTCATTTGGAGCAAGTGCTGGGAAGACAGTGAAGGAGAGAGCAGCTCCAGGACTCCATATAAGGACGTGATTTGGGCTCAAACGGCAGCTTCTCAACACTTTCTTCTCCGCTGGGCGATTACGCCACCTAGCAAACACACACACAAACGCGCGTGTGGACATGCCGTTCCCCCATGACGGAACACAGCCCAGTCACACCCCCCCCCCCCAGTGCCCGGCTGGAGGAAGCGCTGTGCAGTCGGTGCATGGCCACGCGTCATCTCTGGAGTGCCCAACAGACCTCTGTGCCCTTGCTGAACTCCCAGTGCCCTCTCAGGGGTGAATGATTAAAAGGGGAAAGAGAAGAGAGAGAAAAGCAGAAACCACACGCGCTCTCATTTTCCATAACTCTACCTCTTTCTTTGGTACTGTATGTGTGGTTAGTGGTGTGTGTCTTGTGCATGTGCGTGTGCGATGGGTATCAGTCCAAGCGTTTCTGGTTTGTGGGTATTGGCTAGTGGTTAGTCTGGGCAGGCACTGACGGAGGGTACTTATGGTCTTCATAGCTGCCACTGAGACTGACTGGCACCACCCGGGCAATGCTACTTCCTCTTTCCCAAATGCGGAACTACCACAGGAGGTGTGTGTGTGTGTGTGTGCGCATGTGTTTTTGTGTCAACCACCATATGACTTGGTGACCGTGAGACAGCGTGTTGATGCATATGTTGTGCAGTTCATCAGGCTAAATGCATCTTGTGATCGTGTTATGAAGTAGATACCCTGACATATAAGCTTTATACTCTGTAAGGTTTATCAACTTTGCACTTGTTACATTGTAAACCTTGTGGCCGTTCCTCAGATAAATGCTAGTGTCCTCTAATTGTGGTAAATATCAAGTTGTTTATATATATATATATATATATATATATATATATATATATGCAAAATCTTTGTGTGTATATATATATATATATATATACAAATTATTTATGTGTGTATATATATATATATATATATATATATACATGCAAAATATTTATGTGTCTATATATATGTTTGTACTTTGTTTTGAGAGACCAAATTTGTAGATATTCTATAGATAGTTATACTATCAACATAAATTCAACGAATTGTTTGTTGATAAACAACTGCTTGCTAAGGTTTGGGTTAGGGTTAGGTTTAGAAGAAGGTTAAGGTGAGGATTAGGGTTAGGACAAATGTTACGGTTAGGGTTAGTATAAAGTTAATTAAAATGTTACTGATTCTCAGTAAATAATCTGTATAGCCCATATACATGTATACATGTATGTAAATATATAGACTGACCAAGGTGTACAGTGGTGCATTATGGTTGCCGTTTGTGCAGTCAGCTAGAGGATAGCCAGAATCATGCTAAGGGTCCAGGGTGAATATCCTGGACCCTTAGCATGGAGAATGTATACTGTAGCTGGTATCAGTCTCAGGGCACACTGGCCCCCTGCCTTTCCCCATGTCTATTCTCTCTTTCCATCCATCCCTGGGGCTGGCAGCAGTGTCTGGGCACTCGCTCCACTGTTGGCCCCGACCCTGACAGGATGTGGGGCTCAGTAACGTTTGTGTCAGTGTGGGAGGGTGTGTGTGTGTGTGTGTGTGTGTGCGTTCTTTTTTTCTTACCCTTTTTTTCCTGATTTTGTGTCTTGGCTGACTTTTTTACCTCTCGAAGAATTTGGAAAGGCTGTGAGATTCTTTTTTTTCTGCATGACTTTCAGCGTTCTCTCTCTCCCTCCAGCTCTGTCTCTCGCTCCCTCTATCCCTGTGTCGGCTGTGGCTTCTCCGTAATAGATTTCATATGTTGCTGAAGTTGACATCAGTCTTAAACTATTTTACATGTGATCTGCGATATTTCCTGAGGAAAGCTGTCAGATATTTATTAAGGGCTAATAAAATAAACCTCCCTTGTTCTTCTCTCTCTCTCTGTCCCTCTGTTGCTCACCTTGCTGTCCCCTCTTCTGTGGTCCAGGGCTATGAAGCTGGCTCCATTATCTTATTGTTATCACTCGGGCTTGAAAACTTTTGGGGGCGACAATTTCCTTCCATTCATAAGATGTTGCTGTGGGTCAGGTCTAGGTTGGGTGTGTGTGTGTGTGTGTCTGAGGGGATCTCTTGTTCTACTCCCTCCTTCCTATCCATCCATCCTGTGGCGGAGCCTGTATCCCTCCATCTGATACCCTAAGGGTGAGTCCCCCTGTCTGTCCACTGTCCTCTACATAGCCAGCCATCAGCCCATACGTTACAGCCGGGATCAGACACTAAAGCTTGCAGTAGCACAGCCTTATAAAGACAGGTATTCACACATCCAGAATTCTGTGCAGCTTAAAGGTGAACTGACAGTTTTGACATAATGCAGAGGTAGAATCTGGAAATGTTTCCTCCGGCAGGTTTGCACATAGTAAATGTAAGCCACTAGTCACCCAGTGACCAGTGTTTATTTCAGGTATACTTGATGATGAGTCTTAGTAAAACACAGCCACACCCACATACAAGTCATCCCGTTTTCTCTCCATTAAACTGTGGAAACAGAGTATACAAGTGAAGTGATGTAATAGCAGCCAATGCCTCAGCGGACTACTCAGAGGAAGGCCCTCAGAAATGTCTCCAGCAAAACAAGACCCTGTGAACTGTTCTCTTTGCTACTGCAAAGCAAGCATTACCTACCCCCTCCTCCTACCCCCAAGCTAATGAACACAGTGCACCTGAGCCTGGTACCCGAAGCGTTCAACGGCCTCTATGGTGTGGCTGTTTCATTCTATTGGAGTGATCATATCATTTCACAGGAGTGACCGTATCACACTACAGGAGTGACTGTATGATACTACAGTACAGGCGTGACCATATCATTCTATCAGCGTTACCATATCATTCTATCAGAGTTACCATATCATTCTACAGGAGTTACTGTATTATTCTATCAAAGTTACCATATCATTCTATCAAAGTTACCATATCATTCTATCAAAGTTACCATATCATTCTATCAGAGTTACCATATCATTTTACAGGAGTTACTGTATCATTCTATCAAAGTTACCATATCATTATATCAGAGTGACCATATCATTCTATCATTGTTACCATATCATTCTATCAGAGTGACCATATCATTCTTTCATTGTTACCATATCATTCTATCAGAGTGACCATATCATTCTATCATTGTTACCATATCATTCTATCAGAGTGACCATATCATTCTATCATTGTTACCATATCATTCTATCAGAGTGACCATATCATTCTATCATTGTTACCATATCATTCTATCAGAGTGACCATATCATTCTATCATTGTTACCATATCATTCTACAGGTGTTACTATATCATTCTATCAGAGTGACCATATCATTCTATCAGAGTTACCATATCATTCTACAGGGGTTACTGTATCATTCTATCAGAGTTACTGTATCATTCTACAGGAGTTAATGTATCATTCTATAGAAATGAATGGACCGCTCTACAGGAGTTACTGTATCATTCTATAGGAGTAACCGTATCATTCTATAGAAGTTACTTATCATTCTATAGGCCTAGTTGCAAAGAAAAAGCACTATCTCAGACAAGGCAAAATAATTCAAACACTGGACAGAGGAAGAACTCTGCCTAGAAGGCCAGCATCCCAGAGTCACCTCTTCACTGTTGAGGTTGAGACTGGTGTTTTACGGGTACTATTTAATGAAGCTGCCAGTTGGGGACCTGTGGGTGTCTGTTTCTCTAGACACTCTAATGTATTTGTCCTCTTGCTCAACTGTGCATTGGGGCCTCCCACTCCTCTTTCTATTCTGGTTAGAGACAGTTTGTGCTGTTCTGTGACAGGAGTAGTACACATCATTGTACAAGATCTTCAGTTTCTTGACAATTTCTCGCATAGGAATAGCCTTAATTTTTCAAGAAGAATAGATTGACATGTTTCAGAAGGAAGTTCTTTGTTTCTGGCTATTTTGAGCCTGTAATAGAACCCAGCCCTTGGCGTCCGGGGCTATAGCCTCGGATCTTTTATGAATAGCCCCGGATCTCAAATGGAACATACAAATCCCTGTACTTTCTGTTCCGGGCGGGAGGGTGAGCTAAGCCCCAAATGTATTGTGATCCTAGCGACGCCTCTGATAGAACTCACAAATGCTGATGCTGAAGCTACTGAACTATTCTAAAGAAGGCCAGTTATATTGCATCTTTAATCAGCACAACAGTTTTTAGCCATGCTAACTTAATCACAAAAAGTGTTTTCTAATGATCTATTAGCCTTTTAAAATGATGAACTTGGATTAGCAAACACAACATGCCATTGGAACACCAGACTGATGGTTACTGATAAAGGGCCTCTACATGCCTATGTAGATATCCCATTAAAAGTCAGCTGTTTCCAGCTACAATAGTCATTTACAACCTTAACAATTTCTACACTGTATTAATGATCAATTTTATGTTATTTTAATGGACAAAGAAAATTGCGTTCTCTTTTAAAAAAACAAAGGACTTTCTAAGTGACCCCAAACCTTTTAATGGTATTATATATATATATATATATATATATATATATATAAAAAATGATTGCTCTCAGACGGGTTTAGTCTATTTAGGTAATACTGTATATCAAATCTTTAGTTTTTTTCTCTCCTCTCTCCATGGTCGGAACAGCCCTAATGAAAAACAAAAACATCAGCACTTGGCATTCTGAACCCATGAATTGCCCTCCCTCTCTCCGTTTCTTTCATCCCTCTCCCAGCAGTACACCCATTCCCTTCTTTCTGGGGTCCCCTAGCTGTAGTACCCATAATTCACCCTGAGACACAACACCCACAGCATGCTCTCTCTAACCTTTATAGAGCAGCCAAGAAGCAGCAAGAGAGAGGGAAAGTCTGAGGCATCGAGGCAGGGGCTGGGCAAATACTTTCTGCCTCTGTTGGCCTCTGCTTGACAAACAAGATGGAGTCAAAGAGACATGGAAGGAAAGCAGACAGAGCATTTGCATCGTAACAAAAAAAAGTCTGAGTGAGCGGAAAAGGAGATGATGGAGTGATGGAGAGATGGAAATACAGGATGAGATAGACTGATGGAGGGAGAGTGAGAGAGAGACAGCAGCAGACGGAGAGAGATGGCTGTGGCAGAGGGTGCCTATCTGTCTCTGCTATCCTCTGTCTGTCAGTCCTTGGGGGATTTATGTGTTTGTTTGTGACTCTGTCCCCACTGTCACTTCCGTAATGCATTCCACATTTTGGGCTGTCGGGGATGTTTGCCTGCCTGCTCTTCATGGTTCTCCTCCTGTAGGTTGGTGAATGTAGAGAGCTTAAACCCAGCCAAGTCTCGACCTCCTTAAAGGCTGCATTCTGCACACAACCAACATTTATTATACATCTAAGTATGTTCTGTCTAAATGCTTTGTTACCCTGGTTTTAGCTAGTTAAGGGTTATAGGTGGTATTAAGATTGGAAGATATGTCTCTGCACAAGGGTAGAGATGGTCACATCGGCTGCACTGGTTACTTAAAAAAAAAAAAGTATGATTACTTCTTGGATTACTTAATTGAAAATGAATAGGCACGCAAAATAATGATGAATGTTTCATGTTTAGTTTTTAATTTAATGTTTGAAAAACATCTTTAGTCAGTTGTTGTGTCTGTGTTCATCATGTGCGCAAAGGTGTTCGCGCATATCCAGGTTAGTGACCGATGAAGCGCTAGTTTAATTTTCTCAGCTTTTGGCTGGTAAAAACAGTACTATGGCATACAGAATATGTATATTAATATTAGCATATAAAATGTGATTTAGTGTCTATCTACTATTGACACACTTTCTCTGAACAACGATAAGCGACACCTGGTGTATCTTTTTCAGATAGGACTTGTTTAGAAGATTTGGCAACTATTTCTCAGATCGCTGTAAAATGCCGCTACCTTCAAGATAAAACATTATATATAATTTATCAAGATATTTAAGGAGAAAAAGGTGTGTTGGGAAGCCAAAGGATGATGATTTGCATTTGATGCAGCTACCTCAAATCCATACAGGTTGGCCATGTATGATTCTGCCTGCCTGGAGGTGCAGGTGTGTAACACTGTTTATTTGTGTTTTGAAAATCCATTGCTGGTGTTAAAACATATTTGTGTGCGGGTGTTCACGATCGCAAACGTGCATTCGTGCGCCTGTGGTTTCTTCTTCTTTTTGACAATGTTGGTGGTTGTGGAACAAAACATCAAACTACTGCATCTGGGGAGAAAAGGTATGGATATCCTGATATGTATAATGTCCATACCTTTTTGAGAAATTACCATTTCTTTTTCAACAATGTTTTGAAGCAATAAGAAACAGGAATAAAACTCAAATAACAGAATGGGATAACACATCCTTAGATTTTGGGTAATGTTCAGATACTCAGATTCTGGAAGATCATGGGTTATTGGATAAGTTGAAATAACTGAACATCTTACAGACCTTTAGCGTGTAATGTAGAGATGTAGCCCAATCATATTGAAGTAGAAACCAAAGGTTTAGAAACCCTTTCCAAAGGCACTGTATATAACCCATAAGGTAAAATGATAAATCTGTTTTTGGTCAGTTGTCTATGAGGCCCCAAAATCTTGCAGGTAGCGTCCCATTTATAGCATCCCATTTGCCTTGGCAAGTCTTTAGTTGTCTTGCATGAACTGCCCGTTTGAGATCTCAATGATATTAAGGTCAGGAGACTGTGATGGCCACTCCAGAACCTTTACCTTTTTCTGCTGTAACCACTGGATATTGGGTTCAAAACACCCCTTAATGATGAAAAATTATTTGAGTTCCGTGACGTCGCCCGGTATGGCGCAGCCGGGGCCCCACCCTGGAGCCAGGCCCGGGGTTGGGGCTCGCACGCGAGCGCCTGGTGGCCGGGCCTTTCCCCATGGGGCCCGGCCGGGCATAGCCCGAAGGAGCGACGTGGGGCCGCCTTCCCGTGGGCTCACCACCCACAGGAGGGACCATAAGGGGTCGGTGCGTAGAGGATCGGGCGGCAGTCGAAGGCAGGGGCCTAGGCAACCCGATCCCTGGACACGGAAACTAGCTCTAGGGACGTGGAACGTCACCTCGCTGGCGGGGAAGGAGCCTGAGATAGTGCGTGAGGTCGAGAGGTTCCGACTGGAGGTAGTCGGAATCACTTCTACGCACGGCTTGGGCTCTGGAACCACACTCCTTGAGAGAGGATGGACTCTTCACCACTCTGGAGTTGCCCATGGTGAGAGGCGGCGGGCTGGTGTGGGTTTGCTTATAGCTCCCCAGCTCTGCCGCCATGTGTTGGAGTTTACCCCGGTGAACGAGAGGGTCGTTTCCCTGCGCCTTCGGGTCGGGGATAGGGCTCTCACTGTTGTTTGTGCCTATGGGCCGAACGGCAGTGCAGAGTACCCGACCTTCTTGGAGTCTCTGGGAGGGGTGCTGGAAAGTGCTCCAACTGGGGACTCTATCGTTCTACTGGGGGACTTCAACGCCCACGTGGGCAACGACAGTGACACCTGGAGGGGTGTGATTGGGAGGAACGGCCCCCCTGATCTGAACCCGAGTGGTGTTCAGTTATTGGACTTCTGTGCTAGTCACAGTTTGTCCATAACGAACACCATGTTCAAGCATAAGGGTGTCCATCAGTGCACATGGCACCAGGACACCCTAGGCCGCAGGTCGATGATCGACTTTGTTGTCGTTTCATCTGACCTGCGGCCGTATGTCTTGGACACTCGGGTGAAGAGAGGGGCGGAGCTGTCAACTGATCACCACCTGGTGGTGAGTTGGATCCGATGGCGGGGGAGGAAGCTGGACAGACTCGGCAGGCCCAAGCGTACTGTAAGGGTCTGCTGGGAACGTCTGGCCGAGTCTCCTGTCAGAGAGATCTTTAACTCCCACCTCCGGCAGAGCTTCGACTGGATCCCGAGGGAGGCTGGAGATATTGAGTCCGAGTGGACCATGTTCTCCACCGCCATTGTCGAAGCGGCCTTTCGGAGCTGTGGACGTAAGGTCTCCGGTGCCTGTCGAGGCGGCAATCCCCGAACCCGGTGGTGGACACCGGAAGTAAGGGATGCCGTCAAGCTGAAGAAGGAGTCCTATCAGGCCTGGTTGGCTTGTGGGACTCCTGAGGCAGCTGACGGGTACCGACTGGCCAAGCGGACTGCAGCCCGGGTGGTTGTGGAGGCAACAACTCGGGCCTGGGAGGAGTTCGGTGAGGCCATGGAGAAGGACTATCGGCTGGCCTCGAAGAGATTCTGGCAAACCGTACGGCGCCTCAGGAGAGGGAAACAGTGCCCTACCAACGCTGTTTACAGTAGAGGTGGGCAGCTGTTGACCTCAACTGGGGATGTCGTCGGGCGGTGGAAGGAGTACTTCGAGGATCTCCTCAATCCCGCCGTCACATCTTCCATTGAGGAAGCAGAGGATGAGGGCTCAGAGGTGGACTCGTCCATCACCCGGGCTGAAGTCACTGAGGTGGTCAAGAAACTCCTCGGTGGCAAGGCACCGGGGGTGGATGAGATCCGCCCTGAGTACCTCAAGTCTCTGGATGTTGTGGGGCTGTCTTGGTTGACACGCTTGTGCAACATCGCGTGGCGGTAGGGGACAGTGCCTTTGGGATGGCAGACCGGGGTGGTGGTCCCTCTTTTTAAGAAGGGGGACCGGAGGGTGTGTTCCAACTACAGGGGGATCACACTTCTCAGCCTCCCCGGGAAAGTCTATGCCAGGGTTCTGGAGAGGAGAATACGGCCGATAGTAGAACCTCGGATTCAGGAGGAACAGTCTGGTTTTCGTCCGGGCCGTGGAACACTGGACCAGCTCTATACCCTCTACGGGGTGTTGGAGGGTTCATGGGAGTTTGCCCAACCAATCCACATGTGCTTTGTGGATTTGGAGAAGGCATTCGACTGTGTCCCTCGCGGCATCCTGTGGAGAGTGCTTCGGGAATATGGGGTCCTGGGTCCTTTGCTAAGGGCTGTCAGGTCCCTGTACGACCGAAGCAGGAGCTTGGTCCGCATTGCCGGCAGTAAGTCAGACTTGTTCCCAGTGCATGTTGGACTCCGGCAGGGCTGCCCTTTGTCACCGGTTCTGTTCATAATTTTTATGGACAGAATTTCTAGGCGCAGCAAGGGGCCGGAGGGTGTCAGGTTTGGGGACCACACGATTTCGTCTCTGCTCTTTGCGGATGATGTTGTCGTGTTGGCCTCTTCAAACCAGGACCTTCAGCATGCGCTGGGACGGTTTGCAGCCGAGTGTGAAGCGGTGGGGATGAGAATCAGTACCTCCAAATCCGAGGCCATGGTCCTCAGTCGGAAAAGGGTGGCTTGCTCACTTCAGGTTGGTGGAGAGTGCCTGCCTCAAGTGGAGGAGTTTAAGTATCTAGGGGTCTTGTTCACGAGTGAGGGAAGGATGGAACGGGAGATTGACAGACGGATCGGTGCAGCTTCTGCAGTAATGCGGTCGATGTATCGGTCTGTCGTGGTGAAGAAAGAGCTGAGCCGCAAGGCGAAGCTCTCGATTTACCGGTCAATCTACGTTCCTACTCTCATCTATGGTCATGAGCTTTGGGTCATGACCGAAAGGACAAGATCCCGGATACAGGCGGCCGAAATGAGCTTTCTCCGCAGGGTGGCTGGGCGTTCCCTTAGAGATAGGGTGAGAAGCTCGGTCACCCGGGAGGAGCTCAGAGTAGAGCCGCTGCTCCTCCACATCGAGAGGGGTCAGCTGAGGTGGCTTGGGCATCTGTTTCGGATGCCTCTGGAACGCCTTCCTGGGAAGGTGTTCCGGTCCCGTCCCACCGGGAGGAGACCCCGGGGAAGACCTAGGACACGCTGGAGGGACTATGTCTCCCGGCTGGCCTGGGAACGCCTCGGTGTCCCCCCGGAAGAGCTAGAGGAAGTGTCTGGGGAGAGGGAAGTCTGGGCATCCCTGCTTAGACTGCTGCCCCCGCGACCCGGCCCCGGATGAAGCGGAAGAAGATGTATGTATGTATGTATGTACCACTGGAGGGTGAACTTGGCCTTGTGCTTAAGGTCACTTTAGTGCTGTCCAAGAGCGTCTCATGTGCAGCTTTTGTGCAGAAAAATGCAAATTGTCTGCCAGTATTTTCTGATCACATGCTGCATTCATCTTGCCATCAATTTTCACAAGATTCCCTGTGCCTATAGAGCTCACACACCCCCAAAACATCAGTGAGCCACCACCATGGTTCACAGTGGGGATGGTATTCTGTTCACTATAGGCTTCGTTGACCCCTCTCCAAACATAGCGCTTATGGTTGTGACAATAAAGCTCTATTTTGGTCTTGTCACTCCAAATTACAGTGTGCCAGAAGCTGTGAAGCATGTTAAAGTGTTGTGGGGCATATTGTAACTGGGCTTTTTTTGTGTGGCATTGGCGCAGTAAGGGCTTCTTTCTGGCAACTCGATCATGCATCACATTTTTGTTCATGTATCGTCGTATTGTGCTCCTTGAAACAACCACACCGTATTTTTCCAGGGCAGCCTGTATTTCTCTTGAGGTTACCTGTGGGTTTTTCTTTGCATCCTGAACAATTCTTCTGGCAGTTTTTGCTGAACTCTTTCTTGGTCTACCTGACCTTGGCTTGATATTAAGAGATCCCCAAATGTTCCGCTTCTTAATAAGTGATTGAACAATACTGATTGGCATTTGCAAGGCTTTTATATCCTTTTCCATCTTAATAAAGTTCCATTACCTTGTTACACAGGTCTTTTGAAAGTTATTTTCTGCTCCTCATGGCTCAGTATCTAGCCTGCTCAGTGCATCTATGTGTGAGCTAACAAACTCATTGACTATTTATACACTGACACTAATTACACTGACACTAATTACTGAGTTTCGGTAACTGAAAAGTTACATTACTGATTCCAAATTTGTACAGATAACTTTTTATAGATTACATTTAAAAGTAACCTGCCCAACCCCAATTAAGGATTGTTTGTTTTGCTGTAAACAGTCATGTTTGGCTTCTGACAAAATTTTTCGATTACACTGCAATGCCAGCAGGTCAAATGGATGCCAGACCTATTTTGAGACAGTATTTTAGTTTTAATTGCAAATTATATTTTAGAAAGCATTTTTTTAAATGCAAAATTGTTAAAAGAATTGAAGGATGTCATAAAGGATGATGGTGGTGTATGGGCGTTCCTGACACATCTGCGGTAAAATATGTTGTTGACAATACAATGAACTATCACATACAAACATGATAGTTGAGATTGATGTTTACATCTCAACTATGACTGTTCCTATTTGACCAGTTGGGTCCCATGTATCTCATTTGGTAGAACATGGTGCTTCCAAATCCTGGGTTGGGTGTTTGATTCCCTCAGGGTGTCAGTGCAAAACATATGGAAATGTATCCAAATCCCTACTGTAAGTCACTTTGGAGAATAAATTCTTCTAAATGATTAAGATGCAAATAGTGTTGATTGTAAACACTAACATGGCTAGTGTTTACACTTTGACTATTGTTCTTGTATACACTTGTGAAATCATAACCGCTGTGTTACTAGTGTGTGCAATAATGTTTCCCATCCAAGAAACTTGCTGTTTGTGGTTGTTGCAAGGAAATGACTGAAGTAATCGCTGTGTGGGCATGGGATGTTATCAGTTTCATTGCAGTAAGTGATCTGGGAAAGGGGCATGTACTGGACAACAGTGGGTGTTTGATGAGGTGGTGATACCATATGGTTATGAAGTCATCTGGCCTTTCTCTGTAAGCTAGCTCCACCCCAGCTTTAAAAAGACACAGTGTGCTGAGACTGAAGAGCGCAACTATTACAAATCCATTACAATAACCACCTCACCTCCCTTTTTCTCCTCTCCTCTTGTTCACGGCTCCCCCTCTCATTCTTCTACGCCACCTCAGGGTATTCTGCTTTCTTGGCAAAATATGGTAGAAAGCCACCTGCATAACCCTTAAATGTCACACACACACATTCATAGACAAACACACACACACCCTCCCCGCCCTCTCCCAGTGGGCTCTCCATATCAGACAAGACGTCTTACTCAACACCATGTGTGGACCTTAACTAAAAAACTCCAACACACTGTCCTCTCCTGCTTCTCTGCTGCCCGTCCCTCCTTGATGTCTGTACTTTGATGAAGAGGAGTCTTTCATCCAGATTGATCACACACACACACACACACAAATACACAACACACTTTTATAATCCTTTATCTGCCAACAGTTACGGTGCCCCCAGCTATGACATAAAACATTCTGATGAGTGTTCATTCAGAACTCCCCCATCGCAGGAACTGCATCAGAGAATCAACATGTTAGATGAAAAGGGATTTTCCATCGTAAATTACCCACTTGCTGGCCTCTGTCCTGTGTCGCTCTCCTTTCTATCCCTTCTTTCTCTATTTATTAAATCTGTCTGGTAATCTCACACCTTTACTCTCATCCACTGGCCTCCTCTCCTAACAGGTGGGCCCGGATCTGAGGTCATTTTCTTTAACATTCACCATTATGGTTACGATTAGAATGTAGGGAAGGTAACCTGATCCTGGATCTGCGACTACAGCGATGCTTGGTGCTGGAGAATAACAGTGTCAGACGACTCTGGGCCTGAGGTGTGTTGTCCTGCGATCGTCACCATAACACAGCTGAACAAGACGCCCAGCCACAGTCACATAAATGTGCTAGAGCCCAAATGGCAGAATTACGAGGAAAAATGAACACTATATGCTTTCCAGGGTCTGAAATGTTTAAAGTCCCCACTGTCATCTGGTACACGCTGTATCTCCCTTGATGGATTGGTGGTGTCGGCGCTGACAGTCCGTCGGCGCTGACAGATAGCCCAGTGAATGGGTCACGTAGATCTGTCGTGGGTCATGAGAATGAATACGGAGGACGGAGCAGCGAAAAGCGAGTCAATGGGAGTGTCACTGCTAAGCAGGGCCCTTCTCCAGGGGCTGTCTGAGCGGTCGCTCCTAAATAGCGCCCTAGCCACTACAGGGGCCGGGTCAAATTTAGCGAGGGATGAAGGGTGTAGGGGTCCGTTTGGGCTTGCCAAAGGCCTCTGTAGTCGGCGGCGTGGTGCAGCGGCGTGGGGTGACACGGCCCTGTTTTGACTGATTATAAACCAGCAGTCACTGGCTAGTTTCACTGCTCTCTTTACTGCTGCAGACAGACAGATAGTGGTCCATTACAGGGGTGTATTAATGCTACGGGCCAGTGGACGGGCTCCTCCATAGCTCATCCCAGCTGAAGGCTGCGTCTGAAGGGGAGCCCAGGTTAGGGGCTCTGTTAACACTAGCAAGAGGTACACCTTTATTGTGTTTACTCTGGGGTTATTCCAAGTTGTGTGTGTGTGTGTGTGTGTGTGTGCGGAGTGGTTAATGTCTGGCTTGTGTGTGCCTTAATGTAGGAACAGTTGTTTTGTATGGGTAGAGCACAGCAGCAGCACCGCTGGGTTCAGCTCTCCAGTCTCCACAGAGGGATTCCTGAGACATAAGTTCACACCTTAGAATATGTTTTTCTCTGTCCCACCATGGGGAGAAGTGGGAGAGACTATGTGCAGGAAGCTTCAACTTTTCCATCTAGATGTGATTTGAAATTGAACGGCAAGGAGTAAATGTGTGGGAGCACCTCATAACAATATTTAGCTTTCCTATTGTGTACAGTATATTGACCTAAGTGATAATTGTCCCACATTCTCCAAATATAGCAGAGCCAGCGAGATGATTAGGGGTTGAGTTGTTAGTCTTTACATCCCTACTGTACTTGGTCAGTCCAAACACATTACATCACCTCCTCTTTTTTTATCCCTTGGATTTGGAACCACAGGTGAATACTTCCTGGACCCCAAACACATTTTACCACTACACCATGGGACACATAGCGCTTCCATCCCTAGCCTGTAGGACCGGAGTGACAAGGCAGAGGGGAATGTAGTGACAGGGCCGGATTGACAGGGCAGAGTGGAATGCAGTGACAGGACTGTGCATTGCATCAGAGAGGAGGATGGAAAGAAAGAATGAGAGAGGGAGGAGAGACAGTGGCTTCAGCATTCCAGCAGGAGCATCTGCGAAGGCCATTTGGACTGGGTTCAAGTCCAAGCCCAGGACTTCAGGGTGGAGAGGTTGATCTCAGTCCAAGAGAATCTGGAAGAGGTATCCTCTAAATAGTCATTTGTAAGAGTGTAGCTAATAAGTGGCTAATAATAATTAAATAATTTGCTTCAGGCTAATAATATGTGCTTTTGTTCATAGACAAGGAGAGTTGTGCCCTTCTCATTTAAAATATTCTATACAGAGACATTATTAGCTACTTAGATAGATACTTGAAGACCTCTTGTGAGTGGTTAATATTTATACGCATAATTAGGCTTTCAAATATTGGAATGTTGGACTGGATTGTGTCAGTTAATGTTTGTTCTGATTGACCTAATAATGTTTTAATAAGACCAACTCATTGTAAAGTGTTACAATGAGTTGGTGTGTGGGTGTGTGTGTGTGTGTGTGTGTGTGTGTGTGTGGGGGTGGTGTGTGGGTGTGTGAATGATTGCCTGTATAATAATGAAAACTGCTTTAGAATTGTTGTGAACTGGAGTAGTTGTGACCACATGAAAAACCACATGAGACCAGCAGTTGTGGCGCAAGACATGCGCTAGAGCAAAGCCTGGGAAAGTGTGTCACAGAAAGTGCAAGAGTGCAAGGTTTTTATCTGTCTCTATGTAAGTTGACAGCTTAGGCCTGTAACTTTTTATCTGTATCAGCATGTTTAGTTTGAGGGGGTTTGGTTTTTTGCCAATGCTTTGTTACAGATTTGGGTACAAATACATTTGTATTTGAGTATCTGCAATAAGATCTAAAATAAACTGCTGTATTTCTGAGACAAGCAAAGAAAGATAGTAGAGAATTTTGAGATGCAGTCCAGGAATACCTAGTCAGTGATTGATTCAGGAAGATTTTTAACCAAATTACTGTGTTATGTTATGTTATTGATCAAGTTACATTACAGTACAGGTGGATTTACTGCTAATTGAAGAATTTGAGCTCAATATACAACAAAATAGATAATCTGTCTTGAAAGCAAACTGTTTTTGTTTGTTATTGTGTTTAAATTGTAATTGGAAGAATGTTTGGTGTTTATCGGCTCCAGGTTTGTCTGTTTTTCACAAACCAGTGGATTATTATTTTTTTTACATAGGTACAGTTGGTCTGCAGAGGGATACCTTTAAATTTTGCAGAATGCCGGGCCCCATCTAATGTTCAACCATCTAAAGTTCTCACATCTGACCCTCCTCCTCCGATCACTCCACGGTCTTCCAGTCTAGGCTTGCATCCACTATGAGGCCATGGTGCTTGCCAATACAACAGCAAGGGGAACTTCCCCTTCGTCCCTTAAGGCACTGCTCAAACCCTGCATCCCTATCAAAGCTTTTAATTCTGCCACCTCTGATCTCTTGGCAGACCCTCCTGAACTCCCCCCACTATTGCCTTGTTGAGCTAATTTATATTGTTATTTGTTTTTCTCTTAAATCTAGGAGAGACTGATTACCCCAGTCTCTCACATGGCCACATAGAAATAAATGTCAAACTGTGTGCCATACACCTTTTGCGTGTAGGTGATACTCTAATTCCTTCCATTACCATAGAATGCTATAACATGTTTAGTACAGCCTCTGAGCAAAATCATCTCAATGACCTCCTTTCAAAGTCTTTTCAACATTGTGTGCTAGTCAGGAGGTCCAGGGCTGTTGTATAATGCACAGACATCCAGTGGCTGCAGCCCAGGGGCCCCAGCTGGTGGGAAGACCTAGGCCAATGTTTGGGACCCCTCCTGAATAGTGTCCTACTGAACTTAGGCTCTACATTTATATGTTGATTTAATCTTATTAGGGGCTCTGGAAATGTGATTTACTATTTCAAAACAGAATGAGGTGATTTGCAATTGCTCACTGATGGGCAGTTGTCCATATTTGGAATTCTAATAAGGCATTGGTTGTCAAAATGTTTGGTGGCTGTCTTTGATGTTGCTCATGTCATGTCCACTCTAGCAAGTAGCCTAGGCTGTTTAAGATGTGGGACCCAAACAAAAAACAGATTAAAAAAAAGATGTCAAACGTTGTATTCCGCTAAGCCAGCCAGCTTCCAGTTTCAGTCAGCCGCCAACTGGGAGGGAAACAGCCACAGCCGCTGGGATGATGAACTAACAGCAAAAACGAGGTTATCTGCTAGCCTGGTTCCTGTGGAGCCACTCCCAGTCACACAGTCAGCAGCTGGGTTCACAGCAGAGGAGCAAGATGACTTAACCGTTTAACGTTTAATATTCTTTAAGATGGGGCCAGATCGGATCCCATTCACGTACTCTCACAAACAAATGGCCATTAAATAGACGTAACTTCATTTACCCTCGCATGTTAGTAGCCTAGTGTACAATTCAAACTGACTCTGTCCTGTTTCCTTGAAAAACACAATGTCAGATCATTACAGTGGCTCTCAAATGTTTTCACCCCCTTTAGACTTTTTTTTAACCTTTTATTATGTTAAAATATTAAATGAAATGAATTTATTAACAAGTCACTGATCAATGCAAAAAAGTGTCCATAATGTCAAAAAAAATAAGAATGGCTGCAATCCTTTTAAAATTAATATAGCACAACATTGAATCTGTCTAGAATACTGCAACAAAAGTCTGGGTGTTTCAGAAAATTTTCCTTCATGGGACCGTGTCAAACCTTGGTTAGAGTTTGCCAGTAGGTATGTGGGAGACTGAGACCAAGGGAAAGAGGATTTTAAGGTTTGATGAGACCAAAATAGAACTTTTTAGCCACAACGCTAAGTGTTACTTTTGGTACAAGCCCACATTTTTTTTTCCAGATGTGCAAAGCTGGAGACTTATCCAAAAATACTAAATGGCTTTCATTTCTGCCAGAGGTGCTTCTGCAAATATTGACTAAAGGGGATGAATACTTATGCAATCATTTATTTTCAGTTTTGTACTTGCCATTAATTCAGAAGAGTTTGATTAATTTATCATTTTCACGTTATGGACTTTGTTATGTTGATCAGTGTCAAAAACTAACAAAATAAATCCATTCTGATTTAATGTTGTAAAATAATAAAACATGGAAACGTCCAAGGGGGCTGAATTCTTTTGAGCATATTAGGTAAATACAACAAATCCCTTTGCTAAATGGCTTTCAAATTCTGATGACAGTGATTTATGATTATCTTGGTAATTGTTTGTAGTAGCTAGTTTTTAAAAGTGTGGATTGCACTCTCATTTTCCATAGACTCAAGATGCTATCGGTGAAGAATTACAACTCTACTGATCATCGAGCTTTTCAACTGAAGAGTGCCAATCTCTTTGCAAATGTCATTCCAGAAAACTTGTTACCATCAGTTTTTTGGAAAGTGCATCTTGCAATGAGTTCTGTGAAAGTCTGGAAAAACATTACACAGTGCCAACTCATAAGATAATGTCTGGCAATATTGTTATAAATATCAACAAGTTAATATCTTAGGTCAAGAACATATGCCAGTTAGTGTTCATCTCTTGTCTCGCCATAAAAAAAGATCTAAATCAAAAACAGGTACTTTATATCTGGGTTGTTACCCAACATTCAACATGTTGAATTATAAAAAAGATTACTGTAGATGGCTAGCTATATGGTAATGAAAACAATCATTCCATAGCTGGTTCCTCTACGCTAAGTGAACTACGCTATGTAAATTGCAATCGAGAGAAATGTGTTTGTTGTCGGTGCAGTTCGTCCATCGCAATATAACCATAAAGTTTTATTTTAGGCTTAATTTAGTCTGGTTGTACAGTACCTATAATGAAAACAATGACTCCAATGACTCAATGGCTGGTAAAATAAAATCATACAGAGGAATAACTTGGTGCGTCCCACAGAACTGGACTCTGAACAGTGTTATGCTGTCATGTAAACCCTTCAAAAGTCACTATGCTTGAGAACGCATTGCCAGCACGTACAACAAAATCAACAAGATCACTATAGATCTTATTTAAAGTAAGCACTGTGGTCACTGATAATTGCAGTAAGATGGTGGCCTCCTTTGCTAATTTTAAAGACAGCACATCCTCTGTAGTAGCGGATACTGATAAAGAAGAGGAAGGCCTACAACCTTTAACCATCTATAACCAGCCAGGACGTTCAGCTGAAAGTGATTTGCTCAGTTCTCAATGCAGCTGAAGAAAAGGCTTACACTAACTGTCCCAAAGCTGTACCCTAGTCAACAATTATTTAGCATTTTCCATCATGATTTAGAACATATTCTCTCTGAAGTCTCGTAGAAATCGGATAGGGCAGTGTAAACAAATTATATTACTCCAATATGAAAACCCCAATAAGAATGGTATAATATGTTCCAAATCATGACACAACAATGAGGAAATGATAGGGCATGCATGAGAAACATGTCACTGTTGTTGTCACGTTGTGGTTGTCACATTTGGGTGTACAGATCTGACATTTTCACAGCCAGCTACATAACTCCATCCAGAAGACTGAGTAAACAAATCACTACTAGCTTTACCAGATACTGTACAATGTAAAGAAAAAATCTGAAAGAAACAGTTAAGAAAAACAACTGTTTATAAGCCGAAGAAGGTACAACAGATTTCCTTGTCCTTATCCAGCATGTTAAACTGTTGTGGTGTAATGTCATTGAAAAGGCTGCCCCGACTGCAGTCATCAGTGATTTTATCACAGCATTTACCAGCACAACAGATGATTTCCTACCCAGTGAGCCTCCACCAAGTGTGGACACTGTCTGAGGGAACAACCAAGCACAGCTACATTTATCTATTTCATTAGCCCACAGCTTCCAACAACTACTGATCCTCTGAAATGCTAGAATACAGTCACACATACCAACACGGAGTCACTGCTGAGTTTTAACATGACCCATTAGTAGCTAAGGAGCAACTTTCTGTATCACAGGGCATATCTTCAGGCCAGATCACTGCTCAATGTCCAACAAGCTTTTTCAACACTAAAGTTTTTAGCAACGTCTTCTTTAATGAGGCCCCAAAAATGTGCTGCATATTGTAAACAAAGACAAATAATATATGTTGCTGAATACAAACAGCAAGGACAAACACAGCATTATTCAAATATCTCATTTGAAAATATATGTTTTAACAGTTTTGAGAAATGTACACTGTGGGAGTGTTTACACAGACAACAATCAGCAGATTTGTCCCCCGTCAACTGTGTGTGTGTGTGTGTGTGTGTGATACTGTTTTATCATGCCAAGTGAGAACATTTGGCCAGTCTTTATCAAACTTGGACTTAAGTTTAGGATTATGTTTAGAGTTACGCTTTAGTGTTAGAATTAGGCTGTGTGAGTGAGAGACAGTGAAAGAGAGAAAGGGGCCTGGTGTGTGGGAGAGCCAGGCTGTGCTGGGACTCACAGCTGTTTCATGGTGCCGTTCCTGGAAAAGCTGGACTTGTGAGTGTTTACTGGCAGCAGGCAGGACTGTGTGTGTGTGTGTGTGTGTATGCTTGCGTGCAAATGTGTGGGTCTGTGTGTCCTGGGTGTGGGTCCACCCATCAAGCCACCCTCTCCCTCCCTCACTGCCCCGAGTCTGGCCGTTCTTGCTCATAACTAATACTACACACCGCAAGGCCACAACTCAACCCCAGTGTAAACACGTCTGCTGGGTCATGCTTATCTTAGCTGTGCCCTGGTGTCCTAAGTCTGGGTAATGGTGGTTACGAATGACATACCCATTCACTGTGACCTCTGTAACCCTGAACCCTCTGTAAATAAATCTATAGTTTGACATTAGTTATGACAAGGCTATATGCCATCTGGTCTCTCATGCTGACGATAGTGTGAAGAGGGCCTTATATTATCGGGTTTTGGTCCCATTAAATCAAGTAATGCTAAAGTAATGTATCTACTTTACAACTGCCATGTAAATAGACTCATACAGAGTACTTTACTTGCAGAAAGACGCATTTCAATGTGTCGTCCTTCATAACGTCCTTCAGCTGGCTCGGTACACAGGGCTAAAAAATCCTTTCCATTCAGTAGGTTTAGCCTGAACTTAAAGAAATGACCACAGAGATCATACATCCATTTAGATAGCATCAAATTACCCATCAGAGGACAGGATTCCGATATAGACCCAACATGGACACCCAAATGTTTTCCTAACACACATTCCAAGTCAGACCTCTGGATACTGTGCGGAGACAGACACTTCATCCGCTGAAACGGGGAGGGCTTAACAACCCCCAGTCCTCAGTCTTCTGTGAGTTGGGTCATTTATGATCAAGCTAGAGGTGAAAGAGTTTGGCCGAGGATGGAGCTTCGCTTCACTCGTTAGTTCTCCAAACTATAAATACTTCACATTCTACATAGATGTCAGATGGAGACTTTCTACAGAATCCGAGAATCATCAGAGCCCTTTTTCCTGTGTAGTCTGAGATTACACCACCCACTTGGGCATGTTGTACAACAAGCACGATGACTCTCCCACTCTCCCGCGGAGTGGAATTCGGCAAAATTGCAATAATGTGATAGCCTCCTAGTGTGATGACTGTCTGACAAGCAGTTATATCAAAAACTCAGGCTATGGTTTAACAGCATAACTTTAACGATGACATCGTCAGAAGGGCACCGTGCCTTCCACTGGTATTGGCACCCTTGGTAAATATGAGCAAAGTGGGCTGTGACAAAAATGGCTTTGCTTTTTACCCTCTTGGTCTTCCATTCAAAATATTCACAAAAATCCAACCTTTTATTGAAGTGAGTGAATGAAAGAAATAAATGACAAATTATTGAAATACAGTAAATATTTCTCTCCAAACATGTGCAACAATTACTGGCACCCCTAGAAATTCTTATGAGTGAAATCAAACTGAAGTATATTTCCATTCATAGTTTTAAATTCACCTTTGTGATTAAGAACTATTAATTGGTGAGCCATGACTGCCTGTTTCACTGGTGTATAAAGCCTAGTTCGGTCAGCCTGCGATTTGAAGGGATGAATGTTATTGCCCTTGCTGGATTCGAACTGTGGTCTTTTATGTAAAAGACTGTCGTTAAATACTAAGACACTAAGCTATACGTGGGCAGAAATATGGTTTCGTTAAACCAATTAGTCAAAACTCCACGGTTCTCGAAACTAGTTCCCTACATTAGCTAACATCTAAATCAAAAACAGATACTTTATATCTGGGTCGTTACCCTACATTCAACATGTTGAATTATAAAAAGATTACTGTAGATGGCTAGCTATATGGTAAGGAAAACAATGACTCCAGTCACTCCATGGCTGGTGTTTGTTGTCGATGCAGTTCGTCCATCGCAATATAACCATAAAGTTTTATTTTAGGCTTACTTTTGTCTGGTTGTACAGTACCTATAATGGAAACAATGACTCCAATGACTCCATGGCTGGTTTGTTTCTTTAGAAAACAATGACAGTTGAATAGCCAACAAATATGCTATGAAAATTACACTATGTAAATCGAGAGCATTGTGTCCCTTGTTGGTGCAGTTCATCCATCGCAATATAACCGTAAACATTTTAGGCTAACTATAATGTAGCTACTGAAGCTTGTAGCCAGCAACGTTTTTGTCTATCCTGAACAAATCCTAATGCCTAATTCATTTTTTGTCTCTGGCGAGGATCCAATGCCAGTCGCCTATGGGGCAGTCCGCGTCTCTAACCACTACACTATTTAACAATAGGTAGTCAGTCAGTCAGTTAGGACTCACTCAGCTCCGCTAACACAGTATGGCAAAACAAACGGTGGAAAAAGCCCATTTATATGAACTGCAATAATTAAGAAATGTAACTGAAGACTAGTTTAACTGGGGATGTTAACAATGGTCCCTGAATCCAGCGTGTGTCCTTAGTGAACCCAGGCACACTAAGGAGGATGGTTTCAGTGGCTTAAGAATCTTGAAAGATCACAGCAGAAGAATTACAAATGTTAGCTGGGTCTTAGAATTACAGACGTTAGTTGGGTCTTAGAATTACAGACGTTAGTTGGGTCTGAGAATTACAGACATTAGTTTGGTCTTAGAATTTCAGACATTAGTTGGGTTTTAATATTTCAGACGTTAGTTGGGTCTTAGAATTTCAGTCATTAGTTGGGTCTTAGAATTACAGATGTTAGTTGGGTCTTAGAATTTCAGACATTAGTTGGGTCTTAGAATTACAGACGTTAGTTGGGTCTTAGAATTAAAGACGTTAGTTGGGTCTTAGAATTTAAGACGTTAATTTGGTCTGAGGGTCAGAAAGTCTCCAAAAGTACAAACAGGCGCCACCTACATATAACCCCACTTTTGGGAGGTTGGCCATACAAAAGCCTTTGCTGTCATCATACAACAAACTCAAATGCCTACAGTTTGCCAAACATAACTGGACCTTTCAAAGGGAGCAGGTCCTATGGTCAGTTGAGATGCAAATAAAGCTTTTTGGAAACATCACCAGGTTTGCAGTAGACAGAATGATAGCATTGCAGAAGTGTATCTCATCCCCACAATTAAATATGTTTGTGGATCTCTGATGTTGTGGGGCTCTTTTTCTTCCAAAAACCCTGGACAACATGTTAACATACATGGTATAATGGACTCTATCAAGTACCATCAGATATCAAATCATAACCTGTGTGTCTCTGCCAGGAATATAAAACTGGGCATTGGTTGGGTCTTCCAGCAGAAAATGTATTCTAAGCACACCTCAAAATAATCATCACAAAACATTTTCATTGACCACAAAATCTTTATTTTGTCATGGCTATCCCAGTCGACTCAGATGGCCATCAAAACATGTGGGATAAACTGAAGTGGAGCGTTCACAAGTGTGGACCTCAGAATCTGAAGAATCTGGACACATTCTCTATAGAGGAATGGTCTCAGATCCCTTGCCATGTCTGATTAGAATTTCTCATTTCTTTTAAATGTTCTTAAATTAAAGATTAAATGTTTTTACTATTTTGATTGAAAGATCAAGAGTATAAACAAAAAAAATAATAATAATTCACAGTCAGTTTTGCTTATATCTACCAAGGGTCCCAGTATTATTGGAGGGCAGTGTAGCTACACTGTGTGTGGACTGCATCTTTTTTCTAATACCAGATCATCCCAAGATAAAATGTGTTGTAGCTGCAGAAACCTGGGCAACATGATAAAATCAAGAGTGAGGAAAGAAAACATCATGTGACCACGCAGAATTATGCCTGATCCATCTCGGTGTGCTTCCCCTTTTAATACCAGTAATATGGACTGCTTTTACAAAACTGTATTAATTAATATTAATGTTATTTGGTTTCTTCACAATGTGATACGCTTTGTATGAATTAACCAGTTGTTACATAACAGTGCTGTTAGTCTGATAAGCAGTGTTATTTGGGGACAGAGATGGTTGTTGTAATCACTGGTTAAAAATGCAGCTCTTAATCAATTCAAATTTCAAGGATTATGGTCATTTTCTCTATAGTGAACTACAAAATAATTTGAATAGTGGCACATTTAATATTTAATATACTATACTATTTATTGTAATGAACACCGAGACCGGAGTGGTTCCAATTGCAGAAGCGCAACGGTGGATTTATTGTTGTACAATGGAATAGGCAGGAGCAAAAACAGTAGAGACGGGCAGGTAGGTTCAGTAACCAGGAGAGCAGTCCTCGAAGGCAAAGGCACAGGCAGGAGTCGACAGAGAGGAGAAAAACAGAAGCAGGCAGGCAGGTCAGTATACCGGGTGATCAGTCCACAAAGGCTGCGGTACAGGCAGGGATAGACGGTAAGAGAATCCAGACGACCCCGCGGATGGTGTGCAGGACGATCCAGGCGGGCGTCGTGGAACTGCGTCGTGAGGTCAGCGTCCAGTATGTCACGAGCGGGAACCCAGGCTCTCTCTTCCGGGCCATAACCTTATGGTGAAACATTTATATCCTGATGGGAGTGGTCTCTTCCAGGAAGACAATGCCTCCAACCACAGGGCACGAGGGGTCACTGAGTGGTTTGATGAGCATGTAAATTATGTGAATTAGATGCAATGTCATTCATATTAGCCAGATCTCAACCCCAACTAAACACTTATGGGAGATTTTGACCGACATGATACATAGCGCTCTCCACCACCACCACCAAAACACCAAATGAGAGAATACCTGTTGGACATTTTATCCCTCCAGTAGAGTTCCAGATTCTCATAGAATCTATGTCAAGGCACATTTAAGCTTTTTTGGGGCCTTGTGGTGGTATTTCCTTGAATTTGTCACACGTCTATATACACTCACCTAAAGGATTATTAGGAACACCTGTTCAATTTCTCATTAATGCAATTATCTAATCAACCAATCACATGGCAGTTGCTTCAATGCATTTAGGGGTGTGGTCCTGGTCAAGACAATCTCCTGAACTCAAAACTGGGAAAGAAAGGTGATTTAAGCAATTTTGAGCGTGGCATGGTTGTTGGTGCCAGACGGGCCGGTCTGAGTATTTCACAATCTGCTCAGTTACTGGGATTTTCACGCACAACCATTTCTAGGGTTTACAAAGAATGGTGTGAAAAGGGAAAAACATCCAGTATGCGGCAGTCCTGTGGGCGAAAATGCCTTGTTGATGCTAGAGTTCAGAGGAGAATGGGCCGACTGATTCAAGCTGATAGAAGAGCAACTTTGACTGAAATAACCACTCGTTACAACCGAGGTATGCTGCAAAGCATTTGTGAAGACACAACACGCACAACATTGAGGCGGATGGGCTACAACAGCAGAAGACCCCACCGAGTACCACTCATCTCCACTACAAATAGGAAAAAGAGGCAGAAAAATTTGCACAAGCTCACCAAAATTGGACAGTTGAATACTGGAAGAATGTTGCCTGGTCTGATGAGTCTCGATTTCTGTTGAGACATTCAGATGGTAGAGTCAGAATTTGGCGTAAACAGAATGAGAACATGGATCCATCATGCCTTGTTACCACAGTGCAGGCTGGTGGTGGTGGTGTAATGGTGTGGGAAATGTTTTCTTGGCACACTTAGGTCCCTTAGTGCCAATTGGGCATCGTTTAAATGCCACGGCCAACCTGAGCATTGTTTCTGACCATGTCCATCCTTTTATGACCACCATGTACCCATCCTCTGATGGCTACTTCCAGCAGGATAATGCACCATGTCACGAAGCTCAAATCATTTCAAATTGGTTTCTTGAACATGACAATGAGTTCACTGTACTGAAATGGCCCCCACAGTCACCAGATCTCAACCCAATAGAGCATTTTTGGGATGTGGTGGAACGGGAGCTTCGTGCCCTGGATGTGCATCCCTCAAATCTCCATCAACTGCAAGATGCTATCCTATCAATATGGGCCAAAATTTAAAAAGAATGCTTTCAGCACCTTGTTGAATCAATGCCACTTAGAATTAAGGCAGTTCTTAAGGCGAAAGGGTGTCAAACACAGTATTAATATGGTGTTCCTAATAATCCTTTAGGTGAGTGTATGTTTATATACATTTGGCTTGGTATTCCAGCACATGACAGAATACATTTGGAACTTGAAGGAATACAATGACTATGGGTTTAGAGTGCAGACTGTCTAATTTAATTCAGGGTGGTGTTAACCATATAAAATGAACTATTTACAAATTACAGCAAGTTTTGTATGAAAACCCACCATTTTAGGATACCAAAGGTATTTGGACAGATTAATATTATGCACCATGAAGTACTCATGTTTAGTTTACTAAATATCTTTTGCATGTAATGATGGCCTGTTTGCAACCCATAAAAATCTGTCAAGTGGTAGCAATTAATTCTTGTGGATATGGCTCCATTCTTTCTGACTCTTTTTTACCTTCAGGGATTTGATGTTTGGAATCACTTTCCTGCTGTGTGTTGAAACAGTCTAGTTCACACTCAGTATTATTTTATTGTATTGCGATGCTGTGAGATTGTAAATCACGATTTATAAACTTATCACTGTCATTATATTGAGGCAGAAAAAACTCTGCTATGTTTTGGGGGACGTGTAAAGCTTCTATCGCAATACTGACTGACTGACAAATGTAACTGACTCTCAATCAAACCAAAAATCACATCTTAAACTGGTAGGCACGTACTGCCTGGCATCCCTTAACTAAAACTCAGCAGTCAAGACTGTTCAATAAATTACCACAGTTAAAAGGAGGCCTCCAGAGCCACCTATGACAAGCAAAGAGCCAACAGGAAAATAAATCCATGTGCCAAACGTGATTCATACAAGCTTCTGGATTTTAGTTAGAGAGATAGCTACATATTCTCCAAGGTCAGAGAAAAGCTGGAATCCTCAGCCACAGCTCTTCTCTTCTTTCTCAGACGTTCATGGGTCTTGTAACACTAAGAGTCGGTACCACAGACTAAACATGACAGTGCTGGCCATGTCTCTCCACTGTGAGATGTCTGGACCAGACTAGACTGGGCCTGGCTTGGTTTAAGAGATGTCTCTTTCTAATGGTTCCAATAGGTGATGAGGGATTGGCCAATTTATGGGTCATGGTTTTACAATGTGTTTAGAACCACTGGGTCTGATTTCCTAGTGTGATTTACATGAATCACCGTTTTGCTTTTGGAAAATATATTTTTCTTTATTGTGTGCTTGTGATTTGACAGCCCACGTTAGTAATTAACTTTTGTCTAGGTGGAGATAGTTATACAGTTAGGTCCGGAAATAATTGGACACTGACACAATTTTCATAATTTGGGCTCTGTACGCCACCACAGTGGATTTGAAATGAAACTACAGACTTTCCCGCTTTAATTCAAAAGTGAGTATGAAATGTTTAGGGATTGCAACCATTTTCATACACAGTCGCCTTATTTCCGGGGCTCAAATGTAATTGGACAAACTAACACAATCTTGAATAAAATTTACATTTTTAATACTTGGTCAAGAATCCTTTGGAGGCAATGACTGCTTGAAGTCTGGAACGCATGGACATCACCAAACGCTGGGTTTCCTCCTATGTGATGTTTTGCCATGCCTTTACTGCAGCTGTCTTCAGTTGTTGTTTGTCCGTGGGTCTGTCTGTCTTGTTTAGTCTTCAGCAAGTGAAATGCATGCTAGATCGGGTTGAAATAAGGTGATTCACTCGGCTATTGCAGAATATTCCACTTCTTTGCCTTAAAAAACTCCTGGGTTGCTTTCGCAGTATGTCTTGGGTCATTGTTCATCTGTAAAGTGAAGCGCTGTCCAATCAACTTTGCTGAATTTGGCTGAATTTGAGCAGACAATATATCCCTATACACTTCAGAATTCATCCAGCTTCTTCTGTCTTCTGTCACATCATCAATAAATATAACCACTGGAAGCCATGCATGGCAATGCCATTACACTGCCTCCACCATGTTTTACACATGATGTGGTAAGCTTCGTCTCATGAGCAGTTCCAAGCCTTCTTCATACTTTTTTCTTCCCATCATTCTGGTACATATTGATCTTAGTTTTATCTGTCCAAAGAATGCTGTTCTAGAATTGGGTTGGCTTTTTTTTTGGCAAAATCTGGCCTTTCTATTCTTGAGGCTTATGAATAGTTTCCTAGTGCATTGAGAGCTCCATTGACCACATGTTGTGGGTTCACAGCAACAGCTTCCAAATGCGAATGCCACACTTGGAATCAACTCCAGACCTTTCACCTGCTTAATTGATGAAGAGAAAAGGAAGGAATAGCACACACCTGTCCATGAAGCAGCTTTTGATGCAACTGTCCAATTACATTTGGTCCCTTGATAAAGAGAGGGCAACAAATTAAAGAGCTGTAATTCCTAAACCCTCCCTCGAATTTGGATGTGAATACCCAAAATGTATGCTGGGCAACTGCACTTTATGCCTATATTCATTATTTAACTGTAACTTGAATATATTTTGGTAAACAGCCAAAATAACAAAACTTGTGTCAGTGTCCAATTATTTCCGGTCCTGACTGTATATACCCAAGGTTGTTAAGGGTTAGACGTTTTAAGATAATAAGGTTAAGGGTTAGGTATGAAACAAGAATGATCATGGAAAAGATTTAAGATATGTGAATCATTAAACTAGTTTTTTTTTTAAAGTGACACAGTTTGAAGTGGCGAAGAACATTCCACAGTAGTCACAGCACATGGATTAGACCTTGCAAACTTTGGAACAGAAGTTGATGGTTTAACTGGCCATCCACCATCTCCTTTCACAATGTGCTAGCAAACAACCAGTCTATTTAAATGTCCTAGCAAACAACCAGCCTATTAAATTGTCCTAGCAAACTGCCAGTCTATTTTTACATACAGCACTCACCACTGCCCCTAGTGGACGATTTTCAAGTTGCATAGCTGTTTTCCCCACCTAGACAGACATCTACTATCCATATTGATTTTGTGTGATCTCACGCATATATGCGTGTGTGTGCATGTCTGTGTGCATGTATATGGAATGTCACTGTGTGTATGTCTGTATGTGTGTTGTGTGTGTGAGTATGTGTGTGGTTGGTATTCCAGTATGAGGTAGAGATTACGTATAGATAAGCCCATTAAATTGGCCTCAGGAGCCCTACTCTCTGAGAAGCACAGAGGAAATGGTTCCAGAGGCCCTGCTCAGCTGTGTATATATTCTGCAGGGATCTGAAAGTGGCCGTGTACCCATCCTCCCACTCCTTCGCTCCTCCTCTCGGTCCCTCTGTTCGTCTCGGGGCAGATTTCTCCCACAGTTGGGAGCGCTGGGCTGTGTGGTGGAGTGTTTATGTTGGAGCCCGGACTTCCTAGTGGCAGCCTGCACCTATCTAAACATCCCCCCGGCCGCTGCTCTGTGTTCCCGGCCTCGCACACACTCCCCCCTCTCCCTCCTCTGTCCTATTTTTCCTCTTCTTTCTGTCTCCCCTGTTTCTCCTCTCTTACTCTCTTTGCCTGCTTTCTTCTCTTTTCCCGCTTTCTCTCAGTCGCTGTATCTCTTCCACTCCCCCCTCTCTCTCAATCACTGTCCTCTCACTTTCCTGCGATTAATTCTCACCCTCCATCTCTTTTTCTCTTCTTATCCAGGGCTCCCCTCTATCTTTTCTTCATCATATCCCTCTCTCCTACATATATTCAGTTTGTGTTCAGTAAGCAGTATGAGTTTATTAGCAACCAAAACATAGAAACACATTCAGTATGAAAGTTAATAAACACAAACTAAATGTATGTTTGGTTCTTCCATCGAAGTTCACAACTCTCTAATGAGTTTAACGTTTCTATGTATTGGTTTCTAGTAAACTCACAACAGAAATTGCTAGCACACAGTGCCCAGGGCCTCACAGTGCCCATGGACTCACAGTGCCCAGGACCTCACAGTGCCCATGGACTCACAGTGCCCGTCTGCAGCCAGGCCCTTCTCCACCTCTCTTTTCTTCTCTCTCTGTCGTGTCTCGGTCTCCTCTCTCTTCCTTCTCTCTCTCTTCTTTTCCCTCTCACCTCTCTCTGTTCTCTCTCTCTCTTCCCTTTCCCTTCCTTCTCTCCTTTTTCTCCTCTTTCCTCTCTCAACCTTTCCCCTTACTGTGCACCGAGATGGAATGCAGTGTGAGGAGGAAAAAAGAGGGGGAAAGCAGCAGAATTCTTTCATATGGAGACATTCCAGATCCCTCTTCCATTTCATGTTCCGTCCTACTCCTTGTGAATGGAGAGTTCCTTTGCTGCTTCAAGAATCAGGCACTCATCCCAGACACACATACCCACAAACATACACACACACACACACACACGCGCAATATTACCCCAGTTCAATGTGAATATAGAACAGTTGTCAAGGTGGGAAAACTAAGTGTAGTATACAACCCAGTTTCCCAAAACGTTGAAATGCTGTGTAATATGCAAATAAATACAGAATGCAATGACTTGCAAATCATTGATCCCTAAATGGAAAGTAGTACAGCATAATGTTGAAACTGAGAAATGTTGTTGTTTTTAGAAAAATACATGCCCATTTTGAATTTGATGCCAGCAACACGTTTCCAAAAAGTTGTTTAACATTGTGTTGCATCACCTCTTCTTTTAACAACACTCTGTAAGCATTTGGGAACTGAGGAGAACCTATTGCTGTAGTTCTGAAAGTGGAATGTTTTCCCATTCTTGCCTGATATAGGATTTCAGCTGCTCAACAGTTCAGGGTCTCCTTTGCTGTATTTGTATTTTCATAATGCGCTGAATGTTTTCAATAAGGGATAGGTCTGGACTGCAGGCAGGCCTATTTAGCACCTGGACTCTTTTACTACAGAGCCCTTGTCACGGTTGTGTTGGTGGTAGGACACAGGCGCAGAGACGTGAGTGCGGTAATAATCCAGGGGTTCAATCAAAAAGATACAAAAACAAAGCAGCAACCAGTGACCGCGGGCAGCATGTACAGAACAAAACCAAATTGAGCCACACCAGGTGTGGCCACACATAGAACATAAATAGGGTCCCCAATTGGAGGCAACGATCTACACCTGCCTCCGACTGGGGAGACCAAAATGGATTAGAGTTGCTAGAGGCACCACCTTCTGTTCTGTCCTGACTATGGCCCCAGCCCAGCGCAGATATGGCAAGGGGCATAGCCAGGACGTGACAGCCATGTTGTTGTGATACGTGCAGAATGCGGTTTGGCATTGTCCTGCTGAAATAAGCAAGGCCTTCCCCGGAAAAAACATGTGGATGGCAGCATATGTTGCTTCAAAACCTGTATATATTGTTCAGCATTAATTGTGCCTTCACCTAAGTCACCCATGCCATGTGCACTAATGCACCCCCATACCATCACGGATGCTGGCTTTTGCACTGTGCACTGTAACCCAGATGGTCTCTCTCCTCTTTACAATTTTTTTTACAGTTGCCAACATGCTTTTGTCTAACCTGTAGTCACATTTTAAGAAATCTAAACATAATTAGCATAGCATCCTTCTATTGTTGACCATAACTCTAACCCAATTCATGTTGTTTTCACAGAATATACAGTCAGTTAACACGTTTCTAACATGCTTAAAATTTATTTTCATAGAAGCTAACCCAATACCAAAATGATGTATATTTCTTGTCTTATTTACAAATGCTTGCACACATCATGACAGCAATGCCAGAAATGCCAGAAACCTAATGTTCAAAACCTTTAATAAAAATATACTAAATTCTGTGATGACAAGCTTGTCAGTGATGACAAGCCACACACCATGGTCTATCACTGAGAGAGGCTGGTGAAAGAGTCTAGCCTAATCTCAGATGGTCAACCATGGCTCCCATTATCTGACATTTCCATCAAACCAACAGAAAGGTAATGCATTTCACAAGGGCTTCTTTTGTCATTACTGTTGCACTAACTCTAGACCATCAGTCCCAATGCAAATACTGCCATGGGTGGATAAGGACAGAGTGCCAGGGTGGATAAGGACAGAGTTCCAGGGTGGATAAGGACAGACTGCCAGGATGGATAAGGACAGACTGCCAGGGTGGATAAGGACAGAGTTCCAGGGTGGATAAAGACAGACTGCCAGACTGGATAAGGACAGACTGCCAGGGTGGATAAGGACAGACTGCCAGGGTGGATAAGGACAGACTGCCAGGGTGGATAAGGACAGACTGCCAGGATGGATAAGGACAGACTGCCAGGGTGGATAAGGACAGACTGCCAGGGTGGATAAGGACAGACTGCCAGGGTGGATAAGGACAGACTGCCAGGATGGATAAGGACAGACTGCCAGGGTGGATAAGGACAGACTGCCAGGGTGGATAAGGACAGACTGCCAGGGTGGATAAGGACAGACTGCCAGGGTGGATAAGGACAGACTGCCAGGGTTGGATAAGGGCAAGTGTTTCTATCCAAGGTGCATAGCGAGACGGCATAAGATGAAGATCGTTTAAATCAGAACAGAACTGTGCATTTTTGTGTTTTTTCCCTTCTGTGCCTTTTTGACTATAATTGTGTTTTATTTTTACATTTTTGAAACCAAGGGCCATGTTTTTTGGATTTCTTGCTGATCACTGGTAGCAACTTTTACAGCAGCAATTCTGTCACTTACGAAAACAATTCTACTGTGCATTCTATGAAGATTCACTCATTCACTTTTAGATAGTATGTTGCCAAAAAAGCACACATTTGACACTTAACCCAAAAATGTAGAGTGTTTGGAAACTGAATGGTAGGAAACAATGGATTTCATATAGTCTATTGTATGTAGGAAAGAAATGCAGCTTTTTGTACTGACATCAACTGTTTTTGACTATATGTTCCTCTTGGATAGGAAATGTGCTAGTGTTTTGAAAGAATGCTTACATACTGAGTCGGGTTTGCCGTGTTTTGACAGAATTTGTGTACTCCTTTGGGGCATCTGCCAACTGTCTTTGTGTCCCTGGGCTCCGGGGAAAAATGTCCCTGTACTGTACTTACTGTAAGTCGCTTTGGATAAAAGTGTCTGCTAAATAACTAAAAGGTAAACCGAATGTGGTTTTGAATCAAAGCATGACATTTGTAGATCATACCTGCAGTTTCATTCAACTAATAACTAGATAAAATCTTTTAGAAAATTACTGTGTTGCATAATTATGTGGTTAACACATTCAGTCGTAATTATCAACTGAAAATTCAGCACAAATTGTTTCTAGCAGGGGAAATTTACTTTAACCCTTAAGTTAACTATTCCTGATGAAAATCTCAAACCTCAACACCTAACCTAGATGTAATAGTTAACCCAAACCGCTAGGTTGTCGCTCCACCTGTGGTTGCGAGCCCCGTGTACATTAGTTATTAATGCATGGCGTGAACAATTCCAGGGTTGTGGGTTCAATTCCCATGGGGGGGGGGGTGAAAATGTATGCACCACCCTGCTGTATGTCCTCTGGATAAGAGCATCTGCTGAAATTTAAATAGATGTTCATCTCCCCAGGACAAACGTTGAATATTAACATGAGTTGTGAGATCACGTTACAAAAAAATTTGGCACACTCTGCCTCACCTCCTTTGTTTGTTTACTAGTTTGATTATCAGCTGTTGACCAAAAGTGCAGCAGGATATCTGGTGTAACACAATAGCAGTCTGTGGTCCCTCATGAATATAGCTGTGTCTCCCCCTGTCTATGGTTCAGATCTCCAGATTGTATGAAGGCTGTCTGTGGTACTGGCCATCTCTGTACAATACTACAGCCTGAGGGCAGGCAGGGGGCTCTCTCCAGCCAACAAGGTTTCTCCTGCGTCATACTAATGTTGTGCCCTGCACTGTCAAGAGGATGGACTTCACACTGTCTTTCTGGTCTGGACGGCCGTGTGGATCTCAAGAGGCTGCTGAATGGGGCTGCTGAAAGTGTCGATGGTCGGTCTCCGATTCCAGTCTTATTGTATCTGTCCTGAATGTGTGGAGTGTCTGTAGTGAGTGACTGAGTGTGTGTGTGTGTGTGTGTGTGTGTAATGGGTGTGTGTGTGTGGAGTGCATGTACCATGCAGGAGCTAGTGGTCAGTGTTTGTGTGGGTGTGTGTGTGTTTCTGTGTGTGTGTGTGTGTGTGTGTGTGTGTACAGTGTGTACAATAGGGTCTTATCTGCCTAGGGTGCATATGGAGTATGTGTGTATGTAGTGAGTGTGAGCCAGTGAAAGCTCCTCTCAGTGAAAGCGGGTCCTCGCTGACAGATGAATTGCTCTAATTAGAAATCCATAACATCCTGCCACATGGCTGCCTTATCCCCAGCACGCTTCCTGCTCTGGGCCAGGCTGACGACAGCCAGCCCTGCTCACACGTCACTCTGAGCCACGCAGCCAGTCAGAGAACCAGCCCGGCTGTCCTCCCGCCCTTCAGCCTCCAGCGCTCACATGCCTTGGGCACCAGCTTTATCTGTTGCTCCCTCAAGCACTGTGTGTCTGTGTGTGTGTGTGTGTGTGTGTGTGTGTGTGTGTGTGTACGCACGTGTGCGCCCGCATGTGCACCATCTCAGCCCTTTGTGTCTCTGGCCTAGCTCTTCTGGCTGGCTCTCTGTCTCTATCACTTCCTCTGTTTCTGCTACACTCAATCATCCTGCTCTATCTGTCTGCCTACCCTCCAGCCTTCATTCTCTCTTTCTATCTCGCTCTTCCTCTCTGTCTTTCTTTCTCTCTCCCCTCAGTATTGTCCTGTGTAGAAAAGGGCTATCCTCTCCAGGTGTTTAATGGGGGCATTGGTTGAGTCTCTCCAGAACAGCCTGTACAGATGATAGCAGACAGCGCAAACCCCTGAAGTCCTGGATGAGAAGCGTTGAGTCCCTGACAGACTCTGGCATTCTCGACCCAACTCCACTCTACTGCAAAGCAGAGGCTGAATGTCAGCACAGACAGAAGAAGTAAGATACATGTCCCATTAGAAAAATTGTATACAGTTGAATGCCCTGGTTGGAGGTTCTGCTGTATGTCTGTCCTGCCCATTACAAGATAGAAGTACGTAGAAGACTATCCAGGGGACTGGTTAGGATTTTCTATCCTGGACTCCCAGCGATCCACACCTGTAGTGGGGCATATTTGTAATGCTAATGTCTCTAATTGGCCAGAAAGTTAACAGAAGAATCATTAGCTGATTGGAGGGATGTCATGAAGCGGGACAGAGGCCATCCAGGGACATTATTCAGTAGGCATTATTTAGAAAGTACTGAAGACAAGGAGCCTGCGCCAGACTGTAAGCCATGATGAACGCAACATAGAGACACATTTTTCCACCTACAAACAATCTCTCTTCATGTCGAGTACAGATCTGAGATGTCAGGGTTAGATCACGTCCATGACTGGATCCTCACCTTAACCTCCCATATCTCATTCTAAATCTCTGGATTTAGTTGATCCCAAGCGCTGTCTGGTCCTTCATTTTCTTTCTTTAGGTTTTCTGTGTGTGTTTGTGTGTCTGTGTGTGTATGTGCCTGTAGGTCATACATGTTGAAACAACCAAACACACACCTGCCATGGAATTGTTTCAGATGCATCGTACACATCTTCTGCCAAACTCATCCCCACACAACCCTGAGACTCTCTCACACACACACACACACATACACACATCCATACACATGAATGCAAATTCACAACAGCATCAGACATGGACATTCATAAAGAGCTTCAGACTCATGTGGTCCTGCAGACAGAGTGAGCCATTCACTGTGGTCTGGACAGGCTGGGGAACTATTATTGGTTTTTCCCTTTGTCTTTCCTCTGACACTGCTGACAATCACTCCCTTCAAACACACACAGACATACACAAACACACACAAACACATACAAACACACACAGACAAACACAAACACACAGATACACACAAACACCCAGATTCACAAATGGGCACATCTGTACTTCTGGATTTATGTTGAAGGTATGCAGATGTTTTTTTGGTGTTTGCTCATCTGCCTTAAAAGACATAACAGAGGGTAAAATAGCAGGCAACAGGACAAGAAGAGAGAAGGAGAAATGGAGTGAATGAGAGAGAGAGAAATGAAGTGAGCGAGAGAGAGAAATGGAGTGAATGAGAGAGAGGTAGAAATGGAGTGAAAGAGAGAGAGAGAGGGAGAAATGGAGTGAGTGAAAGAGAGAGAGGGAGAAATGGAGTGAGTGAGAAAGAGGGTTGAGCCGCAGAACAGTGCCGCTGAGAGCAGCTGTGACACTCCCAGATTTCCCCCTGATTGCTTTCAGCTGGTACTTGAACCCAGGGCCTTTTGGGTTTTGGAGGCTGGCCCAGACCCCACAATCCCCCAGCGCCCCATCCAGCTGCATGACCCCTCCCTGACCCCGCACCGAGGATAGGAAAATACGAGCCGTGCCAAGCCAGAGAGACTCTTTTATTTTGCCTGCTGGCATGCTGCCGGTGACCAGGGCTTACATAATGGGAAACATAGCAGGACCCAGAAGAAAGCATCACCCCACTTTTGCCTTTTTTCCTCACCAATCTATTCTCTCCCTCTCTCCTCCCCTCTCTCCCTTCTCCCCTCTTCATCTCTCTCCTCCTCCCTCCTCTGCATCTCTCTCCTCCTCCGTCCTCTGCATCTCTCTCCTCCTCCCTCCTCCCTCCTCCTCCCTCCTCTCTTCTCCCCATTGCACTCTTCATGCTCCCCCGCTATGTGATTTATCTTTTCAGGCCCTCTCGCTCAGGCACATTTATTACACACACCCCAGACACAAACCTGAAGCATAGCCACCAACAGCAGAACAACAGCACACACACACACACACACAGAAACGCATACAGAAACACACGCACACACACACACAGAAACAAACACACATTCACACACACACACACACACACACACACAGAAACAAACACACATTCACACACACACACACACACACACACATAGAAACACACAGAAACAATTAGCCCATTCCAATAGAGCCTTTAATTGCCCATTTGCAGTCACTCATTTGAGCATGTAAAACTTGCACTCTGTCTACTGTATTCACAAACCTAATGGGTTGTTGTGTAGGATGATATGGTTTCTTACATAAACCAAGGTTTCTTAGAAGTTAGCGGGCCTGTTGGCATCCTGAAAGTAGCCAGGCTATTTAGTTATTTTCTTTGTAATCAGGGACGTTTCAGGGTGAAAATCAAACGGGTGAAGACAACATATTGTATGAATCAATACATCACCGAAGCAAAGGTTACAAGCTGTATAATTAACCACATGGAAATGACCTTTATCTGTCATCATGCAAAATGGATGCTGTTGTATTACTCAGTAATGTATTTCTATGTCTGACGGTGCCAGCGTGCCTGTACCTGTCCACCTGTCTGAAACCCCCCTGACAGCCCATGAGGAGGCACTCTGCTGGAACACAGCATGGTCAAAGAAAACGTCCTGCGTTGCTCATTCTCATTTTCACCGTCCTATCTGTCCGTGTTCTCGTCTTCTCCCTCCATCCCTCTCTCATGTCCGCCTGCTGTAAACCAATCCCTGGGAAGTTCTCTATCTTTTGCAGAGCCGAATCAGATTAAGTCATGGACGGGTGTTGAGGGAAAACGCTGACCTCTTATCCTCCCTCTTGCTCTGTCTTTCATTTTCACTCGTTCTCTTTTGGCTGTTTTTCACTCCTCTACACTCCTTTCTTCTTGTTCTCCAATCTGCCCTCCAGCCTTCTAGATTGTAATAATAGTTATAATGATAATAGCTGTGATGGGGATGGTGACGGTGATGTAAAGAAACATAATATTAGAATAACAAACACTCTCCAGCCAATGGCCATTGACTGACCTCAGAACTGATAGTGCATGTGTCAGAGGGTGTGTGTTAGTGTGCATGTGAGTGTGTGTGTGAATGTGTGTGCATGGATTCTTGTGTGCACACGTATGATGGTGTGTAGTGAATGCAAGCTTTAACTGGAAGCCAGTGGAGGGTGCAGAGTGGGGTGACATGGGAGAACTTGGGAAAGGATTATCACGGTTGTTTGTGGCAATCTGAATACATTACAGGGATGGGATGGCACAAGTGCATGGATTTGGATATCTGTGCCACTGCCTGTGTATGATAAGGTTTTAATCTTTTAGTTTTGTACAGCATTAACTGAAGGTTTTGAAGCGGACAGGTCATCCCTCGGTTTAGAGCAGCTCCGTCTTGTGGAGGTAGAGCTTGAGGTGATGCAGGTATCGGCCACCCAGATGTCACGAAAAGGGACGGAGAAGAAAAATTGTTAAGCGTTATCTGCATAGAAATTACAGAATTATTTATATTATGTCCATGCAAGGATATGAGAGAACCAAGTGTTTTGAGGACAGATCCGAGCCCTGGGTGCCACCAGTAGTGATAGCCTGCTGGGCATATGAATCCTTATCACCTGCTAGGAGAGGCCTGCCACGTTTATCAAAGGGGTTAGAATGCATATGCAACCAATGTATGGGTCATATATTTCTGTTATTCGTTTTCTGTGTACACATTTGTGGAGTTATATTTTCACATTGACATACAAACGTGTCAGTGCACAGATACAGGAAACCACCATTGATTTTGGTAAATATATTTGACCAATCAGTGGCCCAACTAGGGTAGAATGCTTGTGTCAACCAATGAGAAGAAGGGAGAAGTAGGGCTTTGCAGCATTGTTGAGAATTTCAAATAGGACCAGGTTGTGTATCTCTTTTACTTAAATGTTTGCTTTCACTTCAACCATACTCAGTATGTTTTCTTCGCCCATAGACGTTGATTTCCAGTGGACAAACATAAAGCATTGATGTGAGACTGTAAGACATTGTTGGTATATATGGTCACTTCCTCCCCAGTTTAAACAGAGCAGGCTGTGCTGGCAGGGTCCATTCCCTCTCCAAATGGTTTGCATCATGTTTAAACCCCCCTGCCACCCCCCCTTCGCCCCCTCTCTCTCTCACACTCTCTTTCTCTCTTCCTCTCTCTATAAATCATCAAATATCTCAAACTTTATGTGATTCTGAAAGAAAAAAAAAACACAGCCTTTAAGAATGGCATACAAGAAAGCTATAAAATGGATCTAGGATCTCTTTTCAGTCTCTCCTCCTCCTCCTTGCCCCTGTGTCCTGGTCATGTTGCTCTGGTATCAGAGCCGTGTTAGAGTTCTCTCTGACTCCGACCTCCTTCAGGAACCAGCTCCGATCCACAGTCCCATGGTGTACTTCTTTATTGGGCTACTATAACACTACATACCGCTGAGCTCATGAAAATAGTTATCTGTATAATGAGCTTGTTGAAATAGCAAAGATCCCTCTTTGTGAATCATCCTATAAATCAGCATGAAATTACTTAATAGACCGACATGTAGTAACATGACAAGATCACCGCCAAAGAAGAACTGAAACCCTTGGTAGAAATAGTTTTGTTCACCTGTGCTATAAAACGATGAAAACCTGATACATTGATAAATGTCTGTTTGTATGTGTGTGTGTGTGTGTGTGTGTGTGTGGGCATGTGTTTAAGTTTGGGCCCGGTGCATCTGGTTCAATATGTTTGTGCCATGGCTTCTCTTTGTGTATAGCTGTGCGTAAACCTTCATTGTGGGTGTGTGCTCCTTTCACTGTTGTTAAAGAACATGTGTATCGATGTTGTTACAGTACAGGAAAACTAAAATATAAAAACAACAGTATAAAAACACATTGTAGGCAATCAAAATACAACAATGAAAGCCGCCACCAGTAGAAATTTGCTTTTTTCTCCCTGAAAGACAATGTATGACACTTAGTTAATTGTTCCATGTCAGATGTTTGCTTGAAAATACATTCTGTTTTCCTATGACATGACTTGCACATTCCTTTTCAGCCTGTGATTCAGGGCTGTGTTTCATTTGAATGTTACCACCCACCAGCACGGCCATGTTCATTAACCAGAAACGCCTGCCTTCTCTTCCAAGTTGAGACTGACAGGCAGCTGTTTGGCTACGCTGGTTCACATTACCAAGAAATCACAGTTATTTACCTCCACATTGTTACCATCAAATTATCATTAACCGTTGGATGATGTGTCACATTTCACTTATTTGTTAGGTAGTTTAGATAAAAAACAATACATACGTTCAAGTCCTTTTAGGAAGTCTTATTTTTGTTTCACATTTCGTGTGTGTGCCTAAGAGTTATTGCAACTCAATTGTTAATGTTTCCACTTATCTACACACCATGCCAATAAATTGGGAAATAAAATTATATATAATGAAACTGTAATATCATTATTGGATTTCACGAAAAGTCTCCATCTGAGTTAATACTTGGTCCAAGCACCTTTGTTAATAATACCAGCTGTATGTCAACTGGGATTGGTCTTTAACAAACGTATGCAACTTGATACACACCGAGATTAATCACTCTACAAAACTGATCTCTGTCAAAATCTTCGGGCAACGTCGATAGACCGCAACCATCAATTCACAACTTTTCAATTTGATATAGGTGGGTCAATCAAGAACATTTCCTTTTTTACTCCTTAGCCACACCCCACAGTGGCTTGGCCTGAGTGCTTTGGGTCATGGTCTTGCTGAAAGGTCAACTTCGATCCCAGTTTATGCTTCCTTGCGGATGGCAGCAGGTTTTCTTCATTCATTTGATCATCCATGCTGATGAGTGACCCAGTCCCTGAAGATGAAAATCATCCCCATAAAATAATGCTGCCACCATCATGGTGGGTGATGTACAATGTTAAGTTTGTGACAAATGTAATGATTTTCATTTAGGCCAAACATTTTCTAAATTTTGATTTTTTATTCCAGACTACAAAAAGTTTTGTCACATGATACAGAAATATTAAACGAGGGCTTTCAAGTGTAATATCTTGCTTCTAACTGTGAGGTTCCATGCTGCTTGTGGTCCTCCTGTACCGGGACGTTCCTGCAACCTGCCCCTCACCTGCACCGTGTTCGCCCCTGAACGCGCCCCGGCTGACGTCTCATCAGCCACTCTCTGTTATTGTGTACACCTGTGTAACGTTAGTGAGGATATTAAGTGGGGGTCTCGCCAGCCGTCCTTTGTGAGTTATTGTTTAAGCCATTTCCTGTGTTAGGAGGATTCTGTTTTACTATTCCCTTTTGTTACTATTCCTGGCATTCTGGTATTCCTGTGTCCTGGACTTTGGGCCTGCCATCAGGTCTTTGGCCCTGTTTTCTGTTCCATGCTCTTTGTAAACCCGGCCGTCCTGCGGTCCCTGTTTTGCTTGAAAGCTCTAACATTAAAGTTCACGCTCTGCGTTTGTATCCCCTCTGGTCTCCCGCAACCAGTCATTACACTAGCTAGGAGACTGATTTGGATATTGTTGTCACATGCACATTTTGACCATAAAACACTGCAACTTTGTTGAAGTTGCCATTGGCTTCTTGTTAATATCAGACTATATCATGATAGTTCTGCAGTTCTAGTAGAGTGACAGTGTTTCACAGTACTACTTACAAGTGTTTTGATTGGCTATTGATTTCTCCCCCTCTGGTACAGCGTTGTTGTCAAAATGAGGACACTGTTTTGACTTTGTGGCTGGGGCAAGCGGCCAATGTAAAAATCGTTGTCAATTCTTGGTTGCTAAGAATCTACACAGTTCTCTCAATTTGTGGTTATGGGTAACACACATTCACTAAATATTTTAAAGAATCAGGTTACCCTTATCTAAATTGCTATGAAATATATTTACAATAAAAAAATATATTGTTTTATCATAGTTTTGGTGGATAAAACAGAAAGTCAAAAAGTCAAGAGCATGAGTTTACTCTATGTTATGGAGTAGAGCCTAATTGGTTCAAATGAAGCATAATGTTACAGTAATTCACCCCTGTACCATATGGGAGAAAAACCATTTGCATTCTGGTCAGGACGTGGTGCCAACTCACGGGGTTATAATGATTCCGTCGTCTACAGTCATCAGGGAAGAACCAGAATATCAAACATTTAGAAATAGAGCACACATGAAAGCAGACAATCAAGGTATATTATTGTATATATTATACTTTTTATATGTGTTTTGTAATTTGCCAATTGCTTTTTGTAAGTTACCTTTGCTGTGAGTCAAAGGGGAATCAAGGTAGAGAGCCAGGGAGTTTATTCTTAAAATGAAATCTCATTAACATTGTTGTGTAACTATGAAGTAATCAAATCTTTTATCTGCCCCCTGTGTTACTGGCTCCCGTGTTACTCACCCCCATGTTACTGACCCCTTTGTTACTGACCCCTTTGTTACTGACCCCTTTGTTACTGGCCCCCCGTGTCACTGACCCCTGTGTTACTGCCCCTGTGTTACTGCCCCCCGTGTCACTGACCCCTGTGTTACTGCCCCCGTGTTACTGCCCCCCGTGGTACTGGCCCTGTGTTACTGCCCCCGTGTTACTGCCCCCCATGGTACTGGCCCTGTGTTACTGCCCCCCGTGTTACTGACCCCTGTGTTACTACCCCTGTGTTACTGTCCCCCGTGTTACTGCCCCCCGTAGTACTGGCCCTGTGTTACTGCCCCCCGTGTTACTGACCCCTGTGTTACTACCCCCGTGTTACTGTCCCCCGTGTTACTGGCCCCGGAAATGTTCTTATTCAGCAGTGTATGTATCAGTCTTGAGCAGTGTGTATGCGCACAGCATGTGTATGGTATTTGAGCAGCGTGTATGCGCTCAGTGAGAGTATGTGGGGCTGTATGGTGTTCTGTGTTGGCACTGAGTATGACATTAGCTGTTGGTGAGCCATCAGTCTTCTCTGCTCTCCTTGTCCAAACCCCTCCTTGTGTTTAGTCATAAAGAGGATCTCTGTAAACCCTTAGGAGGCTGTATAAATCACAGGGGATATTTTCAGCCTGGCTAGGTTGCTGGGCCCGTCGCAGAGCGAGGCTGGCTGGCACACACTTCCATGCTACATGGGTGGGCACCCATTACTGTCAGCTCTAGCAAGGGAACTTATAGAACAGACACTTAGGTTTCAGTACTGCACATGAAGGGAGAAAGTGGGGACATGTGGGAACATCCCTCAAGCCCTGCAAACACGCACACACAAACACACACAAACACACACATACACACACGCACATGCACGCACACACATGCACACACACTCATACACACACACACGTTTAAGGCTTTGGAAGATCAGAAGATCATGTCTTACCGCCTCACCTCAAAGACACAGGAATGTTTATCAAACAGCAGTCAGTGTTTTTATTGAGCTCCACTGAGGAGAACTCTCCACCCATCCATACAGTACATCCTTCAAGTAGCCTATCATACATCTACAGTATGGGTACCATTGCAGTCAGAAGTGTTAGAAATATAATTGGAACAGCTCTTAGTACTGTAGTCTCTGATTCATTAAAGATGGTATCCTCCATGACAAATTAACAAGTACATCACTGAAGACAGCGGCAGATCAGATTTCAAAGGGTAAGACTGGGCTGAAAAGGGGGATTTTCTTTGCTATCTTGTGTGTTTTAGTGGCTGTAGAACTGAGCTTCATTGCTAATTTCCATTTCAAACAGACAGTGTTGCCCCCAGCCGCTACTCCATTGACTGGACTTGTTCATCACTGAGTGAACAGGATCTAAATGCTTTGATTAACTTATCTAAAGCCCAGAAGCTGAATAACTAGGACCTCACACTGTGCATGTGTTTATGTGTGTGTTTGTCTGCGCGTGCGTTTGCGTGTGTGTGTATGCGTGCGTGCGTGTGTGCGCTTTTGTGTGTGCCTGCGTGTGTTTTTTGTGTGCACGGGATCCAACTCTGGTACCACATTGGTGTCACTATCTCTCTCTTTTATCTCTCATCCTGTGTTGCGTGTGCACTCATCCTTCCTGTGCCCCCCCCCCCCCCCCATACAGTCGCTCACCACTCTCGCTGCTCCTTGCGTTTTCCACTATAACATTAGTGGTTTCAGAAGTTATATTTAAGCTGGTGATTAGTGAGTGATTAGTCTCTTCAGGTTTTATTACAAGCATGAAAGCAAATGTACAATTACAAAGCCCTAACAAACAAGACACACAACAAACTTCAATCCCTCAGACCCTTTTATTTCTTTCATTCTCACATTAGCAGTCACTTACCAATAACCACATAATATTATCTCTGTGCTCCCCTTCTCATTATTCACTGGACTAGATGTATCTGGAGCAGCAGGTTACCAAAATATTGCTAGATTGAATTCATGACCCAGCAAGATGTTCTGTCCCTGAGCAAGGCAGTTAATCATAATTGGTCCCATTGGTTGTTGTTGCAGATAAGAACATGTTCTCAGCCAACTTATCAGGTTAATAGAGTATAGAGTTAACAAGTTGCTGCTAAGTTAATAGAGTATAGAGTTAACAAGTTGCTGCTGGTTAGCTAGTGGTTAGCTGCTTAACGTAACAGGAAAGCTTACTTATTAAATTGTAATTGTGGTTTGGTTCTTGCATACTTTCAAGTAGAACACAACTGTGTTGCAGAGCTATACTGTCTCACTTTTTGATATTGTGATGGCGTGTAGGCCACTCCTCCTCCCATCCTGTGTTATGACTGTATCATTGTAGTTTATTACTAGGCGTTTTGCTCTGAACTAGATTATTTCCCTGATAACTAACCTGTCTGCAACTTCCTTAGGGTCCTTTGTTTCCTTTCAGTTTCTTCTATCAATTACTACATTACTCTGCTTTTAAGCTCCCCAAAACAGACTGAAACTGAAATTGAATCCAATTGATTTGCAGTATCAATTGAATTAAGATATTTAACATTACAAAACACATTTCAGTTAATCGGTCAGTAATACTGGTTTTGTACACACATACACAAACACACATACACACACACACGCACCCCAACTGGCACCAAATAAACATGGGGGCTATCCCTCAAAACACTTATTGTTAATTTATCATATTCTGATGAAGCATGACTGAAATACAGCCCTACACTTTAACACACACAAACACACACACACACACACACTAACATTTTCCCAATAGATCTCCCTCTCCTCTATAGTGTCTGTTTTGTGTTACAGTAGACTTCAGTGCAGCATAACTGTGGCGAGAGGCTTCTTATGCCAATTATACCCTTGCTGCAATCTCCAGTCAATTGGCAGGCACACTTTAATTAACCAAATTAAATAGTTTATTATGCTCACTTAGCTCACGAGTCGTTAAGGCTAATTAGAGGCGATGGCTCACAAAACCACATGCGTGTAATTTCAACATGGTTAACTTTAAATAAATAATACTGATCAGGAATTTTCTTTACTGGAGGCTGGAATAAAGTTTTCTTTTATTCCGAATGTTTCTGAAGATGAATACAGATGCGGTGAGTTGGTGCACCGTGCGTGACCCCAGTGATGAGGGTCCAAAGATGGAATAGCATTAGTAGGCACACACATACAGTTAGGTCTGGAAATAATTGGACACAGACACAAGTATTGTTATTTTGGCTGTTTACCAAAAAATATTCAAGTTGCAGTTAAATTATCCATAATGGCTTAACGTGCATTTTCACATCCAAATTGGAGGAAGGGTTTAGGAAATACAGCTCTTTAATATGTAGCCCCCTCTTTTTCAAGGGACCAAAAGTAATTGGACAATTGACTCAAAAGCTGTTTCATGGTGTGGACTATTCCTTCCTTTTTTCTTCATCAGTTAAGCAGGTGAAAGGTCTGGAGTTGATTCCAGGTGTGGCATTCGCATTTGGAAGCTGTTGCTGTGAACCCACAACATGTGGTCAATGGAGCTCTCAATGCAAATGAATCATGCCATCCTTAGGCTGCAAAAGACAATTCATCAGAGAGATTGCAGGAACCTTAGGGGTGTCCAAATCAACAGTTTGGTACATTCTGAGTAACGCACTATATTTGCCCACTCTTCTTTGCAAAAGCACTCCAAATCTTTCTGAATGCGAGGAAATCTCCTGTGCACAGCCCTCTTCAGATCACCCCACAGATGTTTAATTGGATTTAGGTCTGTTCTCTGGCTGGGCCATTCCAAAACGTTAATCTTCTTCTGGTGAAGCCATGCTTTTGTGGATTTGGATGTGTGCTCTGGGTCGTTGTCGAGCTGGAAGGTGAACTTTATCTTCAGCTTTCTAACGGACGCCAGAAGGTTTTGTGCCAGAATTGCCTGGTATTTGGAACTGGTCATAACTAAGGCCCCGGTTCCAGCTGAAGAAAAACAGCCCCAAGGCATGATGCTGCCACCACCATGCTTCACTGTGGGTATGATGTTCTTTGGGTGATGTGCAGTGTTGTTTTTGCGCCAAACATACCTTTTGGAATTATGGCCCAAAAGTTCAACCTATGTTTCATCAGACCATAACACATTTTCCCACATGCGTTTGTTTTTGGCAACTTCAGCCGGGCTTGGATGTTTTATTTTTGTAAGAAAAGGCTTCTGTCTTGGCACCCTACCCCATAGCCCATTTGTATGAAGAATACAGGAGATTGTTGTCACGTGGAAATTCCTGCAGTTCCTTTAATGTTGCTGTAGGCCTCTTGGAAGCCTCCCTGACCAGTTTTCTTCTTGTCTTTTCATAAATTTTGGAGGTACGTCCAGTTCTTGGTAATGTTTCTGTTGTGCCATATTTCTCCACTTGATGATGACTGTCTTCACTGGGTTCCATGGAATATCTAATGCTTTGGAAATTATTTTGTACCCTTCTCCTGACTGATATCTTTCAAAAGTGAGATCCCTCTGATGCTTTGGAAGCTCTCTGCGGACCATGGCTTTTTCTCTGAAATGCAACTAAGAAAATGTCTGGAAAATCCTACTAGAACAGTTTAACTTTATTTTTGATTAATAATTTTAAATGATGGCAGGTGTGTAATGAATTCTATTTAACATGATTTTGAAAGTGATTGGTTAATTCTGAACACAGCCATATCCCCAGTTATAAGAGGGGGTGCACACTTATGCATCCAGGTTATTGCAAGGTTTTTATTTTTCATTTTTCCCCCTCAAAGATTTCAGTTTGTTTTTCAATTGAATTGTTCAAATTATAGGTCACATTAAAGGTTGAAAAGATTCTGACATGATTTATCTTTGTCACAAAAACCTGGCATTTTAAAACAGGGGTGTGTAGCCTTTTTATATCCACTGTACGTGTGCAGGCACACACCTAGCTAGAAATATTCAAACTTGCACTAGAATAATGCACTGTTCCAAATCCTGGCATGTGTTCCTGCATCTACCCATGCTGTTCAGAGATTCAGACCTCAGGGATGACAAGTCAGTGGCAAGTGTTCCTGCACCTACCCATGCTGTTCAGAGACTCAGACCTCAGGGATGACAAGTCAGTGGCAAGTGTTCCTGCACCTACCCATGCTGTTCAGAGACTCAGACCTCAGGGATGACAAGTCAGTGGCATGTGTTCCTGCATCTACCCATAATGTTCCGAGACTCAGACCTCAGGGATGACAAGTCAGGGGCATGTGTTCCTGGGCCTTACATAAGTATCTGTACTTACTATCAGTTATCATTTTAACCACACAACATGTCAGGAGGTCTCTTTAACGAGAACAAACTCAAATATCAGTTTGAGATATGACTATTTATCCTAACAGCAGACATATCTAAAACAATCTCCCAAATACCTTGGCTGACACAACAAACAAAATGGACAGGAACTACTATCCCAGTTAACCAATGTAAAATTACCAAATGTGTTTGGCATTGCCATCTGTTGTGCAACACAGACAGATCTTCTACAATGTTCAATGTTCTTGATCCATAAGCCAAACAGTACAGTAAAGCATATTAGACTGTTGCCATCAAACCCCAGAATGCAGCAGCCCACCTGGTGTTCAACTTTACCAAGCTCCAAACACTCCACTGATTTTCAGTTCAAGCTTGCATCAACTACAACATCTAAGTGCTTGCCCAAGTTATTATTTTTGACATTTCTGGTCTCTTGGCCATCCGAATCCTACAGGAAGGCACATTCTGCTTCAACGTGAAGCTAAGAAAGGAGAGTCTTTGCCCATTTTACAAAAATCTAAAATCACAACTCTTATCCAGGATTCCTCACAGTAGTCTGGGCGTATTATAATCCAGTATTCCTCACACTAGTCTGGGCAAATTTTATAGCTACTGGCCCCACTGGGAACAAACTCAGAACCTTGGCATTGCATCATGCTCCAACTGAACTCCAACTATCAGCAGGATTACAAGTCAAATTCTTTAAGTATATACTTAGTGATTAATGCTGATTCTGAATCTGTTTTTAGTTTTAGTCTTTGATTTTAAATACTTTCAAAAAATTGTGTAGAATTTCAGTGTAGTTTCACTTTCATTTACAAATGAAAGATCACCCAATTTTCTGTCATGGGTGACCATTTATCAGGCTTCATTATACAGTCAAAGCTTGATGACTCTAATTGAGCAAGAACTTAACCTTCAATGAACTAACATTTCAGCTTAACAAGTTTCTTCAAATTTCTTTTGGACAATATATCAATTACTTTTGGAAAACACAATAAATTATTGTTACTTATTGGATTAATTAATTTATTCTAATGTTATATGTTGCCTTACCAAAGAAACACATGTTACTGGTACTGTGTATAGATACAATATGTTAATCAACTTTTCTAATTTCAGGAAATATTTGTTTTGGATGTAAGAGAATTGTCATCCAAAGCTGATGCTTTGTTGTTAGTTATAATATTTTTCTTTGGAAAGAATTGTGTTAGGAGAAAACTCAGGAACAATGAGGGGTAAACTCTATGACAAAGACCCCTTCTTCATGCCTTCATTATATTAAGTGCCAATGGATTGTTCTAATCACTTTCTTTTGATAGATTAGAACAAACAATACAACCACCAATTGTCAGAAGCATAAAATGTCAAATCCATTCCCCTAACACAATATCACCTTGGATTTTCATTGGGTTTATAGTCATAAAACAACTGAGAAAAATACATGCTATTTTATTTACTAGAATAAGGAACTGAGGAATTCCCCCCCAAAAATGTTTTAGAGTGTGGGTGTGTGTTCTATCTATGTTTCTTAGCCTCAGTGGTGGTTAGTGGACATTTTAATCCAATGAGGGGGGTACATTATTGGCTGGATCTGACTGAGTTAGATTTTGTTCATTGAACACATAAACCATATGGTGCCACATGTCACCATCCTCCTCCAATTAGCTCACTACAGGAAGGTGATTCACTTCACATTTCAGTTTGCCCCCACTATGTCCTCCATGAATGTCTGATCCATCTCAGTATTCAGTTGTCAGTCTGTATTGGGGAGGTCATTGCCAATAATGTGCTACTCCTACAAACTCTCATATATGTTGTGGGTGTGTGTGTGTGCGATGTGTGTGTGTGTGTGTGGTGGGGGGGTGTATTTGTGTATACTTAATGTGCATACACAACCGTTCAAAAGTTTGGGGCCACTAAGAATTGTCTTTGATTTTTAAAGTAAAGCTGTTAAAACAACATCAAATTGATCAGAAATACATTGTAGACATTTTTAATGTTGTAAATGTCTATTGCAGCTAATTTCTTGTCAAATATCTACATACAGTTCTGTGCAAAAGTTTGCATATTCTTGGAGAATTAGAAATATATGCATCATTTGTAAAGAAAACATGAGTGAGTAGGCAAAACAACTGTCTTTTATTTCTTGGGATTCACATTCAACTGTAGGTCATAACAGAATGCCAAAATCATAAAACAAAACATGGCAACAAAAAAAAAAAGTCTGTGAACCCTTAATTCTTAATAATGTGTATTGCCCCCTTTAGCATCAATGACAGCGTGTAGTCTTTTGTAATGCACTCATCTAAAATATTATTAGGAACAGCATACTAATACTGTGTTTGACCCCCTTTCGCCTTCAGAACTGCCTTAATTCTACGTGGCATTGATTCAACAAGGTGCTGAAAGGCCCTCTGAGCCTGGGTCCTTTCTAGGTTTCTTCCTAAAATTCGACCTTCTTAGGGAGTTTTTCCTAGCCACTGAAATTCAACACTACTGTTGTTTGCTCCTTGGGGTTTAATGCCGGGTGTCTCTGTAAAGTACTTTGTGACCACTGCTGTTGCAAAAAGGGCTTTATCAATAAATTTGATTGATTCTTTAGAAATGTTGGCCCATATTGATAGGATAGCATCTTGCAGTTGATGGGAGATTTGTGGGATGCACATCCTGGGCACGACGCTCCCGTTCCACCACATCCCAAAAATGCTCTATTGGGTTGAGATCTGGTGACTGTGGGGGCCATTTCAGTACAGTGAACTCATTGTCATGTTCAAGAAACCAATTTGAAATGATTTGAGCTTTGTGACATGGTGCATTATCCTGCTGGAAGTAGCCATCAGAGGATGGGTACATGGTGGTCATAAAGGGATGGACATGGTCAGAAACAATGCTCAGGTAGGCCGTGGCATTTAAACGATGCCCAATTGGCACTAAGGGGCCTAAAGTGTGCCAAGAAAACATTCCCCACACCATTACACCACCACCACCAGCCTGCACAGTGGTAACAAGGCATGATGGATCCATGTTCTCATTCTGTTCACGCCAAATTCTGACTCTACCATCTGAATATCTCAACAGAAATCAAGACTCATCAGACCAGGCAACATTCTTCCAGTCTTCAACTGTCCAATTTTGGTGAGCTTGTGCAAATTGTAGCCTCTTTGTCCTATTTGTAGTGGAGATGAGTGGTACCCGGTGGGGTCTTCTGCTGTTGTGCGTGTTGTGGCTTCACAAATGCTTTGCTGCAAAGCTTGGTTGTAACGAGTGGTTATTTCAGTCAAAGTTGCTCTTCTATCAGCTTGAATCAGTCGGCCCATTATCCTCTGACCTCTAGCATCAACAAGGCATTTTCACCCACAGGACTGGCGCATACTGGATGTTTTTCCCTTTTCACACTATTCTTTGTAAACCCTAGAAATGGTTGTGCGTGGAAATCCCAGTAACTGAGCAGATTGTGAAATACTCAGACCGTCTGGCACCAACAACCATGCCACGCTCAAAATTGCTTAAATCACCTTTCTTTCCCATTCTGACATTCAGTTTGGAGTTCAGGAGATTGTCTTGACCAGGACCACACCTCTAAATGCATTGAAGCAACTGCCATGTGATTGGTTGATTAGATAATTGCATTAATGAGAAATTGAACAGGTGTTACTAATAATCCTTTAGGTGAGTGTAGTTGCCTATGAGGCCCAGAATTCTTTCAGGTGGTATAGCGGCCCATTTGTCTTGGCAAAATGCCTCCAGGTCATGCAAAGTCTTTGGTCGTCTTCTATGACATCTCCTCAGAGTGGCTTGATGAAATTTACGGTCAGGAGACTGTGATGGCCACTCCAGAACTTTTTTCTGCTGTAACCACTGGAGGGTCAACTTGGCCTTGTGGTTAGGGTCATTGTCGTGCTGGAAAGTCCAAGAGCGTCCCATGCGCAGCTTTTTTTCAGAAGAATGCAAATTGTCTGGTCAGTATTTTCTGATAACATGCTGCATTCATCTTACTATCAATTTTAACAAGATTCCCCATGCCTTTAGAGCTCACACACACACAAAACATCAATGATCCACCACCATGCTTCACAGTGCGGATGGTATTCTGTTCACTATAGGCCTTGTTGACCCCTCTCCAAACATAAAGCTCTATTTTGGTCTCATCACTCCAAATTACAGTGTGCCAGAAGCTGTGGGCATGTCAAGCTGTTGTCGGGCATATTGTAACCAGGTATTGTGCACCTTGAAACAACCACACTGTCTTTGTCCAGAGCAGCCTGTATCTTTCCTGAGGTTACCTGTGAGTTTTTCTTTGAATCCCAAACAATTCTTCTGGCAGATTTGGCTGAAATTTTTCTTTGGTCTACCTGACCTTGGCTTGGTATCAAGAGATCCCTGAATTTTCCACTCTTTAATAAGTGATTGAACAGTACTGACTGGCATTTGCAAGGCTTTTCATATCCTTTTCCATCTTTATAATGTTCTGCTACCTTGTTACACAGGTCTTTTGACAGTTATTTTCTGCTCCCCATGGCTCTAGCCTGCTCAGTGCATCCACGTGAGAGCTAAAAAACACATAGACTATTTATACACAGACACTAATTGCAATTTAAAAAGCCACAAGGTGGGGGAAAAAGGTGGGAAAATGTGGGAAATTCACACTTTAATTGCCATTTTCACCTGTGTGTGTCACCTTGTGTGTCTGTAACAAGGCCAAACATTCAAGGGTATGTGAACTTTTGATCAGGGCCATTTGGGTGATTTCTGTTATCATTATGATTTATAAAGGAGCCAAACAACTATATGATCATAAATGGCTTCATATGATCACTATCGCTAAATATAAGACATTTTTTTTGCATTATCAGTCATATTTTCAAAATCTTCAATTTCTGCCAGGGTATGCAAACATATGAACACGACTGTATGTGCACCGAGGCCCATTATCAGCAACCATCAGTCCTGTGTTCCAATGGCCCATTGTGTTTGCTAATCCAAGTTAGTCATTTTAAAAGGCTAATTGATCATTAGAAAACCCTTTTACGATTATGTTAGTAACGCTGAAAACTGTTGGGCTGATTGAAGAAGCAATAAAACTGACCTTCTTCAGGCTAGTTCAGTATCTTCAGCATCAGCGTTTCTGGGTTCAATTACAGGCTGTTTTTGAAACCTTAATTTTCTAATGTAATGAACACACAAACAGATATGGTAGAGATGATGGTGTGTGCTTTGTTGTTTTGCAAATGAAATGAACAAGACGACAGGAACAGGAGTATCATAATGAAAGCGCACAACCCCCACCCCCCTAGTTTACGTCATGAACATTGCACAAACATTGTTGACATACACTCAAACCTACAGTGCTACCACATGACCATTGTGTTGGGTTTGATAAAATTGATCCCACAGGCTATATAGCACCCTTCTCGTCCCTCCAAGACATCACCTTTTTTGGGCCCCATTAATATTTTTCTCTGTTCATGTGACCAGCGGTTCTATGAATGCAAAGATTCTGTATTCTGCGGAAAGACTGGGCTGTGTCCAGATCAGCTGCAGAATCAGGTGGACAAGGACAGGGATGGCCAGGTGGGCAATAACGCTGACAGTGGGCCAGGTCGGTTGTGAGTTGTCAGGCCAGGTAGTCATCAGGCATGGTCCAGGGACTCAGGTCCTCCAAGAGATTTATGGAGTAATTGGAGCAAATCTGTAGATAAATAATATTGATATATTCATTTAGGGTCATTTGGCATGTATTCGCATCATCAGTGCAATGCAGTCCCAGAAAAGCCCTTATTGTTTCCAGTAGTCATTTTTAGAGAGGGTCAGGCATACAAAGAATGCGGTTGAGAGTGTCTGTCTGGCTTTGTGTTTTTGTATCTGTGTGTTTGTCTGGCTTTGTTTTCTTGTATCTGTGTGTCTGTCTGGCTTTGTGTTCTTCTATCTGTGTGTCTGTCTGGCTTTGTGTTTTTGTATCTGTGTGTTTGTCTGGCTATGTTTTCTTGTATCTGTGTGTCTGTCTGGCTTTGGGTTCTTCTATCTGTGTGTCTGTCTGGCTTTGTGGTCCTGTCTGTGTGTGTTTGTCTGGCTTTGTATTCCTGTTTGTGTGTCTTTGTCTGGCTTTGTGTTCCTGTCTGTGTCTGTCTGTCTGGCTTTGTGTTCCTGTATGTGTGTGTCTGTCTGGCTTTGTGTTCCTGTATGTGTGTGTTTGTCTGGCTTTGTGTTCCTGTATGTGTGTGTCTGTCTGTCTTTGTGTTCCTGTATGTGTGTGTCTGTCTGTCTTTGTGTTCCTGTATGTGTGTGTTTGTCATACTCCTGCCCACCCCTTCTACTGATGTGCCATGTGTGGGGGAGCGGGGTGAAGGTCACAGGGTCAGCGGGTTGCGTGGAGGTCACTGTAGACATAGGAAACAGACAATCTCAGAGAGGCTTGTAACTTCCTGTTTGGAATGCCTAATAGAGATGATGCTGTCTCACAGAGGAGGAGACACCAGCAGCCAGCTCTCTGTCTGCACTGGAGGAGTGTAACCAGGTTCAATCAAGATTAACCCGGTTACACTGGCTGTGATTAGGTACAGGAGGTTTTTTCCGGTTTACACTGGAATTAAATCAGGATTAACCAGTTACAATGGCCATGATTAGGTACAGGTGATTAGGTACAGGTGATTAGGTACAGATATCTCCCCTTAACACTCCCTCTAGGTTACAAGAAGTACAGTGGAGAGAACAAGTATTTGATACACTGCCGATTTTGCAGGTTTTCCTACTTACAAAGCATGTAGAGGTCTGTAATTTTTATCATAGGTGCACTTCAACTGTGAGAGACGGATTCTAAAACTAAAATCCAGAAAATCACATTGTATGATTAATCTGAATTTATTGCATGACATAAGTATTTGATCACCTACCAACCAGTAAGAATTCCGGTTCTCACAGACCTGTTAGTTTTTTTTTAAGAAGCCCTCCTGTTCTCCACTAATTACCTGTATTAACTGCACCTGTTTGAACTCGTTACCTGTATAAAAGACACCTGTCCACACAATCAAACAGACTCCAACCTCTCCACAATTGCCAAGACCAGAGAGCTGTGTAAGGACATCAGGGATAAAACTGTAGACCTGTACAAACCCAGTAGAAAATCTTTGGAGGGAGCTGAAAGTCCATATTGCCCAGTGACAGCCCCGAAACCTGAAGGATCTGGAGAAGGTCTGTTTGGGGGAGTGGGACAAAATCCCTGCTGCAATGTGTGCAAACCTGGTCAAGAACTACAGTAAACGTATGATCTCTGTAATTGCAAACAAAGGTTTCTGTACCAAATATTAAGTTCTGCTTTTCTGATGTATCCAATACTTGTGATGCAATAAAATGCTAATTAATTACTTAAAAATCATAGTGTGATTTTCGGGATTTTTGTTTTAGATTCAGTCTCTCACAATTGAAGAGTACCTATGATAAATATTACAGACTTCTACATGCTTTGTAAGTGGGAAAATCTGCAAAATCGTCAGTGTATCAAATACATGTTCTCCCCACTGTATTTTCAGGCCAGGAAGTTGTCCTGTATTGGGTAATATGAATGTGGGCACAACACTGCATTTCCCAGTAGTGGTAATGGCATTTAGGAAATGTCACATGACTTCTGGTGATAGGGTTGATAATTTTCTAGTTTCTTAGTATCATGCTGTGAATGCTAATTATTAGCATTACTCATACCAGCTTGTCTCTGTGTCAGTGGTGGTGATCAGATTGTTTTGAGATTACAGGTTAATGTTATTTAATCTCAGACCTGAATCAGCTTAATCTACAGCTAACACTTAATCTGACATTCAATGTTGGTATACATTTAAATTTAAATTTTGTGACAGTCAGTTCATTTCAATTCGATAGGGATTTATTTGCTCTTTGATTCTTGTGTTGACGTAGCCTTGAACTGCAAAAACAATAGTTGTTGAAATAAATATTGAATACAGTGGGGAGAACAAGTATTTGATACACTGCTGATTTTGCAAGTTTTCCCACTTACAAAGCATGTAGAGGTCTGTAATTATTATCATAGTTACTCTTCAACTGTGAGTGACGGAATCTAAAACTAAAATCCAGAAAATCGCATTATATGATTTTTAAGTAATTAATTAGCATTTTATTGCATGACATAAGTATTTGATACATCAGAAAAGCAGAACTTAATATTTTGTACAGAAACCTTTGTTTGTAATTACAGAGATCATATGTTTCCTGTAGATCTTGACCAGGTTTGCACACATTGCAGCAGGGATTTTGGCCCACTCCTCCATACAGACCTTCTCCAGATCCTTCAGGTTTTGGGGCTGTCACTGGGGCTGTCGCTGGTCCCTCCAAAGAAAAACAGATCTGTAAGTGCAGGAATTCTTACTGGTTGGTAGGTGATCAAATACTTATGTCATGCAATAAAATGCTAATTAATTATTTAAAAAATCATACAATGTGATTTTCTGGATTTTAGTTTTAGATTCCGTCTCTCACAGTTGAAGTGTACCTATGATAAAAATTACAGACCTCTACATGCTTTGTAAGTAGGAAAACCTGCAAAATCGGCAGTGTATCAAATACTTGTTTTCTCCACTATAATTCCCTATTAATGTTTATTGTGATTGTTGTTTTACCCAAGTTAGTCATGCCTTTAAACATCTGCTAAATACAGTATGCCAGTGCTGTGTTCCAAACTCACCACTAAACACAAATCCAAGGACAAAGTAAAATCCAGCACATTCAAATCTGCTTTTTCGATGCTATTAGTTTGTTCATACCCAGAACATGGCAAAGTCAAAGAACTCCCAAAGGCTACTCACACATATCCTTCCATGTGTTTTTATTACTCTGTACAGATGGTTTTAAGCTTGGTGATATATGCACTACAGCCCAAGCACTCTGTATGATTACTTGGGCTACATAAAAGTGTGTTTAATGAGAAAATGGGTACTGCCATTATGTGATCTGGGTGGATTACTGCAGCACTCAGTTCATATAAAACATCAGTGATCGAACGTCAGTCCCCTACATCATACAGACACACCACCATTGTTAAGGTTCACCTCAATGTCTACTTCAAACTGAGGTTGCCTTCCAAAGGGCACCCTATTTCCTTTTTAGCACACTACTTCTGACCCTAACTCTATTTGCCCTGGTCAAATGCAGTACTCATTGTAGAGAACAAGGGGGCCATTTGGAAGGCTTCCTAACACCATGGCAGAAGGATCCATCGCAAAAAAAATTGTTAGAGACCCCCTGCGGCAATCCACTGTAGAAAAAAACGTTCTCAAATGTGTTTACACTTGAGTGCAAGGAAGGTTTTACAGGCTGCTGTGAGCGTATGGCAGACAGAGTGCTGAGGGAAACTGTGTGGTTACTGCCACTCACTCTGTGATTGTAGTGTGCCGCTCTCCACCGATGGTAGGACTAGAGGTCATGTAATTACAACTATTACCACTTAATGAGGGTCATTCATACCAATCACAGCAGCAATGTTTACCCTTAGAGGTGCTTTCACTGGAACAACTAGTAAGCCCTTCTGGGCCCTGTCTGGAATTTGTGATGTCTTATAGCAACACGTCAGGTGATCTGCATGAATGAAGAGGTTTTTGTATGGCGTGCGTTGAGGAATTTCCTGTGGAGTATATTATTATGGAAATACAACTGTTAGAATATGTGAGCTACTGAAGTGCAGGGACAGGCGGCCTTGTGCTTTAAAAGTCAAGGACGGAGAGGCAAATGACAGTACAATGTAGTTTGATGCTTTCTAAATTAAGAATTTAGATATGACGAACACAATTGTTGTTATGAGGAGTCTAAAGAGGTCAGGACCTTCTGGAGTAACCAAAACAAGAATGTATCAAATTCTCCCACAGAGTGACATTCCGTTAATACATTTGTATTACTGGAAAGAGCAGGTTTCTAGGTTTCTAAAGCACTTAGCATTGGCAAATAAGACTCAACATTAAAGAACTATGAATCAAAAAATCGCTTTGTCCAAGAATAATCATTGTTACAGAAGCAAAAAGGTATTATTTCAAATAACAAAATCTTTTGTATATTTTAATGACCAAGACATCATAAACACCACCAAATTATAGAATTTTCTAAAAGCCTATGCTATATGGAATATATCAAACTAGTAGAATGATTGAGTCAAAATGACCCCAGGACAGGCCTTCCTAAAGTACCTGCCGTTTCTCCATTTGATGACGTCATCAACCTGTGATGACATGCGCCCCTGGCTCCCCTGTCTGTCTCTCCCCCTTCTCCTCCAGTGGTCAGTGGTGTGCTGTGGTCTGGGCCGGTGGCTTCAGGGTTCAAGTGTTTCATGCAGGACCTGAGTGGACAGGAGGAGCCGCTGCTCTGCTTCTGGCTCCCAGCCCTTCAACTCGCCGGGCCAACCCAAGGGCGGAAAGTATGTGTCGTCGGACTCACTCCCACCTCCTCTCTTCTACAACCTCCCACCTCCTCCTCTCTCCTACCTCCCAGCCTGGGAACGGAAGCAGTGAGCCGCCAGGGAAAACAAGCAGACAATCAGGTAGGGCCTGATCCCATAGAGAGAGGGAGAGATAGAGGGAGAGAGAGGGGGGTATCGGGAAAGAGAGAGAGTTGGGGAGAGAGAGGGGGCTGAGGGAGGGAGACAGAAAGAGGAGGATTTACTTGATATTTCAGTTTTTTTAATATCTCAGTCCCGGCTAAAGGAAGATCATGAAGTTGTAACAGGGATTTGGATCAACTGTGTGTTTATGTGTTTAATGTGTGCATTTCCTACTTCATCAAAGAAAGTGAAAGGATGTGTGTGTTTGTAAAAGGCCAAGCTGGCTGTGTGTGTGTGTGTGTGTGTGTTGATGAAACATATCCAATGTAAGAGTTCACAGATTGTTTGTGCAGAGTGCGTGGGTGGGTGGGTGTGCGGGAACTTGTATGTGTGTCTGTGTGTGTATTTAGGTAAGGACAGTGGCCAGCAGGGGACAGGGTGGGTTCAGGGAGAGGGAGAGAGGGGCAGAGGGAGAGAGGGGGAGAAGGAGAGAGGGGGGAGGGGAGTGGGGGAGAGGGAGACTCGCTCTCTCACTGTTCTCTTGCTCTTTTCCTCCTGCCTGCTATCTGACTTTCAGTCTCTGTCTAATTGTTTCTTTCTCTTGTTCCCATTTTCTTAATCTCTCTGGGGCGATTCAAATGAAGGTTGGTTACTACATTAACGCCAGATGATCGCTAGGGAAACCATCAATACTCGCTTAAATCACCTGCACAGCTAAACTCAATGGCACCCGTCACCGGCGACTCCCTGATCTCGCTGATTTTCCTGCCTATGTTTTATTCCTCATTTATGCCCTTAAACACTCCAATCAAAACATTCTAATGTTGCAAATTTAGGTGACTGCCTATTTGAAAATACAACATATTGATTTTCCTTGTTTTCAACTGTAAATATGTATATGTTTTATGACTAAAATATTAATATTTGTATGCTATATGACTAAAATGTGTTGTATTTTGTTTTTCATGTCACTCACGATTAAGCTTTTTTACGGAAGTAGCCTAACATTTTACATGTTGTTTTATTAACCAAGATTACCTATTTATTACTAATCATTAATTATTTCACTAAATTATGAAAATATATAGTATATCAAATTGGTTTATTACAGTTGATACTGTTATATTTTAGTCCAGCTTCTCTGGACTGTTTTAGGATTTAGTGATGGCGTCCTGATCACATGGGCAGATGGCAGAGTTGATGTGTTTGGTGAACACATTCAGGAAGGGTCAAACGACATTGCAACTGTTAACTTTGAGAGATAACCCAACAGAAGAGATATTAAATCCATGGCGAGGAAAACACCTGTCCACAGAAAAGAGAATTACCGTGATACTATGTTGAAAAACCCAGTTTGATGAATCCTCCTTTCTAAATGAAGCATTACAGTGTTTGTTACAATTCAAATGTTATCTTGCAGATATTAAAATGACATGCAGTGGACAGCAATGACATTATTTTCAAGTCAGTTGGGAACAGATCTTAGATTTCCCAACACCATGACATCTACGGTCAGATATCTATAAAAAACAATGAATGAATCAATGCATGCGTTTCTGTTTGAGATGTTATATTGAATACTCAAAAAGCATACTCAGTTAGTGGTGCCTTAAACAGCCCGGACTGTGAAGAACTGACATCCTCGATTCTTTTACTGGCAATTGGTGGCTAATTCGACAAAGGCTGTGAAATCAGGCACGATAAATTAAGTGTTAAATGGTCACTTATGTTTGTTCAAGAAAATCAAACCCTATGACAACTTATTTTGCCTCAAAGCTCCATGTAATCTCCCATTAGCATCTGAACTAACAATGAGAGCTCTGAATGTGTGCCGTCTGGTCTTCCAGGAGAATTATGTAACATTTAGATTACTTTTATGAATGGATCTTGTAATGAAATAGTATGGGAATAGGGAAGGGCTTTATATAGTATTTATATTGTTTCCATGTAAATGTTTTGGTGTTTTGACTTGAGTGACTGAGTGAATGTTCAACAGTGATTGTGTTAATGAATGAATGAGAATGCAGTTGTGAGTGATGTTAAGTGTATGGCCACAGGTCAAGCACCCTCCCAGGGGGGAGTAGCAGGTCACTGCCACTCAACCTTAATGAGTTTAAATGATCTGTCAGACCCAACGCACCAGTCAAATCACATGCTGTGAGTATACAGTACGTTTCCAGAATACCAAATCAATATTCAGTACACATACGTACAAGAAACTTGTGATAGACATTTCAGATTTCCTGTCCACCCAACAAGAGTTAAGAAATATGTCATTTGACAACAGCAGCCAGAGGGGTTTTAATGTGCTTCAGTTATTTTTATGGCCCCGTCCACTTATAAATGTGTCAGTCATTTCCTGCCAATAGTCAGACCGTTTTCAAGACAGTATCAAATGGTGCTTCACATTTATGGTCATGTGATACTGTTTGCTAGCTTTTCTCCTAGGACTTGTGAGATTTCTTTTTTTCTCTCTTGTAAACTGCTCTGACACTTGTGAACTACATTAATCTAAGTGATTGTATTGTGACAGTGTTGAATTACATTAACCAATGAAGTGATTGTATTGTGACACTGCTGAATTACATTAACCAATGAAGTGGTTGTATTGTGACACTGCAAAATTACATTACCCTATGAAGTGATTGTATTGTGACACTGCAGAATTACATTAACCTAGGAAGTGATTGTATTGTGACACTGCTGAATTACATTAACCAATAAAGTGGTTGTATTGTGACACTGCTGAATTACATTAACCTAGGAAGTTATTGATTTGTGACACTGCTGAATTGCATTAACCAATTAAGTGATATTATTTTGACGCTACTGAATTACATTAACCAATAAAGTAATTGTATTGTGACACTGTTGAAATACATTTCAAAATAAAGTAATTATATTGTGGCACTATTGAATAATAAACCAGTAAAGTGATTGTATTGTGACACTAGTGAGTTAAATTAACCAGTAACTGGCCAAATTTTGTTACAGTGGTCTGATACAACCTATGTTATTTATACAGGTTAAATTTACATCCTCACTTATATTAATTAATATATTAATGCTGCATATTTATAGAATTATGACGTCTGTCTTAAACTATTTGGGCAGTTACACGGTTGTGTGGGTTTGTTTGTGTTCTTGCAAACATCTGCCTGTTTGTCAAGTGCCTGGGTCCATCCGTCTGTCTGTCTCTGCTTGTCTGTGTGGTACGTGCTTCCTTCATGATCCTCAGTCTCTGTGGGCCGCCAGTGATTGAAGCCGAGTTGAGAGAGAGGGGACATGGGGGAGTGGACGTGACATCCCCAGCTGGCCTGTGACATCACTTGGGACACTCTAGGGACAGGAAGCAGGGGAGTTGATGAGTTATGACAGAGGGTAGGAGACCGAGAGAGAGAGAGAGAGAGACAGGGTGACATCACAACTCTGTCTGGGGCTTGTTACAGTCTTCCAGCTGGGTAAACTAGAGAGAGAATGACCCCCGATACAAACACACCCACACACATCGAACACACACCGTTTTGAGTTTGGCAAATAATGAAGGTACCTCTGACTCCTTTCTCTGTCTTCCAATCTCTTCTTCTCCTCTCTCTCTGTTTCTGTCTGCTCTTCACCCGTCCTTCATTACAGTACCTACTCACTGGCCTACATCCAAAGTGTAAGTTCATTTTCAAGACCGCAAAAAAAGGACTGCCAGTGTTGGAGAACGGTTGGCCGTTGGTTCGCACATCTCCTCTTTGAATGTGAAACACATGTTAATGTGTGGGTGGGAGAACAGGGGACAGGGTATCCATGTCTGAATGTGAGAACGCCCTGCCTGGCCCGCCTGTCCATCTGGGGGAACCGTTAATAACGGGGTGCACACCAGCCGACCTGTTTTTCCATCTATGCGTTCCTCCATCCTCTCGCTCTTTGATCATGGAGCGCCAATCAACGATTGTTCCTTATGCAAATGAAGTCAGTTGATTCAGTACAATAATTAAAATCGGGTGTCCGTCTGGACGCCGCGGTGTGCATACTTGAGTGTGTGTTGTTCAGCGATCTGTTCGTGTAGTTGTGTAAAGGTTTGTGTGTGTGTGTGTGTGTGTGTGTGTGTAGGTTCCTGTGGAGTACGTTCCTGTGTTGGCAGTAGTCCTACAGAGAGGTGTGACCCCAACCTCCATTGCTCTGGTGTATCTCAGGGCTTTACAGTAGGGTTATGATGTCTGGCAGAGAGTGCTGGGGCTGCAGATGGCAGGAGGGTTGAGGGAGGAGGGAGAGGTGTGTGGCTGCATTAATATGGCCTGCATTTCTCGTTAGCACTAATCAGGGGCTTCCTGTACAGAGAGGAGTCCGGGTTCACCTTCCCAAGCCCCCAGCCACCCAACACACATACACACACACACACATCCCTCCATCTTACTGGCTCATTCCATGCTCTCACTTCCTACTCCCTCACTGCATTGCCCTATGTCTTAGTCTCTCTTTCCCATTCCCTTTCCTCCATTCACTCCTTCTCTCTCACTGCGACCTCGTCTTCCTCAATTGGTGTGTGTTGAGTGTTTGTTTAGCTCCTCAGACAGTTAAACTGGCAATAAAAGGAGTTGGATGGAATCACAAGATCCTGAAAGGGGAGCTTTTTCCACGGTCACGGCTACTTCCCATATGTTGAGGCTCACGTGAGAGTGCAGCATGCATGCTGCGGACCGGGCTGTCCGTTAGAGAGGCCTCTGTCCCTGGGCGAACCCTGGGAGGTCATGCACTTCAGCTGGAATGGAGAGGAACTGGCACACAGGGTCAAGGGAAACAAAAGACAGCAGGGACGGAGGGGGGGTTTGGGGGGTGGCATAAAGGTAAAGCAGATGACATCCTGGAATGGACACAATGACGCACGTGTAACGGTGAGTCACCGCATGTGTCTCAAATGGCGCCCTACTCTTCTATAGTGCCTTCATTTCGAACAGGGCCCGTTGGGCCTTTTTCAGAAGTATTACACTGTAGGGAATAAGGTGCTGTTTAGGAAACAGAGACTGACGGCGACCCTGGCAGGGGAAGAGACTTGACAGGACTCTAGAATGAGCAGACCTAATGTGGACGTCCACACCCCAAACTGCGCCCTATTCCCTGTAGTGCACTATGTTTCATTGTGGCCTGATGTGCACTATAAAAGGAGGCGGTTGCGATCTGGGACACGGTCAGAGGAGTCTTGATGCCATGTGGAATGCATGGGCATTGATCCGACCCAAGAGGAAAGAGCTTCCACATGATACTGGCAACAACACCGTGCCGTCCCGCTCTCCTTTCTCTCGCCTCTCTCTGATCCACTCAACTTTAAATTCAAGAGCCCCTTGGTTAGATAGGTTCATGTATTTACCATGTGGAAATCAGATATTGAGAACATTGCCCATACTGCTTCCCGCTCCTTTTTCCCTCTCCCATTCTCTCCTTTTCTCCTGCTCTGTTTCCCGTTCTCGCTGCTCTGCTCAACTGGGATGTTTAATTGAGTTTAATAGTGCACAGGGAGACACTTTGATAGATAGGCTGAGAGAGATGGAGGAGATTTGGTTTTTACTTTTTCTGCAGTTCGCTTTTTTGTGTTAAGAAAGCTTGACCCATTTTTTACGGTGTCCTGGGCTTTGCAATGGATAGCCCTCCCAACCCATCACCCCAACTCACCCAAACCCTCCCACTCTCATTGAACCCCAGCCAACCACAGCTGCCTAGCCAGATGTGGAAGAGGGGGAGGAGAGGGGTGAGGCAGCCTCTTATGGGGACTGAACATTGAAACAGAGAGGGGGCTGTAAAGGGAAGTAGAAAGGGAGGGAGGGATGGATGGACCAAACAGAGGAGAGATGTGGACAGAATGAGAAAAAGACCAGAGATGGACAGAATGGGCCAAAGACCAGACAGATGGAGGAAATTAGAAAAAACAAGAGATGGATGATGATCGGACCAGAAAAGGAAGTATTTGATGTACAGTATCTATTTTATAGACAACAAGGACCACCCAATCCAGACCCATCCAAACCAATGTGACCTTTCACACTGAATCCAGTCAGATTTAATCCTGCTATTACCTGCTTTATTCCACTGTCCCACACTCGTTTAAATAAAGCAAGACTTCATACATGAAACACGCAGTCGTCAAATAAAACTGTTCCAAGTTCACTCAAACACTCTGACTTAATCATCTGACCCATGCTGTACAGCTACAATGAGGTAAAACATATCCGCTTTGTGCATAGATATGTACATGTGGTTCTATACTGAGTCCAATTCAGGACCCAAGAAACTAAATACTCTACGATAGAATCTGGCAGCTCTTGTCATGGTTCCCTTTGAACATGAAAAATAAGAATGAAGGTGTCTGCTCCAATTGTTAAAGCACTCCAGTTAGGGTTGGATGTCTATCGAGAAAGGAATGCAATTTGTCATTCGCCTCAAGCCGATATTCTAAAGCAAACAGTAAGCTTAGAGAAATCGGCTTAAGAGGCTCCAACTGTCTCGCCCCACACTAACTGCAAGAGGGCCAATGTGACCACCAGAACTGACCCTTGGGACATAAGCCCTTCATACTGACCCTGTTCATTGTGGGCTGGATCAAGACCACAGGGTGGGGCTTAGGAGGATCACTGATCTATCTGTGCCTGTTGAGGTTCTCTGACCTACAACAGAGAATAATAGGAGACAATCTTCCCAAACACTCCAAATCGGATTAGACTGCTGTGTCTGTAGATTCCATATGTAAGAATGGAGCGCCTCCCCCAAAAGATCGGCACCCTGGTTGCAATTAATGGGAATATATGTCACTCAGAGCAACTGTACATTGACCCATGATAGTAGTGTCACATCAACAGTGAGAGGTATTGAGCGCCCCTGCTGCCTACTGACAGAATCACACCATCTGGTTCTTCTGACATGCTCACCAGTACGTGCCAGTGCAGCAGTGTTGGTCTACAAAGCCTTATGTGCAAGGACATAGGACGAAGTCAGCCGTGGCACAAATGTCTGCCAGGACTTCTGCTTAGGGGCCACCAACATGTAGGGCCCTGCTGAGCTCTGCCAGCAGCTCCATTTGGTAGACACATAACATGGTGCTAATTAGAGTCAGCGTACACAGCAAAACACCTCTTGCAGCTGGTCGGCGAGAAACTAAATTTTTTTAACCGGGAGGGGCTGTGTTTAGCTGCTGGTTTGGCCGTGGCGCTATGTGGCTAGCTTCTTGAACTAACGGAGGTATTTGAATCAGCGTGCTTCATCCAAACCATTCAGCCCTATGAAGTTTCTGTCCACAATGCCAGCTTAGCAAAGTGAAGGCGCAGCCAGGTAGCTCTCAGGTTTTCGGGGAAATCAGAAAAACCTGGAATAAATGGGTTGGCAATGCTTGGTTAAATGTTGGGGCGTGCATGCAGTGAGAGCACATACACCTTAATGGGATGAAGGACCGTTACGTTTACATACATATACAAAAGCATAAATGGTACATCCGCTAGCCATCCGGTTAGCTTAGCTTGGGTAGGCCTTTGAGGAGGTAGAGGCCTGTTCTGATTTATGATATTTCTCAGTGGCTTGGTGCAGTTAGACCTCTTTCACACCACACTCCTGGGAACTGTCTGATTGAAGTTGCATGGTGGAGAGAAATCATGCGCTCACCTCACTCTCTTTGTCACACTCTCACACAGACACACACACACACACACATATATATGTAAATGCTGTGCGCTTTCCACCATTTGGTTGTAATTACACACACATACAGGGAGGCGAGGGCCATGTGTCATCGAAAACATGCCATTCACACTTGTGGTTGCTGGTGTTATGTTAAGAAACAGACTCAAGAGATAAACAAAAGCCCTAATGGCTGATTCGTATGAGCTGTGGTAAAAATAGACAGCAGAATGGCAGGGCTGGACAATGGAACAATATTGTTATGAAAACACTGGGCCCAATACATGAAGCGGATCCAAGTTCCTGCAGAGAATGAGTAAAGGAGATAGCAGAGATCACATTCTGATAGAAAACTTAAGAGGAATCAGGCTCCTGTTATGACGGTAATTCATATTATTATTTAATCCCTAAATCAGCATACCTTGCACATAGTGTGTCATATGTCGTTTGTGTCGTTTAGTGATCAGCTGAATTTGTGAATTTGCATTAGGCATAATGTCTATCCCAAAGGTATGGTCACTGTAGAAAGTAGTATGAGCAATGTCTCAAATGGGTATGTAATGTTTAGTAATGTGCCACTTAGTTGGCAGAGCCTGCTGTGAATTCACCTTCATTGATGAGGGGTTTTCCACTAACTGTTGGTAGAGGGTAAAACCCCATGCTGTTTAATATGAGTGTTAATATGTCAGGACTGTAAACACCTTGGTGGAATCACAGGAGAGGGAGAGCCCTAACCACAACGAAGGGATGCTAGTGAGACGACCTGAGAGCTGAACGTGGGACAAGCTATGATGGTTGGAAGATAGTTGCTGACGACTACAGATCAGAGGCTGTTCATTAACATGCCGCAGCAGATGTACGCCACTAAGAAGACAACATGATAACATTCAAACTAACGACATTGTGGTCCCTGCCAGACTCTTCACTACCCAACGTGGAGTACCTCAACCTTGCTTTACCACAGATATTGGAGCGTTTGCATTTTTAGAGACAGTTATTTCAAAGTGGATGCTTTAATTAAGGGTGGAACCAGATTCTGTTGAAAACGCCATTGTTATCCGAGTCCCCCCAGCTATTTCTAACAGTTGAGTGTCAGTGAGCGGCACGCAGGCCCGGTCAGCCTCGGGATGCCCTCAGGACGTGTTCACCTCCGATCCACCTCTCCCAGATAAGGTCCCCCTCACGGTCCCGGCTGTCCTTTTCCTTGGCATCATGTCAGCGCCCCCACCGGCCCCCCCGAAGCCACACATACAGGCTGACATCAGACGCTAGCTATGAGGGGAAACATGCCTGGCCCCGCCAAACACAACATGCGTCGCTAGGCTACGCCACAGCGTTTCACAGGAAGGGCACATGGACATGGTGCTGGTGAAACCCTGATGGACAAACCAGAGGAACACACAGGACATAAAAAGACACGCACACGCATTGTATACACACAGGACTGGGCAGAAAAATTAATAAGGGTGAACACAGTGGAATACAGTAGAATTTAGTATATCACAGTTGAATGAAGTAGAGTACAGGTGAACTGTTAAATTGCTGAACACAGTACATCGAAGCTAAACACATACAATTATAGTAGAAAATAGTAGGACATAGTAAGACACCGTAAAGCACCATTGAAAACAGCAGAATACAATACAACACAGTAGAAGATGATACAGCGTAGTTACACAGTGGAACAGTTGAACATGGTAGAATACCGTTGAATACAGCAGAATAGTCTGATTTGGTATGCCAAAGGGCCAATGTCACATGGAGGTTGCAATGCTAGGGTTTAATTCCAATGGTCGGCTGGGTTGAAACAGTTTAAAAATGTATGCAGTCAGTACTGCAAGTCTCTCTGGATAAGAGCATCTGTTAAATTACTTCAATGCAAAATGTGATGTAAAATGACTCACCTTTATTGTTGTGGCTGACGTCAGGCTGGTTTCCTGTCACCATCTGGTTAGGATCTTACACACGTTTATGTACACAGCAAAACACAACAGTCTCTGAGCACAACCATGGTCCAATAACGAGTCCAGTTTGGGTAGGCAACAGTAACAGTAATGTTATGGTGTTTGTATACTGTTACACACCATGAATGGGTAAATCTGTGCAATAACAGGAGAATGTTATTAGGGCAGCAGACAGCGTAATGGGGCCATTGTTCCAATTACTAAAGGTTGTGGTTTTGATTCTCGGCACTGAATAGGGGGCAGATCTGCTGTCGTGCCCTTCAGCAAGGCACTTCATCCTGATTCTCCTGTAGGTCACGTTAGATAAGTGTGTCTACTACTGTATATAATAATAATAAAAATGTGCAAGTGAATAAAGTCAGGATGTTTTTATATTGTATACGGCAGCCTATGTTGTGGGAGTTACATAAATAACCTGATAAGGAGACTGTTCTCTTTCATGGCTGGAAAATAAGTTCAATTCCATACAACTTTATGTTAGATGATTCATCCACTTAATTTATGCGACAATAGAACTCTCAACTAGGGTTCTGTTACAAACTCCAATCAACCTTAGTCACCGCTAGTTAATATCAATGGAAGTGCGTTGTAAGTATCCTTATAAATAAAATCATGACTAATAAATAAAGTTGATTTCAGGTGATGTAACATTCTCACATGCCACTGTAACTTGCATTGACATTTAGCTTGGGGTAGCTGATCGTTAGATGAAGTTTGTAACCATCTAACATCAAGTTCTTAATTTGTGATATTTTAACCCTTTGACTACCAGTTGTCAGTCAAGACACAACTGTTACCACACAAAAGAGACACAACTGTTACCACACAAAAGAGACACAACTGTTACCATGTTTTACTGATTTGTCAACAGTCATTCACTTGTTTAATCTATTTTTCATTGACTCATTCAGTAAATGACTAAGCCAAATCCCTCAACATCTCTCAGTTAAAGCTGCACTCCCAACATTATTTCATATAATTTCAACTAGTAGTTGTGGAAATGTTGCTTATTAGCCAAAACGGGTCCATGTTTTTCATGTACTATGTCATCTGGTTGTGTACTAGATCACTAATTTCATATCAAAATTATATGGTACCAATCCAAGTCAAAACATTTCATACAAATTGTTGTCCTTAAAGGGGTAATCCATCCCCAGAAACATAAATCATTACATTTGTGTAAAAACATGATCTGTTAGTCAGTAAAATGTTGGTTCACCATGATCTAACTTCAGTACAACCTGAAAATCATTACGTTCAATTCTTCTGAATAGAAATGGGGATAGCAGACTGTCACATATAATAATAATAGATAATAATTTCTTATATTTGTAGAGCGCTTTTCATTATTTAGAATAATCTCAAAGTGAATTAAATAAATAAATATAAAAGAAAAAAAAGAAACATGTAAGGAAAAGAAAAGCACGGTTATCAACAAAAAGTCTTCCTATATACACATGTCTTCAGGCCTGTTTTTAATGAGCCTAGAGTCTGTAGTGACTTCAGGTGGTTCAGGAGGGCATTCCAGTGGCTAGGGGCGGTCAAGTTAAAACCCTCATCCCCCAAGGAGCAGAGCTTGGTCCCGGGGATGTGGAGGAGCAGGCTATCACTTGACCTGAGGCTGTGGGTGGGGTTATGGAGGGATAACAGTTCCATGAGATATAAAGGGGCACTGTTGTGAATACACTGGTAGGACTATAGGAGGGTTTTGATTTCTATCCGGAATGATACAGGGAAGCCAGTGCAGAGATGGCATATACACACACCTAAAGGATTTCTCATGAATGCAATTATCTAATCAACCAATCACATGGCAGTTGCTTCAATGCATTTAGGGGTGTGGTCCTGGTCAAGACAATCTCCTGAACTCCAAACTGAATGTCAGAATGGGAAAGAAATGTGATTTAAGCAATTTTGAGCGTGGCATGGTTGTTGGTGCCAGACGGGCCGGTCTGAGTATTTCAAAATCTGCTCAGTTACTGGGATTTCCATGCACAACCATTTCTAGGGTTTACAAAGAATGGTGTGAAAAGGGAAAAACATCCAGTATGCGGCAGTCCTGTGGGCGAAAATGCCTTGTTGATGCTAGAGGTCAGAGGAGAATGGGCCGACTGATTCAAGCTGATAGAAGAGCAACTTTGACTGAAATAACCACTTGTTACAACCGAGGTATGCAGCAAAGCATTTGTGAAGCCACAACACGCACAACAGCAGAAGACCCCACCGGGTACCACTCATCTCCACTACAAATAGGACAAAAAGGCTACAATTTGCACGAGCTCACCAAAATTGGACAGTTGAAGACTGGAAGAATGTTGCCTGGTCTGATGAGTCTCGATTTCTGTTGAGATATTCAGATGGTAGAGTCAGAATTTGGCGTAAACAGAATGAGAACATGGATCCATCATGCCTTGTTACCACTGTGCAGGCTGGTGGTGGTGGTGTAATGGTGTGGGGAATGTTTTCTTGGCACACTTTAGGCCCCTTAGTGCCAATTGGACATCGTTTAAATGCCACGGCCTACCTGAGCATTGTTTCTGACCATGTCCATCCCTTTATGACCACCATGTACCCATCCTCTGATGGCTACTTCCAGCAGGATAATGCACCATGTCACAAAGCTCGAATCATTTCAAATTGGTTTCTTGAACATGACAATGAGTTCACTGTACTGAAATGGCCCCCACAGTCACCAGATCTCAACCCAATAGAGCATCTTTGGGATGTGATGGAACGGGAGCTTCGTGCCCTGGATGTGCATCCCACAAATCTCCATCAACTGCAAGATGCTATCCTATCAATATGGGCCAACATTTCTAAAGAATACTTTCAGCACCTTGTTGAATCAATGCCACGTAGAATTAAGGCAGTTCTGAAGGCGAAAGGGGGTCAAACACAGTATTAGTATGTGAATCCTTTAGGTGGGTGTATTTCATAACACAAAATCCTGCATTACAAATTGTCAAATTAGCCAGTTAATGATATTGACACATTTGTGTAAGACGCATCCATCTGTCTATTTTGCATAATGTATATGAAGGCTTTTGCAATGCAGGCTGGGGGGACGATGCACCAAGCCATATGGCCCTGGATGCTGGAGAAGGAGGAGAAAGACAGCGAGGAGGAGAAGACCAGAGAGACATCCGAAAGCTATGGCAGCCCACAGCCATTTCTCCCAAACAGTCACCAGGAGCCCACGCCAGAGAAGACCCAGCCACACTAGGACAGCAGTTTGTCTTTCAGTTGTTGCCTTCCCTTTTATTGTCGCTGTTTCACTACTGGGTGGAAATGTGTAAAAAGCAACAGACTCTATGTCAAATGTTTCAGCGCCAAGATAGATGTCAGTTGAATTTGCTGCATAATGCACTAGGAGAACTAGGTTTGCATTGGGAGAAGAAAATATAGAGATTTGTGAGGAAAACCAGTGTACATATTTTCATCCTGCCTAGAAAATCTTTGAAATTGAAAGGGGCAAATGCATGGAGTAACATTTCTCAAAATGGAAATGAATGTGATAACACTTTTTGGGCACGATTATGGTGCCCATCAAGGTACAGAAATAAAATATTGTTAAGAAGATTGCTAAATTAGGTTTACTGGACTTTTAAGATCCCAAAATGCATCTTTTTACAATTTCTCTATTTTTAAGTGTCATTTTTTTATTTTCAGTTGGACTTCTGTTGAATTCCTATTATTAGTTTATTCATTACATGCATGCCCTAATGTATATGTGAGTTTCCGAATATGCTTAAAAATGTTGAAATATTTGGACTCTAAGGTGTTCTAAATTTAGTCTTTCCTTGACTCTAGCGTCACCTTCCCTGCCTGCGCCCCCAGCCCCCAGCAGTTGTGCCTTCCAGACTGAAAACAATGGACCCCCCAGGTCCCTCCCCAACTTTCCCCTGTCCTCCCTCCCCTTTAACACACACACTCACCGTGCCAATATGCAACACGCCGCCTCCACAAGGTGTGTGCGTGTGTGTTTGTAAGTGCGTATGTTCATGTGTGACTTTTTGTGTACACATTCAGCTGTGTTCCCTGGTCCTCTGGAGCCCGATAAGGAAGAGCGGAGCATTAGGCCGCTCCTCTCTACGCCGCGCCACTCTGTTTCAGTGGCGTTGAGGACACTCAGCTACACAGCACAGGAAGTGACTCTGGCAATGAGGAGAGGAAAGGAATTCTCAGACGGCGGGATGGCGGGCGGAGGCCATGAGGTGACTCTGACGTTATGAGGGCAGAAATATGCCATTGAGACCATGCAACTCTTTTGGACAGGATATCAGTGCCTGTCAACACACACGTTTACATCAGTCCCTTCCAACTCTGGGTGACCTATTTGCTGAATGACCTACAGTACTTATGTAAGCCCTGAACCAGCCCGATGTATGCCTTCAGACTCTGTGTTATCAGACCTAACCCCTGGGCTGTTTTCCTTTTGCCCTTAAGGGCATCATTGTGTTTAGTAACACACAAACAGGAGTCTTGGGGTGATGTGGGTTCATCCTGTTTTGGGATGCTGCTGTAACCTTAAGCAGTGTGATTCTCCTGGAGCTTCTTGGTAAAAACAGGCAGCTGTTATCATTGAAGGCTATGAGGAGGAAACCTCACTGGCTGGCCTCGTTAGTCCACTTTCTGCTCTGTTCTGCTTTTCTCTCCTCCGTCCAACCCGGCTTTCCAGAGTCCTGCTACTTTTAGCTCCTACATCTCTCATGTCTTTTATTGTTGGTTTGCTTGCACACTGTGTGTGCGTGTGCGTGTGCGTTTGCGAGAAAGCTCTGAGTCGTGTTTGTGTATGTGTGTGTGTGTGTGTGTGTGTGTGTGTCTTTGTCCATCTTTGCATGGCAGGGTTCCAGTGTGAGAGCTGCGCCAGTGAGGGGTCTCTGTCTCACATCCCTCTTCATTCAAACACAAACACACACGTCCGGCCAGCCTGGCCTACGCTATCTCTCCCTGCCTCCTCATGCCAGATACACACACCCTGTCTCTCCCCCTCCCTGTCCGTTCCTCTGTCTCTCTCTGTATCCCTCTTCTTCTGGCTTTTTTCGGTGTCTTTCTCTTCTTCTGGCTCTCCCCCTCTCCCTGTCGCTCTTTCTCTCCCCTCTCTCTCTCTACTCTCTCCCTGCTTGCTTTTCCTCCTCTTTTCCCCCTTCGGTTCAGCACCCCTTGTGCATCTCATTGTCTCCGCGCTCTTCATCTTTCTCCACTTCCTGTGTCCTGCTCCTTGTGCCCCCTACACCCCTCCTCCTTCCTCCCCCATTTCTCTCATTTTCTCCCTCTGTTCTCTCTCCCTTCAAGACGTGACTTTTAGCACAGACGGTGGGGCCACTGCCAGCAAACTGGGGCAGAAAGCTGGAGTTGAGATGCACGCGTCCAAGCGTCCACAAACACACACACACACACACCAAACACACATACACCCACTCCCAGTAATACACAAGAAACTGTGGTTCACACCAATGCCTAGAACACTTTATCTCTGTCCCTCACAAATTTCCTTTCCCATCAGGGGTCTCAGGTTTCCTACAAGCTCAACATTTGGACTGTAACATTATAGAAGATATTATAAATATGATCAATTATACAGTAATTAGACAGCAGTAATCTCAATAGTCTTACATTTCTCCAAGTGTTGATAAAGGGCCTTCTCTAATTCCCGTACAATCATGTCACATGCTTTGGAAATCACAGGTGTAGACCTTTTACAGACTGCTTTACGTCATTTTAAAACGAGCCAACAAGACAACTATCAAGTGATAGTCAGGACCAAAATCCCCACGAGGATGGTAAAACCAACAGGGATTTTTTTTTGCATCAAGTTTAAGTTTTATGCTGAAGTTCAATTGGGGTTATGGTTAGAATTAGGCATAAGGTTTAGAATTAGGCATAAGGTTTAGAATTAGGCATAAGGTTTAGAATTAGGCATAAGGTTTAGAATTAGGCATAAGGTATGGAGTTGAGTTTTAGGGTCCACTCCTACAATAGGAGTGAAATCTGTTGGCGATACTCGGCCCTCTTTCAGGGTCGTTGCAGTTGGTTGGTGTCCCTTTGGTCTGGTGCTGGTTACTTCCTGCCTGGTTGTCCGGGGTTACCTTCATATGTGGCCACAGTGTCTCTGGACCCCCATCTCAGCTCCTAGTTTTACGCTGCTATATTATTGTGCCTGGTGAGTAGGGTCAGTCTGTTATTATTGGGGACTAGGGCCAGTCTGTTATTATTGGGGACTAGGGCCAGTCTGTTATTATTGGGGACTAGGGCCAGTCTGTTATTATTGGGGACTAGGGCCAGTCTGTTATTATTGGGGACTAGGGCCAGTCTGTTATTATTTTATGGGACTAGGGCCAATCTGTTATTATTACTGGGGACTAGGACCAGTCTGCTATTATTATTGGGGACTATAGGGCCAGTCTGTTATTATTGGGGACTAGGGCCAGTCTGTTATTATTTTATGGGACTAGGGCCAATCTGTTATTATTACTGGGGACTAGGACCAGTCTGTTATTATTATTGGGGACTAGGGCCAGTCTGTTATTATTATTGGGGACTAGGGCCAGTCTGTTATTATTACTGGGGACTAGGGCCAGTCTGTTATTATTACTGGGGACTAGGGCCAGTCTGTTATTATTTTATGGGACTAGGGCCAGTCTGTTATTATTACTGGGGACTAGGGCCAGTCTGTTATTATTATTGGGGACTAGGGCCAGTCTGTTCTTATTATTACCCTAGTCCTGATTGTTTACATTACATTAGTTTATATGACAGGGGCCAAGGGTCAGTCTGAAACATATGCTCAGGTATCCTTTTGAATCCAATGGATGCGCTCTGTAACTTTCCTGGTGTCCTGTTTGCCTATTGTTCAGATTGTCAGCGACAGGCCAGGTGTGAATATTTACCTGCTGGGTCAGGAAGGGGAGTCAGGGTCCCTGGATGCCTGCCTACGTCCTGTAGCCTGAGATGATCCCTGGTTCATTTCAAAAGCTCAGTTGAGCAAGAGTGGGTCATGTGATCCTGGGAATGAGAGAAGTGAGCGAGCGAGGCAGGCAGGAGAGAGAGAAAAGCCACAGCTGGTTCAGGTAGTGAGTGAGGACGCCAGAGGAGGGCCTGACAGCGCATGGGGAGACCAGGCAACCGTGTGGATGTCTCAAACACCACCCTAACCCTGTTATAGTGCACTGCTTTTCACCAGGGCCCGTCTAGTATAGTGCTCCAGTCTAAACTAAAACACTGTAGGGAATAAGGTAGCATTTCAGATGGTGTCAATAATCTCCTCAGAAAAATGTCCTCAGACAGACAGATGGGACTGGGTGACAGAGGAGGATTATGGAGGAATGCACGAGTGCGCTTGCATGCTTTTGTCTGAAGGTATGATTGGGCAGTTCCTCTCGCTGCTTGGTAGGCCAGCGCCATGATCTTGAAGTGGAAGCTGAGTGACTGTGTGAAGGTGAGGGGTGACATGGGAACATTTAGGAAGGTTGAACACCAGACGGGCTGCAGCTTTCCAAGTTTCAGGGGTTAAATGGCGCAAGCAGGGATTTCCTACCAAAAGTGAGACGCAGTAGTGCTTCAATGAGTCCCTGCGCCACTTTCTCTGTGAATGTTGTAGGGTAACCTGCAGAAGAGAGTCACCCACTTCATGTTTACCCTCAGACAGGGGGATGTGTCAACCATGAACAGTTCAGTTTTGTCAAGGTTGAGTTTGAGGTGGTGGGCTGACATCGAATCAGGGATGTCTGCCAGGCATGTAGAGATGTGAGACCGTGTTAAGATATGACATGGCCAAGTGACTCTACAGAGGACAGGGCATAGAACCAAGCCCCGGGGGACACCAGGCACCAGGAACGATGCAAACCAACACTGTCCAGAGCCTGAAATGCTCAACCCTGACAGGATCTGCTCATTCAAGGCACAGGACGGATCAGTTGGGATGAGAACCAGAACCAGGCGAGAAAGCTAGCAGTGTTAAGGCCCTCAGTGACACAGGAAACTGGTTGGCTGGTTTCTCAAGGAGGGGGGCAACCCTGGTCACATTGGACTTCAAGGCATGGATCATTTCTTTTATTCACTGATAAAAACTCAAACTGTGAGGAGGCTGAGTTCACATACACTTACACACACACCCACACACACACAGAAACAAGAAAAAACACCCAGGGTTTTCTTCTCATTACATCTAGAGCACCCAACACCATTGCTAAAACTCCCGTAGAATGAAAGTGATAGGACATTAATTTATGACTTGTCAAACTGTTCAGTTTACTAATGGACTGCTTTTAAGGATGTAACTGCATCCGCTGCCAATGTAACTGACACCAGCCCCGAATGCCTTTTCGCCTTTTCTACTCAGTCCACCAACGGCCAAGCTTTTCACTGCATGCACAAACACATATGCACAAGCGCACACACCCACCCATGCACAGTCATACGCAAACATACAAATGCACACATACAGTATGCGCGCGCACACACACACACACACACACACACAGGTACATGTTCAGTCCAGACCCAGCCCACGCTTGACATCACTACTTCAGACAACAGCATCAAACATAGCCCTAACTAATGCATTCACACATACACACACACACACACACACGCTCACACATACACACACGCCAACAATCACACATCAACTTCCATTCTCACATTCGTCAACGCTAACACATGGACACTCCTTATAGCATATTGTAACACACTCTTACTCACATGGACACACACATATATATGCTGGCAAATAAACACACTCAAACACTAAGAGATGCACATGTCCTATTCTGTCTGTATGGGAATTGTTTGCCAGCTAATTAGCTTGCATGACCTCTTGTCCCCATGAAAGCAAGTAAACCATCTCTCTTTCATCTACCTCTCACTGTCATGCTCTCTCTTTCTCTCTCTCTCCCTCTGATAGATAAAGATTGCATCTCCATGTGAATGAAAGTATTACTTCAGTCTCACAGAAATCATTGAAAACAGAACAGGCACAGGATTCCCTGGCAATTTGTGTGTTTTCCCCTCACTGTTGTGGTTAAATCAGAGTGTGATTCTTGTATGGATGTCAATCCCAATATGTGCTGTGTTAATGTCATCTAAACAATGAAATACATTCCAGTTAAAATGAGGGTGAGAGGCAGGGATGCCTGCCAGCCAGAAGGTCTCGTGAGCCCCTGCCTCACACTCCCTCTCTTGCCTGGCCTCCTCCCGGGCTGTCATGGCAAGACGTAGCCTTGATCATGTAGCTGAGTTGTCTTTCAGCGTCCCCTCCAGCCCTGGGTGGTGGAGGGTAGTGTTGATGTTTCGATGGAAGCCGGCTCGCACATGTGCACCAAAGGCTAGTTGCATCTTCTGTTTCCATGGTAATTGCAGGCGAGACGCAGGTTAAGCCGAACAAAGAAGTACTTTCATTGAGAATCTGTCATTTTGCATTATGCTTTCCAATGTGATGTGCAATAGCTTGCACGTATAAAAACATGATACGTATATATACAGTGCCACCGCACCTTTTTCTTTCCTCTTTTTCATTTTCTGTTCCTCACTCAAAACCTTCCTTTTTGACTTTTTTGGAAAGGAAAGAAAAAGGTGCAGTGGTCTCTTAACTTTTTCCGGGGCTGTATATATATGTATATATATATATACATATGTACTCATATACTCAGTATACCAGCATAACCTACATATACGTGAATGGGGACGCCTGTTCTATTCATTCTTATTTCTGTGTTCCTCCCTGACACCCAGCCAGTCAGTCAGGTGGGGAGATGCTGCCCCACTCTGCCCCCAGGCCACAGGGCTCTGTCTGGACTAGTCAGGCTTCTGCTGTGCTGGATGCGCATATTTTCAGGCCCCGTTTACCATGTGCTTCCCCACAGCTTCCAGCATCCATGCATGACTAATTAATGATCCTGATTGGAGTACAGTACCCTTGGAGAGTCTAGGAGAGTGCTACACGTGTTGTAGGGTGCGTTGGCTGGGGGGCTGGGACTTTCTTGGGATCGTACTTGTCTGTCTTCTTTGCTTGTTCACTCTATGTTTTGGGCATGCTTGTGTGTATGTGTATTTGTGTGAATAAGCTTACAGCTAGCTGAGAGGAACAGGATGGGTGTTTCTGTCAATGCAGGTGCCCACATAAGAGTCAATCATAGGGCAGGAAATTACAATGGCATATGCAGACTGTGTTTCTCTCACACACACACACACACTGACCCAAACATCACACCCATGATCTCACCCTGCCTGTTTAGCAGAAGTGGTATATTTCCTCTTTGCCCTGCTGACCCCTCCCTCTATCTCTCAGTATGTTTTATACCTGATCTCATATCTCTTTCAGGCTCCTCTCCAGTGCTCACCACTATGTCACAGTAGTGCCCCAAATGTAATTTTAAAGAGGCATTTTAAAGAGTCTGTGTGTGACAGTGATGTTACTTTGTGTACATTTCATTTACTTCTTGCTTTAGGTTTACAGTGTGTGTGTGTGCATGTGTGTGTGCGTGTGTGTGCGCGCGTGCGCACGTGCGTGTGTGAGCCTGGCTGCACATGTGTGGATCACGTTCAACAGCACACACCACTAGGAAAAAGGGTAGGGAGCCCCCTGGAGCCACTTCAGATGTTCATAACCCTGTCTGGTTGATGATAGAAACTTCCTGTTTTCACAGCGAGCATCACGCTCATAAGAATCTGCAAGTATAAAGCATTGGCACATTGCATTAAAAGGGTCCGGAATCGCTGTCGTTTATCAGGAGGACTATCTCCAGGAAATTGTTTTTAGAACCGTAACTGTGTGAGCTAGAAACAAGTGGAAGAACAAATGAAAGCATTGAGTCTAGGCCACTCGATTTTGTTTTGGCTTGCGAGTGTTACTTGATTTGTGAAGGCAGGTTTCATCACAGGTTGCCCATAACTATTCTTCTGAATTTGACTTCTTGCAAAGCTGAGTGTCATGGCCAAAGCGTTGGGGTAATGATAACTGTTTGGGAAATATCTACCTGATTTTTTTCTTTGTGATGCACACAAACTTTGAGTCGTTCAAAACGTTGGCATGTCCTATCTTTGAACCACGGTTGTGTAGCCTAAAAAACGGTCAAATCATTTTCGGATCTTGTAGACACTGATCGGCATTAGTCTAAAATGTCTAACATTGGTCAGATTAGTCTGTTCAGTAGGCCTAGATTATTCTTCATTGGCGGAATGTGATCTGCAAACGTGCAGAAGCTACAGGAAACTCTGGATCCTTACCTTCAGCAAGTTAAAGATATGGAAAGGTCTGACCTGCAGCCATAGCCATGGGTTTAGTCCTTCAATCATAATGTCTCTCATGTCCACCCCATGTCCCAATGTTCTCTCTGTCACTTTGCACCTGCTGCTCCTATTGTTGTAAATTCCACCACCATGCTCCAATCTTCAGCAGGTGAGCTGTGTGTGTGTGTGTGTGTGTGTGTTGGGGGGTTGTCATTTATTTCACATGTTACCCAAGGTAGGGGCACACATACTTAGTTGGAGAGCTCAGCTGCACAATATCTCAGCCTTTTTCTACTTGTCAAAAGCAGAACCAGTCATAACAGCAGACTCTCACCAGGGAGTTGGGTTGGGAAATGAATTCAGAGAAAAGGAGAGGGAGAGAGGGAGAGTACCATATGTGGGTGAGAACCATGTTCTCATACAAGCTGTTTTTCTTTTGTTCAGCTGCACAACCACACCTTAAATGAGAAGAGGGAGCAAGGGAGACCACTGGACAGGGAGGAGGAGGTGGTGGGAGGATCATAGAATAACTGGGCATTATGTGCTCTGGGCAGTCCCTGACCCAGCTGTTTTCCATTCCGTGGGAGTCCAAGGAGCGAGAGAAGGAGTAGGATAGAGGGGGAGAGTTGACAGGGAGAGGAAGAAAGGGGCAGAGAGACTGGTGTGATGAAGAACATGATGGGAGGGTAGGGCAGCACTAGAGACTCAGGGTCCTTTGGGTGGAATGGAGAGATCAGACCATCCTTCAGAAATCTGTTGTTTCGTATTATCTGCATTAACTTAACATTGCTAAGTTAGCTCCAGTTCTTAGTGTGATTCACATTATTATTTATCTTAAAGGAGTACCCTAAATTGTTTTTAGATTTTGCCCTGATGTTGGTAGCATTTTATAATCTGATTTTACCAAGCTGCTATAACTTTTCAAATTGTTTATGTTGCTGTCACAACACGTGTTAACGTACACCCAGCATTGCCTTTCCTCCTCTCTCCCCTGTCTCCTCCTCTGTCCCGTCTCCTCCTCCCTCCCCTGTCTCCTTCTCTGTCCCCTGTCTCGTCCCCTGTCTCCTCCTCCCTCCCCTGTCTCCTCCTTTCTCCCCTGTCTCGTCCCCTGTCTCCTCCTCTGTCCCTTGCCTCCTCCTCTGTCCCTGTCTCATCCCCTGTCTCCTCCTCCCTCCCCTGTCTCCTCCTCTGTCCCTGTCTCGTCCCCTGTCTCCTCCTCCCTCCCCTGTCTCCTCCTCTGTCCCTGTCTCGTCCCCTGTCTCCTTCTCTGTTCCCTGCTGCCTCCTATATCTTCCACCTAATTCCATCGTCCCCTGTCCTCCCTGCCTTCTTTCCTCCTCCACTGTACACCGTCCCATTTTGTGTCCTTCACCTCCTCTTTACCTCTGTCCCCTGTTCCTCCTCTGTCCCCCACCTCACCTCCTTCTCCCACTTTCAGGGTTCATCACCCTATTCCAGATGACACACACAGCCAGGCCTGCATACTGTCCACACACACATCTGTACTTTTCCTGGAAGACTACTGGGATTTCAGCACAGAGTAAAGGTACACTCAGTACCTCTGGCATTGCTGTTATAACCATCATAGACAGAGAATTTAACTGTTCGACCTAGATAATTTTGGAAATTGATATTTGGACTATTTACTTCCACCAGGCCAAAGTCCTGGTACATGTAAATGAAGATGGCGTATAAAAGCGATTCTTATTTGGACCGTTTTTTATTTTGTTGAGCCCCTGGCTGACATCGCTGATCTCATTGGCCAGCAGGGCACACCTTGGCAACATGCCTACCATCTGTGCCCCCTGACATTACCAGCCTGGCTAATGGCACCGATGCTCGATACCAGATACCCAGGACCTTTGCCATTTTACATGAGGGGGTTGCTGGGGGCAGACTGAGGGTTGGCAGACCCCATCAGAATGTTCCCTGGGCACAAGCATCTCCACGTCAGCCAGCCCCAGCTCACGCCCAGCTCACCACCCCTGACCTCCAGGGCAGCTAGCTAGGGCAATCTGGGACATTCACTGTGGCAACACTATATTGGTCTACAAGCTTCTCGCAGAGCTGGCCCATTAACAAGAAGTAGCTTCCATTTATAATAGTGAATTTATGGACTTAAAGTTTGGTGTCACACTGATTCTGTTCTTTGAACATTAGGCTGGCAGAACAGAGCTCTACAAGACAGCTACAGCGCTAACTCTTTCCATGTTGTTTCATGTCGTAGCAAGTTGCTGGCCATGGGTCCATATCACATGTCTATGTAGGTTATACAATTTCGCATGTGCTGTTGAATAGTCTATTCAAAGACGTGCACGTGTGTTGGTGTGTGTGTGTGTGTGTGTGTGTGTGTGTGTGTGTGTGTCTGTGTGTGTGTGAGCCTGGCTGCTCTTCCTTATGATGACAGAGTAATTGATCTGTTCAGTGTTGCATGTGGACCTTATGTTATGCATGAGATTTCACTGAAGTTCTTTCTTCCACATGAGGTTCTTATCTCAGTTCAAATCTTATTGCAGAAATGCATCAAAGAAAGATACCATAATCACCAATGACATTAAATGAAATCTCACTAAAGTATTTTGTGCACTGGTGTTGATGATAGTAATGTATGTTTTTGTATCTGTAACTTGGAATATTAAATATCTACCTCGCTCATCTCAGGTATTTGATGGAAGCCAAATCAGACTGCATGAGCTGCCACTGTTTGGCTCAATGTGATGAATCTCTTTCACAAAACAGCACATTCTTTCACTTGACACAGACATATAAGTCAGAATGAGGACAATATCCCTTCGTGAGGAAAAACTGACAAGACAGATGCTTTGTGAAACCATTATGCAATTACTTTTTATTGCCAAGTTCATTTTGAGTATAGAAACAAACAAAAACATGACATTTTCACAATGGCTTTTAAAACAAATAAAAGCCTCATCAAACATGATTCATTAAAACATTTGAATTAAAGAAAATAATTATAACCCACAATTCAAATTTACAACAAAAAAGACAAAGAAATCCTATAAAACATTTTGACATGCAATAAATACATTCATTTCACTAAAGCGAGATAAGAACAATGTCGAAGATGTAAAGTAGAAAAATACTGTTTGGTTTCTTGTGTATTGCTTTGTATTCAAACCTCTTATTTTATAGAAAGCGCTTTAATATTGTACTGGAATACTGGTTTGTTGTTGGTTTGGTAAAAAGTTCAATTTTCTTCCTGGCAAGTTGAGAACATAAGTTCTGAATCAGTGAGGTTTTAAGATTTTAAGATTAGCGCGTCTGTCTTTATCTTCCTCTCCCCATTATCCACACTGACCCTGCAGTAATTCGGGTTAAGTGGCTTGCTCAAGGGCAGATTGACAGATCACCTTGTTGGCAGGCTGATTCGAACCAGCAGCCTTTCTGTTTCTGGCCCAATGCTCCGCTCCAACCGCTTGCAGCCCGAGCATGCATGCGCTTGTGTGTGTGCGTGAGTGTTTCATGCAAATGGATGTCTGTGTATGGGAGTGTATGTGGACCCTTGGGCTCTGTGACATTCTGGCAGGCTCTCAGTGTTTAGTTCTGGCCGTCAGTAACATTGCCTTAGCTTTAGTAATGACTTTTTCTACAAGAACCGACACTCCAAAAGAAGCAGGGTTAGCTTAATTAAATCTAACCTAATCTGGAACAGCGAGCCCGAACAGCGACAGGGCAATTTGCCATCCAGCTGTGTGTGTGTGTTCATTCGTGTGTGCGTGTGCATGCGTTTTGTGTCTGTGTGCTTGTGTGTGAGTACTCATGCATGACTATCGGACCCCAGATTAGATCGGAAACTGGGTACTGCTAATTTCAATTAAATTGTTTTTCCTCCCAGTTGTTTGTTGTTTCAGTCAATTCACTTAAGGAGAAGTACCATAAGTAAAGCCTTGAGAAATGTCAATATGATATTCTAAGGTTAACCGTCATCTGCTTGGTCTGTTGATCATGTCTGCAGTTTGACTGCGTCTCACTGCCTGATGGGCCAGAACAACAGAGTGAGTCGCTCCAAGCTAAACAGACAGCAGCCACTAGCCACAGCCACTCTCCTCTGCTAGTACAAAGACTGTCTGTCTCAGTCATATAGAGACTGGGTGATGATTTGTAGACTGGTTAGAACACACCAACACTGAGGGCAGTCAGACTGAGATGCCAAGATCAAACTCAGCATCAGCTCAGTGTCTGAAAAAGAATATTCCCCTATAATTCTTTTTTTCCAAATGAAGACAATATAAAATAACATCATCCAACTAAGTTGCTGTGCAAATAAATAAAAAAAGAAGTAATGGATTTGTAAAAAATGTTTTTTTTCCCTATATTGTGTACTTCAGCTATGACTCTGGTAAAACATCCTCCCTCAAACGTGTCCTTTTTTTCTACATTGTTCTTTATCTCTTTCCATCGCAGCACATTGCTGTTGAAGCTGTGGTCCGGCTCAATTGTGCAATTTCATCCACTCATGTTTACTTTACTGGCGTCTTCCTTAGCATATTTCCCCATTACGCAATTTCTTTCACATTTTATCCTACAATTCCTAATGATGATCTGTCTCTATTATCTTCCTTTGTAATATAATTCTTTGGGCTTGAAAAGCAAATACATAGTAAGGTCATCAAATGTTGTATTTGACCCATAATCCATCTATTCTAACACATGCCACGGAGTTCATTTAGGAACTTGATCGGTGCGTTAAGTAAAAGAAAGTAGTTGCTCGCATAAACATTTAGACAACTGTTTTCTTCAGCATGAGAAACAGCTGGAAGCATCTTGATCATGGGAGAGGGGAGGAGTAGAGGATGGGGAGAATGGGAGGCGCAGGGGAGCAGCTTGTGCCGAGTGTCATGAAGAGACCAGGAGACAGACGGGGAGGTGGAAGAGCAGGGCTTTTGAGGTAATGAGGCAGGAAAAAGCGGGAGTCTGGTGGTCGGATTGCGGAGACGGCGAGGAAGTAACGTGTGAGAGAAAAGGCGATTGAGGAGAGTTTTAGAAGGTCACAAGGGTAATAAAATCATAATTCAATGATTTCCCCAGAAAAGTGCAGTTTTGGAGAATAAATCGAAAGCAGCTGCTTGTAATAAAGACCCTTGAAAGTGTCAAGTGTCCCTCCCTTCTATTTCAGCCTAGTCCACTGTGGGAAACTTCAGGCCAACAACACAGATGGACAGGTGCATTGTGGTTACACCAAACATCACCTACAACAACACAACACTGGCAACACACCAACGTACTGCAGGTTCATTTAGTGGTGACTGACATATGGATAAGGCCTGGGATTACTAACCCCATAACTATATTTTTATACATCTCAAAAATGATATATCTGAAAAATATTTCTTACAAAAATCACAGGAGTAAAACTTAACATTATTTTGAAAACTGACAGGGGAAAATGGCATCAAGTCTGCACTGAATGCTATTATAATTATTGCTTGCTTTTTCTAAAAAGGCAGAGTCAGCCTTCCATGCTGGTATAAGGCACTTTGAATATCGCAATTAAAAAATAAATCATACAAATATTTCCCCTGCATCAAAACGGACAGAGCTTTATTTCTCTCTCGTCTTGTATTGACCACCAGCACTGAGAGCCCAGTGCTAACCTTCCCCTGGCACATGCTGTTCAGCAAACGTCAAATGTAATAGTGGTGATATGGAGGCTGCTCTTCTTTTTCCTAACCAGGTTTGCCAGGGAAAGCCCTCCTTTGAACTGGCCCCTCCAAAAAGCACATAAAGTGGGACGTTTTCTTTTGTAATAAACTCACAAAAGTACATTTCTCGAACAGCTTTCTGGAATTACAACACTGTACAATGCGAGTAACCAGTGGTTTACTCCCCAACAAGAAAAGGAAGGAAAGAACAAAAGAAGAAACAGAGAAACCAAGGCCTTTTACTTTTTCTGAATGGAGAGGATTAGAAGTAAGGCCGGGTCTTTCATATTCAGACAATGGGCTCATGTTCACCCTGCCGGGCTCCCCATGCTCCTCTCCCTCCCCATGCTCCTCTCCCTCCTCATGCTCCTCTCCCTCCCCATCTCCCTCTGTATCTGGCTGGGAGCAGAAACACAGAGCACATCCTGCTCAACGCTACAGACCAGCCAAAAGTTCACTTCCCTCTCCTTCACACCAGAACTATTCCCAGAGCATATATTAACAGCCCTTCATTTACTCAAATAGTATGTGGACACAAACAGACAACCCAACACACACACAAAGTTGGCTCCCCTATACCAAAGAGTCATCTCGGAACAGTAACGCTGGACATTATCTTGCTGTCTCTTCCTGTACTGATTTGGAGTGGCAGTGGAAACACATTTCTTCTTGTTTAAGCAGTGCGGGAAAAGGAAAACGGGAGATACAGTTTCAGTGAGAGTGAACTAATGAATGGAAGGGAGCTGGAGAGATTTACATTCCCACGATATATGTCCACTTAAAATGAGCCGTTGCCTATTTTCAATGAGACCTCACATGATTGTTGTCCAACCTCGTATGTATTGATATCCCCCTCTGCCCCAAATCACGTCATTCAAACTCGTCCACTTCATTACAACGGAACAGCTATGCCTAAATGACTTTTATGAGACCATTCTCGCTAAATGAACTGTGGAGTGAGGATTTTAGAGTTCTACGTAGGGTGATGGGAACCACTGGATCTCCTGCGGTCCAAGACAAGCTGGCTTAAAGTGTGTTTGTGTATAAATAGTGTACACACACAGTCTAAGTCTGAATATTATCCCCATCAGCTCCGAAAGCCCCCTCCACAGAACTGGGTCAAACCATTTGAGGCTACACTGTAGCTTTCATCCACTCACAGCCCAGCCAGTGTTTATATGTTTAGGGGAATATTGATAAATAAAACACGCTCCATATGCAACCAAACACGTCACTAAACATTAACGCTTTGGGTGGAGATGAAATACCTAACTCGGGCGGACTGCATATGTATATGTTTCTCTGGAACCGGGGGTAAATGTTTTGTTTCTGTATTGCGTTAACACTGACATTTGATTTACTTATTAACAAGTATATTCTGTTGAATTAAAGTTAAAAGAAATAAGATCACCGGCTTGACATAATAAGATAACGTCATTGGTCAGACCCATATAGAAGCCTCTTTGAGGACAGTCAAAAAAAGAAGGCAAAAAATGTACACAGAATATTAAGATGAAAGCAGAAAACATTAATATCACGTTATGAACAAAACTTTAAGAAAAGTAAAACATTTCAAAATTTGAAATAACCACAGGTTTAACAAAGGACTATTGTCCCCTCAAAAAAATAATTAAAATACAATATTATAACGTGTGTGTGTGTGTGTGTGTGTGTGTGTCTGTGCAGGTGTGTGTGTGCGCGTGTGTAAGTCTGTATTGTTTGGCTGCTGTGTAGCTGAAGCGTTGCGTCCCCATGCTGGGTTCAGTCCTGAGGTAAGCACCAGTTTCACTTTGCTTTGGTTCAAATATGTGAAAGTAAAACGACCCCTTGATATGCTCATAATGCTACACAATTAAGCCCTCACGTTAATGGCTGCACATTAATACAATCCTAACAACAGGGCTTACTGTCTCAGTCACCAAGCTAAGTTTAAGGCATCAAGATGAATTAAGTCTATCACAGTGCATTCATGGCTTTAGTCTTCACATTTACCTACTGAGGTTGGCATTGGCACTATAGTGGTCAACAAACTCCAATCGGATACAAGGTTTGACAAAGCAGAAAAACAAAAAGGCTGCATGCTTCTTTGGGATTAGAATGACATGATTCAAACAAAAGAACGAGTGTGCCTCCATCCCCCAACTCGTAAGTGCCGATTGTTTTTTTTTTAAAGGAACTGGTCAGCCAACTGATTTGGACACGAGCCCCTGTGCTATACTGTGGCCTGTTTGACAGCCTGTCAGCGGTGTGTGGGGGGGGGGGGGGGTCTGCAGGGCTCCGGTGTCTTGTTATAATGTGGATCAGAGGGGCTAGATGGCAGGCATGAAATGCGGCGTGGGGCTGACAGACAGTGTGAATTGTCAGGGAGAATGGGGGGATTTCACAGGGATTACTGGAGGACAGGGAGCTCAGCAGCTGGGTTCGCCCACGCCACTGGGCCAGACGACCACCGCACCACGTCCGCCGAGCCCAGTCCAGCGGCCCGGCACCTGCTCTCCAGTCCGCAACGTTGTCGCATTAGCGGCCCCTGAGCCCCTGTATGTTCGTGCGCGCGCGTGTGCGTGCGTGCGTGCATCTGTGTGTGTGTTCGAGAAGTGAGGAGGGCTGGTGCAGAAGCAGCGGAGACTTCACGGGGGCTTCGGAAAGGCTTAACGGGGTGTCGTCCGCGACAGGGGGACAACTGTCCGTCATGACGAATCGCCGTGTCGGCGGAAATCGCCACTATTGATGGTGACTGATTGATGGTAATTGGCTGTAGCCTTTCAGCCCCGGCTTGGATGGCCTCTCTGTGCTCTCCTCTGGTGAGCTGTACAGCTGCGCCCACCATTGTAAATATTACACAATGTCACAGGCAACACCCGCGCTGGTCCACCCTTTACACCACTGGATGGATTTAAAGCCACAGAGAAGGATTAGCGTCTCATTCGTTGGGTATGCACCATGATGCGTCCCAGTTGTGAGATCACAGGGTTGTGCTGCTCGCTACTTTTCAATAACAAATCTGAAGGCACCGGGATGCAATTCGAAACTGACAAAAAGTGAAGCGAGGTTATGGGTTCAAAGGGTGAGGGCACTAGGTTTAAGAGTCGTTAAGCTGCTCTTACTGTCATTAGAATGTGCTTCTTGGTACAAAACATGATCAGGTATTATGAAACAATAGTGGAAAACAAAGCCTAGCTTACTTTACCTAAACTTTGTGCCTTTTCGTCAGTCCTCCCCTCGTGACTACAACAGCTGGAGCATGGAGTACAGCTGGGCAAGGAGAAAATCCAGCACCCCAAAAAACGTAATTAAGAAAAAGTGTATAAATCACTTGCAAATCCCAAAGCTTTTTCCTTTGTCCAAAGTTCTTTTCAGTCCTGTAAGAAGCCCTGAATCTTGTCCATGTGTGCTTTTTTCCCTTTATATACAAGTACAATGCTTAGTACACAGGTTTAGGGTCAGATTGCAAAACTTTCTTGCAACAGTTTCTTTGGTTTTTCATTATGTACACAACATGTTTTTGGTTTCAATTAGTTTTGGGTTTTAGTCTGGTGGTTTCATAACAGAGTTGCATCTACATAAATACTGTCATTTTTGGACTGGTTATTCCTTGGTGAAAATATAATATAAATAGCCCAGTTCCCCTTCTAGGAAGGCTTTTGAAAATGCATATAATGCAAACGTTGCAAGGTAAAGCACTTATCAGATTCTACACAGTTTGTGTTCATCTTTAGACCCAGGTATTGGCCAGAGTCTGAGGCGCAGATACTGATGTAAGGTGTTGAGGTGAACGTCCTTAGAGCGCTGTCCGTTGTGGGCCCGTGCTAAGAGTGACCGGTCTATGGGTCTTAGCTGGGGGAGTAGCGGTCAATGGTACGGGAGTGGGAGTCCGAAAGGGACCCTGGTGGAGGATGGAGGGCCTGGACCCCCAGGACATCCATCTTGTCATGGTGGGTGAGTCCCAGGTGTTCCGCTGCCAGTTTGGACAGCGGGTACAGACTCTCCATGGCCTTGGCATGCTCTGCCAGCAGCTCGGAGGCCTTCTCCTGCTTCAGCCCTAGGTGCTCCGCGGCGTATTTACTCAGCGGGTAGATCCCCTCTGCAAAGTCCAGCTTCAGCTTGCCGTCGGCCGTGAGGCCCCCTCCGCCGCCGCCACTGCTGTGCATCTTCATGTGACTGATGAGGTTGCGCTGCTGGGCAAACTTCCCGCCGCAAACTTGGCACTCGTAGGGCTTCTCGCCAGAGTGGATGCGCATGTGCTCGGTGAGGCGGTACTGGCGGGTGAAGCGCATGCCGCAGTGGTCGCAGGCGAAAGGCTTGAGGCCCAGGTGGCTGCGCATGTGACGGGTCATGGTGCCGCGCTGGGTGAACTTCTTGCCGCAGATGCTGCAGGGGTAGGGCCGGGTCAGCCAGTGGGTCTTCTCATGTTGCCGCAGGGTGGCCGGGTCCTTGTAGGACTTCTCACAGGAGGAGCAGCGGTAGGGCCTGATGATCTCCCCCAGGCCCCCAGAGCCCAGGCTCTGGCTGGACTTCCCCTCCAGGTAGGACAGGCTGCTCAGGCTGCCGTTGCTGTTCAGGCTGCCGTTACCGTTGGCAGCTCCGCTGTTGGTTTTGGGGTTGCCGATGCCCATCTCTCCTCCGGAGTTGCTGTATTGCTCCTCCTCGGTGTGGCTTTCCACGTGGGCATTGAGCTGATCAGAGCTTGGGAAACCCTTGTCGCAGGGGATGCACATGTACAAGTTGTCCCCGAAGCTCTCCGGCTCGTAGGGAATGTTGAACCTCCCCATGGCCCCCGGGGGCGACGGGCGGCCCTCGCTGCTACCGGTCTCCTCACTGCCCGAGCCGCTCTTGTCGTCCTCCCCGTCGCAGCCCACCTCACGGTAGCGGTCCTCGACCTCATCCCCCGCCTTGTGATGGTGATTGTGATGTTGGTTGTCTTGGTCTCCGCTTCCACCCCTTTCCTCCTCGTCCTCATCCTCGTCTTCATCCTCGGCTGTGTAGGACAGGGGCTCAGGTTTCACCCAGCGGTAGATGTTGCCCACCTCTCTTCCGGGTTCTCCTGCTTCCGTGGGGGTTTCGGGGCTGGGGGGGCAGGGGTAGTGGTCTGGGCCCTGGGAGCTGGATCTGTGGAGGTGGGGCAGGTGTGGGCCTAGAGGCTGGTTGAGGTGGGGGTAGGGGTGAGGAGGGAGAGACCCTGCCTGATCAGCCACCTCCATCTTCTCCGACGGGTAGGCCCCGCCATTGGCCCCCATCATGGGGCTGGCACGGCTGCTCATCTCCCGCTCCCGCTCCTCATCGGTGTGGGGCAGGGCGTGGACCAGGTGAGGGTGGGAGGGCGTGTGCTGGGACTGGGAGTTGGGGCTCTTCTTGGAAAGGTCCAGACCGAAGATAGGGGAGCAGTTCCTGTCAGAGTGGGCTGAGTGCAGGCTGGGCTGAGCCTGCAGGGCTGGCTGTGAGGAGGGGAACACCTGGGGAACCTGGGAGGAGACAGGGGCATACAGCTCCCCTACATGTGTGGCCAGAGGGTGGGGAGGAAGCTCCTCTAGTGGTGGGGCACGGGGAGTGTGGGTGTTCACAACTCCCCTTTGGAAGCAGGACTGAATAACAGGCGTGGACACTCGATACCTGCCCAGACTATTGGGACCCATCTTCCCATATGGCAGAAAAGCAGGTGGGCGGAGAGGGTACTTCCCATTTCTCTTCAGCTTTTTCTTACAAAGTGCCACTAAGTCCAGCAGCTGCAGATAGCTAGCCGCAGCCAGCACAGCCCCCAAGTTGGGCTCTGTAGGGGAGCTGGGCTCTCCCTCAGTCAGACGGCCCGTGTAGATGTAGTCAAGAATGACCCGGAACACGCCGGGACTCACCATCTCGTGGTCTAGGTTGATTAGGTTGTCATGGACTACCAGGGACTTCAGGTAGAGGCTGCTGGCGGCCAGAATGTTCTTGTGGGCTCGGAACAATGCGTTCTGCACCACGATGATGACATCACACAGGAAGCCCTTGGTGCGCTGGGTGTTGAGCTGCAGGAGGAGGTGCCTAGCATGACTTGGGACTTCCATGGCATCCAGCATCGTCGTCAGACCGCCACCTAAAACAGCAGATATCTGTAAACGTCATGCAGTGCCAGTGCTATAGGTACACAAAATTAAATCAGTCAGTCAATATACAATTTAAATGTTTCCAAAATATTTGATGTAGGGCATCATTTTTCTTCATTTTTCAATGTTGTCATTTACATTTGCATAATTTATCACATGCTGATCTAAAGAGATATTTACAGCAACAGACATTCCGATCAAATTTTTTTATGAATAGAATGTTTCTGCCTAGTTGAAAAAAAGAAAGAAAAAAGACAAAAATCGATCACAAATAGACCTCTATTAGTTGATCCATTGTCAGTAATTTTATTATGATTTAATTTAGATTAATCCTTTTGATTCTGTGTAAGAGCAAGTTAACAAACAGGGTTCAGATTTACAGTACAGACAGCTAACATAGTTGATACTCTATAAAAGTCAACTATTAGTTAACATTTTCCAATGATCAGAATCTCAATTCAACACATCCAACTGAAATGCAGAGAAAAAGAGACAACGGGGGAGAGAGAGAGAGAGAGAGAGAGAGAGAGAGAGAGAGAAAAAACTGAGATATGGATATGCTTTCTTGTTGCCGGCTTCCTTATAAAATATTCCAGAGGTGGTGTGTGCAGAGTTTTAAACAAAGCGAGAGCTTTGAATGTTTTGCAAGTATGATGAACAGCAGGTATAAACCTGAGGAGGGAGAAGACAAGTCCAAAAAAAGATGTCTTTGAGCTCCCATTCCGCCCAGTCATATAAGGAACTCTGAGCACACAGGATGTAAATCAAGACAAAATGAGAAGCTTCAATTATTTAACTTGAAATGAACTCTGAGATTCTAATGTACACACACATGCTTCTCACATACCAACACACACAAATACACATGCACACGTACACACACACACACACACAATCACTCAAACACTCACAAAGTTGTGTATTGTTGTACTAAGGCTTCAAGTAAACATTATTAACTGTACAAATTTAGCAGGATGTATTGTTCAAACACTGATGTCTAAGGATACTTTACTGATGAGATGAAACGGTTTGAAACTGTCCCTACAGGCTTGGTTTTGCTGATGGGAAAGAAGCAACTAAATAAATATGTCAGATCATGGTCTTCCTGACATAAGTTCATCCTCTTACTGTTTATTTAATTGACTATAAGCCGGCAGTCAGAGGGACAAGGAAGCATAAGATTGCAAGTGGACATTTGACTACCTACGAGCCCTCCTTAAGACACTCTCCTACCCTTATTGAACCTACGCCGTACAAGGGAAGGCAGACAGCAATGCCACGTTACACATATAAAATAGGTTAGAACTGTGTTGTCTATCAACGATAGGCATTTTTCTGTGACCTCACCGTAACTTAAAAAAATCACATATTTATACAATACATTCTGTTTTCTCACACATTTAAACCATCAATCCATCATAAAGCACAAACATAACATTATGTTAAAACACAGGGGACATTAATATATTAATTCACAGCTAACCACTGCCATAACTGATTTGCTAAAAAAAAACATTAAAAAGGTACAAATGCCCATATAAAACTATTAAGTTGCGTTTAATAGACTAAAGGGATACATTTATATTTTAATATTCTTTAAATATCAAGGGATCCCTCTATAGAAAAACTGTTAATGTGGTTCTTGTTTAGAATTGTATACTCTGGCTGTCTCATAAGCTTCCATTTCTATCCTTTTAATACCCACCTTAACACCTCCCTATTAAGGAGTTTGCGGTGTAGTTGTTGATATATGTTTAGAATTGCCCAAAAGGATCTTAGCCATTTAAAACATGGTCTCGTTTCGGAGCAATAAAACCCATAACTTAACGATTAACAGATTTTCACTGCTATTCTCAAAAACGTTGCTGTCTTTCATTTCTCAGGGGTCATATTTTACAAGAAATTCCATGATGCGTATATGTTCAGAAGGTAAACATCGCTAGCTGGTTTAGGTCTATATCTGAGCAGTACGCAGCAAATCATTGGTGCGCTTTATTCAGGAGATATTAGCACATGAGACTGAGACAGGCGGGATGTTTCCCCATTTGAATAGGAAGTGCTTTCTGTCACTTTTCTAGAATAAGGAATGTGAACTTGGGATGTTTACATAAAACCAATGTCTGCAGTAAAACAATTTACATACAAGCAATGTATGCAGTAAAGGAGAACATGTAGCTGTTATAACATTAAAGTGTAAACTATATAACTTCTTAAACGATTTTACTGTCATATGTATGCTATATGGGCACAACGTAAACCGCAGCAAGATGTTGGCACACCACGCAATAAGGCCAACGCTATACTACGCTTAGTTCGTTTCCGTTTTTTGATTGTTAACATACTCAGATATTGAGGCACGCGTACAAACACACACAATCCATGGCCTAATCTGCCAATTTAAAAAAATCCTGCATGTGACAGCGCAAAGAACTCCATATAAATCCGTTTATTTTGCAGGTGCATGGATGTGAACGCGCGTGTAGCCAGTAAAGGCAGGACTGGTATTTAAGGTTGAACTGCAAAAATGTAACGCAGAAATGGAGCATATTCAAATGCGCTCTGCCAACAAATGTTAATGTAATGATTTTGCATGATAATCGAATAAGAACAGATTTTTATAACATTAACATATAACGCTTTTCCACTCAGTGTACTGTGAAAGATATGGACGTACCGATGAAAATAAATCATATTAAAAACATTTGTCTAAGCATCATTAATTTACAATCAATTCATATTTTGTATTAAATACTGCTTTCTACAGAGGGAGGTAAAATATATGAGATAATCATATTTGTGCAAGCTTAAGTACAATATCATTCATCTGTACAAACTAGCCTATACAAAAAAGACTAGGCTTATTTATTTATCAGTGCATTTATTATTTTCAATTAATAACAGGTTTTTGTGAGTAATGCTAAACATATAGACTACAATCACAATGGGGGATATTTTGGAACAAGATCCACCTTCAGTTGTTAGTCAGTGTTGATGATATCTTATAATTGCATAGATCCTTATTTCCATTGTGTTTCCGGGTTAATGTCCCGCTGACTTCTTGTCTAATCAATTACTGTGTATGTGTTTGTGTGTGTGTGTGTGTGTGTGTGTGTGTGTGTGTGTGTGTGTGTGTGTGTGTGTGTGTGTGTGTGTGTGTGTGCAATTATTTAATTCAAAAATACATTTGTTTAAATGTTTTTTTTTTTACCTGAGCCCCCTTTGGTCCTTGGAGTGCTAAGCCTGATCGTGTGGGCGCTAGAAAAGAAATATGAAGTTACCTAGTTGATAGGATAGTCTAGAGCTAACAGCCTTATTCGGATGAACAGTCGTTTTGGAATTTTACAATAATATGGCTCACACGCTCCGCCCCTTGGATGGATCAGGAAATGAAATAGCCACTCGTCTTTCCCATACACAATTAGACAATAGACATCGCTGGTTATCGTGCTTCCAAACTTGAATAGGTACTCTCAGCAACCGTGTTGAATAATTTATATATATATATATATATATATATATATATATGAGAAAGGAGTACTCAAATATGTTTTTTACCTATTCAAGGTTTGGAAGCAATATAACCTGCCAAGGTGTGTAATGTATATGGTGAGAGTGAATGGACGTTAACTTGAACACTAATCTCAGAAAGAGGGGGTGGAGCGTGTGAACCTTTCAAGATAAATTTTGTGACATCACAAAGTAGCCCAAAAAATCCATCCAACCTGAAATCAGGCATTTTTCCAAACAGCACATACTCATAAAGGGCACTTTCTTATTTTTAACAATGCCAGTGTTATTTGCACCTCATAGTGTGAAAACGTAATTGATTTTTTTTTTTTTTTTTTTGACTGCACTCGGCCTTTTAGGAAAACCACACACACGTCCTTTCTATGCTTTTTGCATGTCTGGTTTTGCAGGGAAACATGCAGCTGTTTACCAGGTTTGTGCAGAAATGTCCGAATTTGGTGTAAATGTCATAGAAACATACAGTGTTTGTTTTTTATTTAAAATTGTGTATTTAAGACAGGTGATAATAAATTAAAATTTCTAAGATTAAAAAAATAAATATTTTAAAAGCATTAATCCAACAAAATTATATCTATTAAATAAATTGATTTGGAAGTTCTGAGTTTTAACTGACTTTCTATAAAAAGCTAAACAAATATTTGCTTAGAGCTTGTAAAATACCATTATTGCTTTTGTCACTTGGTTTAGGGGCATAACAACACACAATCAAACCGCCAAGAAAGTACGCCAAACGTGCAGACTGCAGGCCCTACTATACATAGCCTATCCGATCTGACTGCTGAGCTCTATTTAAGTTCCTTACGTTGCTGGATATTTTTGTGAATGGGATACATAAACGCAGTAGAGCATGAAACCTTATTTAATGAAAACCACACTTGAGGCTTTGGAAGTAGCCTAGGGGTGGGTGTCCTGCGCTTAGACTATGCAGTGCAGAGAGATGGCTCGAATTATAGGCCTACAACGTTGTTTGCTTTTAGAGAAGACCAGAGGCGTTTGCAAAACACGTTTGGCTTCCTCTGTAGTCAGAAGGTTAGAGACGACTAACGTGAGTTTAGAGCTCCAGACACAGTAAAAAAAGGCACATTATCAACGTTACTTCCCCTTGGTTAATGTTATGCATAGCTGAGTGGGAGACTTCCGTGAAGTTTACTTAAAGTACAACACCGGAGCTGCGTGTCCAGCCGACAGACCCCCATATTCCATTCATAAATCCCGTCACAAAAAGATAGCAGTTATATTAACAAAATGACCACTGATTACTCGTATTGTTATCGTCTGCAGAAAAAAAAACCCTCAAACAATCACCCAGGCATAGGCTTTTTTGTTTTAAAATATTGCCTTGCTGTAAATTTGGCTCAAAACCTATCTTAGTAAATAGAAGGCCATACAACTGCTTTAAAATCTTGTATAGCAGCTGTTTTATATAATTACAGATTTTACCGTAGATATGCTACTAAGCTACAAGCAAAGAACGTGAGCCTCAAACAGATAAGACATAACCTACATATTTATCTTCTAAAATAAATGATTCTACTCTGGAGTCATGTACACTTGTTAAGACAAATTAAATAAATATTCTTATTAAACGCTCCCAACAAGACCTACAACATGTCAAATAAATGTTGATCTATTTTGAAAATGTCTCTGAGAAATAATTGGTTATTCAGCCCTATAGCCAACGTGTATTTTTTATTCAGCCCTATAGCCAACTAATGCTAATTGTATAATTCCACAACAAAACTATTTTAACATAATAAGCTATACATGATTTTAGACTTCCTGAATCCTAGACTTTTAATCCCAACTCTAAGACTAATCGTGTCCCTCACAGGTGACATATCACGAGACACCAACGCACAAGAAACTACCACTGTCTTCTATAGAAACTATCCCTGCCTTCTATTGAAACTATCCCTGTCTTCTATAGAAACTACCCCTGCCTTCTATAGCTCATTGTCCATTATTTCGGAAATCCTATTATAAGTAATCTCCCCAAAAGTAAAGATACATTCACTCAGCCCTTCATGAATTAACTGCAGATATTGATATAGTTACAGACACATAGGCCTGATATGCGCTACAGGCCCATTCTGTTATCAATATTTATGTCCTTATAAAAATTATGATATAATAATATAATACATGTTTAACTCATGGACTCTTCAGATCCACATTGCTTAAAGGTTTATATAAGTACAGAGGATTTGAGAGAACAAACGATAGCGGTCATCTTTCTAAAAGGAAATCCACTCCACGTGAAGCGCCCTTAAAACCTTAATTATTCCAAAGCGAGTTTAATTGAGCTGCCTAGTGGTGGGGGTCAACGCAGCACGGAGACCCACCGCACCACCACACTGAGAAGATGAGGCATCATGAGGAACACATACACTATAAACAATGCTATTAACTAGACCACTGGATAGCCTAACGAAATAACCATCTGATGACAAAAGTTGAAATTAAGTTACTTCATAGCAAATTATTCAATTGAACTCTTACTGTAGTCCAGTGAGTCATTTAACATGATAATGTGATGTAGTGTTCTGGTAAACGCTTGAATATGGTGTGCTGATAAGCAACAACTTCCTTTTACAAAAGAAAACCTACAATTAGTCCCTTTTAAAAGTTCGGAAAAGACGTTCATCATTTTAAAAGTTTGCTTACAAAATACACACATTTTTGAAATGCAAGATAAAAACGATATGTGCAACAAAATAGCTAAAAAGTTCAGTATTATCTTGCCCATATCTAATCTCAGTGACCTTTTTTGTTAAATAGCTGTACTGGAATTTACAAAGCGGTTATTGAAACGTTACCTGGATGCCCGATCTCTTCTGCCATCCGATCTAAGTCTCCCTTAATGATCATCTCAACAGTCTTTTGGAGTCATTTTTGACGTTTCAACTTTGAACTGCCAGCCTCCAAAAACCATGCCAGTTTTCCAAGTCCAACTGCCAACTCTTGTTATTAATTGCTATGAATTTCTTGTTACTCTTTTCTTCCTCCCACCCTCTCTCTCTCTACCCCACCTCTCTCTCTCTCGCTTTCTCTCTGCCCCCTCCCCTCACCCCTCTTTCTCACCCCTCCTAAAAAAAAAATACGTGCTTAACCCAGCATCAGTTTCCTCCTATTTTTTATTTTTGTAATTTCCTCGGCTATTTTTGTGTCGCGGCAATAACGAGCACGGAGATGATAATGGAGCCTCTATGCACCGTAAGTGTTTTAGCGCCCCGTGCGATGTCAGTCTATAATAAAACTAAAAGGTAAAATCGAGGGCAGGAACTTCAAGTGACCCCAACTTGAACTTCAGAACACATCACCGCTTCGTCTTAAAGAGACAGGCCTATTGTATATCACAGCCCACGAAGTGCCGCGCTGAATTTGTCTTCCAAGTTTGGAGAAGAAAATGCCAACTCGACTTTGGGGCAATTCACAACGGCGATTGTCATAATGCTATTTGACACAAACGGATCTATTACACGTATATATCCACTTACTGTTAATGGTTATTTAACCCAAACCTAATGATGATAAGACTAATATTATGATAGGCCTATAATAATGGGCTACCCTTGCAAATACGATTGAAACATTAGAAACCGCAGGAAAAGGTTGGTATCTATAGTTTCCTGTGGTATTTTGGAGGATGCAGTAAATGCTGAAAAACTGCAATGTAACTTCAGTCTTTCATTGCATACTGCAGCGTGGTACGCTCTTCTTTCCGTCTACGCTACACCAGTCATCATTAATAGACAGTTGATTATGATGCTGATATGAGAGTATACAGTCCAACCCTAACTGTCTAAGATTCACTTCATCGTTGTAGATTTTGATGTCCTCTGCCTGTACCTACCCTAATGACAAGGTAATGGCCTACTTCCTTGTTATTAGGTGAAGACATGCAAACAAAAGCTTACAGTATACTGTTAATGCAGGGCCATATCCGGCAGGACACTACTGACAGCGGGCGGGGAGGGGCAGATGTCTGTCCCTTGATATTTTTATCATCCACCCAGTATAAACTAAATGCGATTCTGCAATCACACACTATTTAGTGCCTTGTGTATGGACATGGGCATACTTTGTGTCCCTTGTGTGTAGTCAACTGCAATACTTCGTTTTCTTGCCTAAAACGCAGGCCAAGTAAGAAGCCATAGGCCTTAATTACTTCAATTAAACAAAATGAATTAATTAGTTGAAGGCTTTCACATACATGTTCATGTATTTTATGCAAATGTAATTACACTATGCATTCACCTTTACTGAGTGGTTTAAGGCATTTTTTGCACGTCTGTTTTGTTTGTTTGTTTTGCGTTCAGGCCTATAGGGTTTAAATTGTTAAACACACAGTGGTTGTACACTGTTTCTGATAGTGAAATGAATAGTCTATGTATGTTAATATGTTCTTTTTCAATTCAAGGTCAAGGGCTAAGTTGCAATATAATGGTGGGTGTGAGACCCTAAAAATATATTTAAAAAATATTTACACCAATCGTTTGGATGGTTTTCAAATTATTATTATTTCTTTTCCAGAAATGTCTTATGTCTTTCAACTTTCAACTTTTGTTTCTCAATTTAAAACTTCCCTGTGTAGTCACCGAGTGGGCCATGCCCATATCAAAAATATATTAATAAGTTAACAAAATCGTTTTTAATTAGTAAGGCATCACGCATGTTTCCTCTTTCAAATCCATGGCTTTAAATATGATAATGCAAAGTATCGAGTTGTCTTTTTAGAGTATAACTTACAAGTATATATTCTTTACATTTTCCCTACCTCATGACAATTAATTTAAAGGTTTTAAAATGCGATAACACGCTAGCCCTGGATGATTAAGTTTAGTCTATACATCCCAGCTGTCAAACACAACTGTTAAAAAAGTTAATAGACGAACATACTAGAAGAGCTCGTATATTGCCTTCACTGCTGAATGCACCTGAAGTCACGATAAGTATCCGGACGCGATGTCAGTACTCATGAAGCTATCTGAGGGGATCGCTCTCTCTTTCTCCCATCTGTCATCTACCCACCTCGGACTCATGTCTGATGTCGTGGCCGTTTGTGCGTTCTCCTCGGGATTCCCCCCTTAAGACTTCCACGTTCACTCGTCCAAAATTCCGTGCTATCACCAACCTCTTCCGTGTTTTCTCTTATTCTATATCACTGGTCCAGCTCTCTCGCTTCCCCGCACACGCTTTTATTTCTCACGTGCTAAGCTACAATAGCAGACACCTCTCAAGATTGGGTAGGGGTCCGATCGGACCAGGACTCACAGCCGAGTGGATGCGCACACAGCGACACCCAATGGTTTGCAGTCAATGTAATGTGCGCAGTAGCAGTGGGCTCTAGTTTGGTAGAACTGTAAATAGAACTGTAAATATCCTATTATAGCATACTGATATGTTGTTTCTAGTTATAGTGTCGTTATGCATCAAGCCAGTACATGTAAGGTTTGCACATTAAACTATGCACCCTAAGGTAATCACAAAAAATCATAGATGCCACTATTTGTACCAAAACTGGAAACTGTGACAAAAAAGTATTTGGTATGGATGTGTTTTTTTTTTAAGACTTTTTTTTATACTGCATGTTTTTTAGCAGGTGTCTTGAATTGACACTAATTATGCTTTGATAATACTACTTGCTTTGATTGTCATTTTTGTTAATTTGGTCGATCAGTGTCAGTTTGTGATTTAAATTGTGATAATATGAGATAAGACTGTTTTAAACTCAGTGACTCAACCGTTCCCTACTGGGGATTCTATCAAGATTGCTTTGGATTGTGACTGCCCAATCCTGCCATTGTCTGGCCTACACCAAGGTGTTAGTGATAAGGGATGCTACAGATTATTCATGTATGAACACCGCTGGATGGCTTTCTGATTATTTCACCATCACATTTTGTTGCTGCTCTATAGACAAAAGATGTTGCTTTAGTAGGGCACTTCATGTCCTATTCATATATCAGCATCTGTGTTGTGGTCTTTCAATCACAATAGCAGCTGACAATCTTCGGATCCAGGGTCTTCCTCTTGGTATTATCCAAGTTCAAGATGTTGCTGGCCGCTGTTTCGTTAGAGTGGTCAATGTCACCTGAGGTCTCTGGCCTTGCTTGGTGGAGCGGTATTGTCTTTCACTTCCAGGTTCCCATGATGAACTCTTGATAACCTCAATCAAAGAGATGGCCAGAGCTCTGCCAGACAGAGATTTTGGATCATCAATTGATTTGTGAGATTTGGATTTGTGTGTTTCATTTTATAGTACAATAATGAATCTTGGCCATATTATTCAGCAATTTATTATTTTGTTGTTTTGAAAAAAGAAATGCAAAACCTTAGTAATTTTGTTACTAATCACAGCGTGAGAGAATTCAAAACTCAGAAAATGAAAGTGAAATCTGTAAATGCTGAAATGTGGGTATGTTTGGGAGGCCTACATTATATTTCTCACTTCCCTTCTCACTCTGAATGAGTTCGGTGGGCCTGAAGTACACGTCTGTCCTTATTAGTACACGTCTGACCTTATTAGTATACGTCTGTCCTTATTAGTACACGTCTGTCCTTATTAGTACACGTCTGTCCTTATTAGTACACGTCTGTCCTTATTAGTACACGTCTGACCTTATTAGTACACGTCTGTCCTTATTAGTACACGTCTGTCCTTATTAGTACACGTCTGTCCTTATTAGTACACGTCTGTCCTTATTAGTTTTCAGTATTCAGCTGTGGTGTTCTCACTCTGTGTGAGTATATAGTGGTGGTCTTCTCACTCTGTGGGAGTATATAGTGGGGGTCTTCTCACTCTGTGTGAGTATGTAGTGGTGGTCTTCTCACTCTGTGTGAGTATATAGTGGTGGTCTTCTCACTCTGTGTGAGTATATAGTGGTGGTCTTCCCAGACAAGGCCTTATCTGAGATGTCAATCATTCTCCAGAGACCTACCCTGGACATTTAACTGAAGCTTGTCAAAACACAATTGACTATAATCTGGTGTGCGGCATTTTTAAAACGCTGAACTTGTAATGAACTGAGAAAGCCTCCAAATTGCTGGTGTAAGCAATTATTAAATTAGGGACTGTGTGTGAGAGGAGAGCTGATCTGGAACACAAAACAGAGCGAGGAGAGAGGGAGAAAAGGACCATGCACGAGCATGGCATCCCTAAGGACCACATTTAAGAACCAGCCTTTTAGATAAGGGACTAAACACTGTTTTTAGTGAACAGTCTCTCGTCACCTCCAAAATGACACTCCTCCAAACCTATTCACAGGCTGCATGTTTGTGTCGCAGCAGTCTTGTGTGTATGTACAGTATGTGTGTGTGTGTACAGTATGTGTGTATGTACAGTATGTGTGTGTGACCGTTCCAGCAGCTGATCCTGATCCACTTGCGTCAGATCTGGTGCGGTCACGGAAGCGTCTGTGTAAAAAGAATGTCATTAAAAAAAATTATTGAATCGTTTTAGAATTATAATTTTTTCATCTGTCTGAACACATAAAATAAATACATGTGAACAAAGAAAATACTGTATACAAGGAATGGACAAATAAAATGTCATTGTACTAAATGGAGCATGACATATTGTCGTGGGCAAAAGTATTGGCACCCTTGCAATTTTTTCAAAGAACTCCCTAAATTGAAATTAATCAACATCTTTGGTATTTGCAATTCTACATTTCATTGCTATTATTTCAGTATGTATGACAACCTAATAGATCAATTTCAGTCAGAAAATTAACAAAATGGCATTGACAAAGTCCTTGACACCCTAGAGTTAATATTTGTTAACTAGGCAAAAATAATGGCAATCAAGTTCATCCTATAGCCATGGGTGAGCTTCCTGCCCCTCTGCACTGGCAGTGTGGCTCACTCTTCTCCTAGTTCTCCTACATTTGAAAGGTGTCTCCCAACAGCTGTTTTCAAATCTCTCCACAGGTTTTCAAGATTTAGTTCTGCAGTCACTGCTGGCCAGAACCTTCCAGAATATTATCTTGAACCATTTTATGTTGAACCATTCTGGGGGCTTGAAGTCTGGTTGGGTTCATTGTTCCACTGGAAGATGCAAAACCTTAGGTGGAGACCCAGATTTATGAGATTGAGTTTGACCTTGCGCTCCGAAATTTCATCAAGCCATCCAGAAACATCACTGAACCTCCTCCATGTTTGACTTGACTGTTTGGATGATGTATTTTAAAGGCTTCGTTTTTCTTTCTTTTAATTTAAAGAATGGTGTGTTTTACCGAAAAGCTGTAATTTGGCTTCATATGCACAAGGGTGATTGTCCCAGAAAGACTGTCATGTACAGGTGTTTTTTGGCAAATGTCACACTGGGTTTCTTATGTTTCTCTCTCTCAGCAGTAAGGTTCCTGCAACACAGCCTCCCTCCCCAGTTGGCGACAGAGTTGAAATCATCATACCTTGAATCTGGTGGTCATCTTGAAATGTGAGTGGCAGTAGGCCAAGGGGTCTGTTTCAACTATCCTTTGTTGCAATCTTTCCATTAAAGGTTTCTCTTGTGTCTAGAGGGGTTGGCTACAGTGGCATGGAACGTAAACTTAATGATAACATCATGCAAACAGGAACATCAAGGTCTCTGGAGAAGGACTTGTAACCCTGAGATTGTACACGCGTGGCTACAGTCTTGTGTCTAATCTCCTCAGACAATTTTCTGGTTTTCTTTCTTTTCTCCATGCTAATTACAGTACACACAGTGACACAGAACAGGAAAATGTGTTGCTTTCTTTATTCAACTGGTTGAATGAATGATTTTCATATTGCAGGCACCTGCTGCCTACCACAGGTGATTATACTTCCAAAGTAAAAGAAATGTCATTATTTCTGTTTGAATTTTCCTTTTTACTATACTACTACTAGAAGGTCCCGAAAATATTTTCTAGGCCATTTTAGGATATCTTTGTGCAATATGCTAAGATTTTATAAATGATTCAAATGTTTCTCATTTCTTCAACTGTACACCAAAGTAATGGCCAAAATATGTTTGAGTTTAAACAGTTTTTCTAAGAAGAAAACGTGCATTATTTGAATGAAATTGCAAGGGTGCCACTCCCCTCGGCCCCAACTATATACAGATACAATTTGGGGGATTCAGCGGGAGCAATTATCAGATAGCAGCTGGTTTCAGTTATTTTTAAAGGAGCAAGGTGACACAGCTTCTGATTAACACTTGATGGTGGCAGATCCAGGTAAGGCAGCACTGGACTGTGTTTCCCATTCTTTCTCCCATTTAATGTACACGAAGACGCTGCAGGTGGTAAGGACATTCTGTTAATGTGAGGTACCAGGTTCTGCAGACAAGGTACCATCTAGCACTCCGGTACCCCGCAAACACCTGTGTTTGTATTTTACGCCCTGCGCTATATGTGATGAAGATGTTGTTATTGGTCGCCGTTCATACAAGGACTACAGGGACATTTTGATATGACCACCCTCTTGAGCTTGTGGCTTCTGAGATGAAATAGATGTCATCACCGACAAGCATTCTGTTGTCAGGGGAGGCTGGTTAAATACCGATTCAATGTTTATTCTCCAATACAGAATGAGACAGATATTGCTTTTCCGGGGGGGAACTAGAGAGGTGATGTTCTGGAAGTGGGCTGTTCATTTGACCGCTACATGGTGCAGGCCTTTGTTGACACGCTGCTTAAGTACCAGGCCCTCATGTCACCCCTTAAACAGCCTTGGTTATCAGTGAAAACCTGCGGTGCCGATTTAATCATGAGTCTTGGCTACATAAGTTAAGGTCAAAGCAGCAAACCAGTTACTTGTCCGTGTCAGTGGTCATGGGAAGCCTTGCGGTGTGAAGGAGGGGCTGTCTTAACCCTCACATACAGAGAATTCCTTCCTGAATATACATTTAAGCTCTGGCCTTCGATGTTCTTTGTAGGGATGGGTTGGGTCAATATATATGGATGTGGCACCAACCTGAGTTAAGGAATAGTGACAATTTGTTGTGACTAAAAACAACAGCACAGGGAACAGAGTGGTTCAGCCATCTTAGCAGTTAGCTGGTGTTTTGCTTTACCCCAAACACCAGGACTAGATGAGCCAATTGTCATTCTACTCTCATTCCAACCTTCAAAGCCTCTCTCCCCCACTTTCTGTCTCTCTCTGTCTCCCTCTCAGTGCAGTCTGCTTGTCCCACTCTTTATTTTTGTTGCTGTCTATCTGGCCCAGGCTCTTCTTTCCTGCCCTCCCTGGGGAAAAGGCCACGGAGTCACCAACCCACCAAACCAGAGACCTTCACCCGGACAGCCAACCCTACAGTCAGGCTCAACATTGACTCACACCACTATCTTAATTCAATGTAATGAGCAGCTTTGCGACAGTTTTAGAGGACAGGCGTGCAAGCCATGTCATTTGAATGCCCTGAGCTGTAGTGTGTCGTTTGGTCGCTATTCTAGTTCGCCCGCTGTCTGGGATGAGCAATTATCTTGCCATATAAAATCCAGATTAGAAATACTCACAGATGAGTTATATGATGACACAGGACCAGCACGGGACTTGTATGTTAGCGAGAAAAGGCTATGGTGGAGAAAATTGGAGGTTTTGAAAAGTCTGTGCAGATCACACTGCAGATACGTGAACATGAACATTTAGGTCAGAGGTGTCGTTTGGGTCAGCTCCAGAGGTATGCAGCTCACGGTCTTGTCCCTCAGGGCTATCCCAGCAGCACCCACAAGCGGTTGGTTCCTGTGGAGCATCATGCAAAGGGAGTGTATCGGTGACCTTAATGAGTGTGAGTGAGTGGTCTGTCCTGTGGTGCTCATGGCGGCCTGCGGATGTTCTCTGTTCCTTGGTCTCTCCTCATTAGCCTTATCCAGCACGGTCCCCCACCCCACCTCGCCATCTACCTTTCACTCACGGAGCACACGGGGGGAGGGGGGTGGGGTGGGGGGGGGGCAACCGTTTGTTTTCTGCCCCGCACACGCCTCTCCTCTCCGCCAACGAAATCTCTTTTCCGGGCTTGATACTCGCTGAAAACCATATGGTGTGTGACATCAAGAGGGCAGGAAGCAGGGAGAGCTAGTGAGAGGGAAGGGGAGAGCAGAGCAGGGGAGAAATGGGCTTGCCAGGTCTCCGCTCAGTGATGTCAGCAGATAGGCATTCTGGGAGGCCTGTTTGAGGGGTGGGGGGGGGGAGCAGGTTGGAAGTAGTTTGTTTTTTTCACATTTCACTCCCACCTGGATAATCAGGGAAAGAGAGGGTGGAGGGGCATGAGGAGCTGGAGGAGCTGGGAGGGGGTGGGGAGCAGGGAGGGTTGGCGGGGGTCTCATGGACTTTGCGTGAACTGCTTTCCTTCAGGGAACTATCCTGTATAATGATGTCTGTAGTTTCTTACCGGTCACACACATAAACATACTTGCGTCTTGTCCCTGACTTGCACTCTCCTGCACGCACATGAACATTCTCAAACGTGAAGCATTTCTCAGATTCTGTCGGCCTTTGGGCAGGAAAAGTCGTCTTGAGGATAAGAGACAGTCACAGCGCTTCCTCGTACCCAGGGAGAGGCCGGGATGACCGTTATGTCTCTCTGTGCCTAAAGCTTCTCTAGATAATTTATCTTGTCCTCTCGGTCCTTCTTACTGGCAGTCGCAATCTGTGCGCCAGGCTTTTTGTCTGTCCGCCTCCTTCCCTCCCCACTTCGCTCGCTGAGTGAACTCCTCTGCTTTGTTGGGAGGTCCTGGTCTCCATACCATCAGTCCCATTCCATCCAGCTCTCTATCAGCACACACAAACATACACATAAACACTCGCGCACACACACATGCACACACTCAGCCACATGTACATGTGCACACACACAGACAGACAGAGACAGACAGAGACAGACACACACACACAAACACATGCACATGCACAACTACCCCTCACTCCCTGATTAATGGCAGAGCTGGGGATTGTGCCAGGCCAGTTCCTTACGGAGGGAAGGGGAGAGAACAGGAGAGGAAGGGAAGGCTGCTGCAGCTGTGTGGTTTTGGAGGCTGTCTCTGCGCCCCCTCGCTGCCCCCTCTCTCCATCTCCTCGCTGGCTCCTCCAGGGACACACGCCTTGGCCAGGCCCCAGGAATCAGGGAGTCAGGACCAGGCTAAGGGGAGAGAAAAGGGGAACAAGAAAGAGAGGGTGGGATATCATCGAGGAAAGAAAGAGCTAAATAAAATCGGTGGCAAAAGGAACGTTTGTGTATTTGTAGGGTGTGGGGGGTGGGGGGGGGGGGGGTACAGGGTTTGTGGTGGGAATAAGTGTTAATATCTTTGGAAGAGTGGTAGTGTGAGGTAAGACGTGTCCCCTGTGATTTTACATCCATCCAAGTCTGATAACTTCAGTGTTCAAATGTTGAGGTTGGATCGATAAGAAGAAAATAGACAGTTTAAGACTGGGTCAGACCGCATGTGGTTAGCCTTCCTCCTAGCATCACTGTAGCAATCCTGTCATGTATTTAACACAGGGCTGAAGGGGCCCAGTCCACCCACATTATCAAATGATTTGTTTCACCCTATGTAGACAAACCTATCCCCGAGGAACCATTGCTGATCCATTTCAGATAAGGAATTTGAATCATTACTTAAAAGTTGAATGTATTTCCCAAGTTTAGGTTTCCACCTATAGTCGTGCTTTTTTTTATTTTTTATTTGTACTAAACCTGAGAATGCGTGTGTTTGTGAGAGTGACGTGCTCACCTCCGCGGCCCTCCAGTCCCAGGCTGGTGTGTGTTTGAGGCCCCATCCCTTTCCTCCCTCTCCCAGTGTTTTATGGGCTGTGTGCTGTGGTGCGGTGACCTCCCTCTCACCCCGGTGCCACCCAGCCGGTGCGGGATCCAGGCGTGCTCGGCCCCTGCCAAAACCCCACTGCGCCACATCTGCTATCCATAAACGCCAGCCACTCTCGCTCTCCCTCGCCCACACCGCCTAGCTCAGCCTCTCTCGCACTCCTCCATTTCTTCCTCTCTCTTTCTTCCTCTGCAGCTCTTATTCTCATTTTGCCAACTCTGTAGATCCCTTTTCCATTCTCACTTTCTTTCTCTTTCTCTCTGGCTTTATTCGTTTCAACACCCCCGGACGGGGTCGTCTCTTATCTCTGTCTTTTGCTGTTCCCTCTGTCCCCCACTTTATCCGCATCCAACGGAAAAAATCTCTTACCCATTATATCTTCAGTGGGAGCCAGCTAAGTGTGGTGGCAGGGAACTGGGAACCACAGGACATTCCTGCAGCGAACAGAGCAGGCTTAGTCAGTCAGTCAGTCACACCAGGCAACGTTATTTAACTCCTTCTGACCATAGCCAACACCCACCGCTGCCAAACACACATTTCACTAATTATCGGCTGGACTCAACCGCTTTACCACGTCACAGTAAACAACTGAACGTTTCTCTGGTTCATATTGATATTAGTGTCATGGTGCACATAGTTTAAGCCATCTACAGACAGATTCTCTATAGGTGGGGAATTGGGTCCCCTCTTCTAATCACTAACAGCTAACCAGATACACTACACCCACCCATTTAGGTTTACCCAAGATGGGGTCATACTTGCGTACCTATAGGAAAGCAGAAAGGAAGAACTGGAGTGGCTCAACTGAGTGGAAAATCTGTTTTTTCTCCAGCTGTGGCGTCTTCTGTGGGCATGTTTTGTTGTGTGGTTGTCCAATGTCAAATGTTAGAATTTGAAAATGTTCCAAGGAATTATTTTAGTTGTATGGATGAACGTGATGTAAAGAAGATACATGTTATATGATTACTAGTATATTTTTAAGAAGTATAAAAAAATTGATGTGTCAAACAATTTAAAACAGAGAAAATAGCAGGAGCTTGATATTGCCAGTGGAATCTGACTGAATCAATATAATCTTGTTGACTAGAACACCTGTTGTTAGGACAGAGAAATTAACTAGTCATTTTATTAAAGATCAATGGGAAAGGTTTGAAGTTAGAATGGTTGATCTGTCCTAAATCCTGCATCAACCAAAAGAAGGTGCCATCAACAATGCTTTGCCAGAACACCTTTTAACTTCTATTTTGTCAAATGTTGCCCTCTGCTAAAAGATGCAGCTGAGAAAGATTACTTCTGTTGACAAATCCCACAACAACCAATTACAAATGTTGACATAGGCTACTTGGACTTGATCAAACACTTTCTCATCACAGCATCCTTAACAAAAGCAAGCAGGCAGTCTGCAGTGATGCTGGTAAGCTGCCTTGAATCAGAGTTGGGAGTTGTCTTTGAGGCAGATCCTGAACTGAAGTCAGAAATGCATATGATTGGTTGATCCAATTCTGAAATCACTCATTTGAAGTTTAATTGTACAAACCCGATTCCAAAAAAGTTGGGACACTGTACAAATTGTGAGTAAAAAAGGAATGGAATAATTTACAAATCTCATAAACTTATATTTAATTCACAATAGAATATAGATAACATATCGAATGATGAAAGTGAGACATTTTGTAATGTCATGCCAAATATTGGCTCATTTTGGATTTCATGAGAGCTACACATTCCATAAAAGTTGGGACAGGTAGCAATAAGAGGCCAGAAAAGTTAAATGTTCAGATAAGGAACAGCTGGAGGACCAATTTGCAACTTATTATGCCAATTGGCAACATGATTGGGTTTAAAAAGAGCCTCTCAGAGTGGCAGTGTCTCTCAGAAGTCAAGATGGGCAGAGGATCACCAATACCCCCAATGCTGTGGCGAAAAATAGTGGAGCAATATCAGAAAGGAGTTTCTCAGAGAAAAATTGCAAAGAGTTTAAAGTTATCATCATCTACAGTACGTAATATCATCCAAAGATTCAGAGAATCTGGAACAATCTCTGTGCGTAAGGGTCAAGGCCGGAAAACCATACTGGATGCCGTGATCTTCGGGCCCTCAGACGGCACTGCATCACATAAAGGAATGATACTGTAATGGAAATCACAACATGGGCTCAGGAATACTTCCAGAAAACATTGTCGGTGAACACAATCCACCGTGCCATTCGCCGTTGCTGGCTAAAACTCAATAGGTCAAAAAAGAAGCCGTATCTTTTGAAATGGACTGTGGAAAAGTGGAAAAGTGTTCTGTGGTCAGATTAATCAAAATTTGAAGTTCATTTTGGAAAACTGGGACGCCATGTCATCCGGACTAAAGAAGACAAGGACAACCCAAGTTGTTATCAGCGCTCAGTTCAGAAGCCTGCATCTCTGATGGTATGGGGTTGCATGAGTGCGTGTGGCATGGGCAGCCTACACATCTGGAAAGGCATTTGGCGCATCATAAAGAGGAAGGTGCGACAAAGAAGACCTAAGACAGTTGAGCAACTAGAAGCCTGTATTAGACAAGAATGGGACATTCCTATTCATAAACTTGAGCAACTTGTCTCCTCAGTCCCCAGACGTTTGCAATCTGTAATAAAAAGAAGAGGGGATGCCACAGAGTGGTAAACATGGCCTTGTCCCAACTTTTTTGAGATGTGTTGATGCCATGAAATTTAAAATCAACTTATTTTTCCCTTAAAGTGATACATTTTCTCAGTTTAAACATTTGATATGTCATCTATGTTGTATTCTGAATAAAATGTTGAAATTTGAAACTTCCACATCATTGCATTCTGTTTTTATTCACAATTGTACAGTGTCCCAACCTTTTTGGAATCGGGTTTGTAGAACGGTTAGGGTTCGGTAAAGGTTAGGGTTTAGAGCAAGGACTAAGCTTGGTTAATGTCTGCCTAAAGCATTTAACCTGTTTCAAATGCATGATCCGTCCTTTCCAGTGATTCAACCAAACAAATTAATTTATGCCTTTAGGGCAGATCTGCTTTATTTGACGTCTGACATGTTTGAGTAAGGGAACTTCCATTGTGCCTTTGAATTCATCTATTCACAAACCTCTCCCTCCTTCTGCTCAAGGTGTGTTCATCCTTCTTGACTGTCTCTCCATCTATTGGGGCCTTTACTCTTTTTTTATAACTTCAATTTTAAAACACCTTACTTTGAACTCTGGATGATGTTGTAGGTTGACTAAATACTATATGTAATTCAGCCAAATTACATTCGTTATCAAATTTATTAATAATTAATTAATATAAATTCCACAACCTCACTTTTAAAAATGCACACCTATTAATTGAAATGCATTCCAGGTGACTTTCTAATGAAGCTGGTTGAGTGAATGTCAAGAGTGTGCAAAGCTGTCAATGCTTCAATGCCAAAGGTGGGTACTTTGAAGAATCTACACTATGAAATATATTTTGATCTGTTGAACACTTTTTAGGTTGCTACAAAATATTTCCGTGTGTTATCTTACATCTTTGATGTCTTCACTATTATTTTACAAAGAGTAAAATAGTCAAACTAAAGATGTGCCCTTGAATGAGTTGGTGTGTCCAAATTTATGACTGGTACCGTACATAATCCAAACTCTTTTAGGCCTATTAGGAGAAAATACTTATTTCACTTTTTATTCCTTCGACTTTTGCACTGTACTGTATGTGTCTTGTTATTTGTAATGTTTTTAATCATGACATTAGGTACTTTTGAAGACCATTTTCAGTCTCCCTACACATACTCTGGCTTTCTACAAGGAAGTTTGTGATGATTAGCTTAGCACCTGTGTCACAGTATGACTACCTGAGTGAGACTGGTCAACCATCCGCTAAGTGGGAGCGCTCTATGCCTGTCTCTTTATAGACCAACAAGATCCACATCACCTCCCTTCAATAATATTGTACTGTCCTTTGGTTACAAGGGAGTTACGTACCAGCGGTCTGAATGCAGATAGAGTACTTGACCTAACTAAATGTCCAAAATCAGTAAGTGTGCATTCCACCTTATTGCCACAGATTGCAATATTGAACACCTGTGTCCTCTGTAGCCTACAAAATGCACAATGGAAATAATAGTCCAAAGTATTGTTAAATCAAAAAAGCGGTTCAATGTAATTTGCAGGGTGACTAAATAACATTTTACTGTGAAGGAAATAACCTTTTACTGACCATCCGATATCACCTGAGACATGGCAGGGAAGAGGAGGAGATACAGTTTATAGAATCTGACCATCACTTGATATTCGGTCCACTCGTTAAAAACTTTGGTGAATAGTCTTGTAAATCTAGATGTTTATTTGGGCTTCTACTGGACATGACGGTTGATTTACTGATATGATGACATTTGCGTCCACGCTTTCCTCGTACTTGCACAATGGGCTCTTTTTAAGGGGATGGGCACAGTGCCCGCTCACAATTTTTTTTAATGTCCTATCTTTGACAAAGGGTAAAGTCTAAACTCTGATAGTGACATGTTCTACTTTTGGGGTACAGAAAACTATATCGAGGTCAGATGTTTAATCAGTGACATAATTGTAAAAAATTCTGATTTCTACATCCATTGTGCTATCTGGTTCCCTGTCTTATCTGTACTACATGTGGGGGTGGAGTTATGGGTATTAGGGGAGGGGTTGGGATCGAATTGAGAAGGATCCTGGTAGAAGCTGCATTGGTGATTGGGCAATTTGTGCAGTCATTAAAATCTCAAAGTGTATTAATTTCTCCTAACATGTTTGGTTGTTATTGAGGATGCCTTTACAGGATACTTCAACAAAATTTCAAAACAACACATTGGTTTCCTTACCCTGTTAGCAGTCTATGTACAGGTTTTGACAGGTCTCATGCTTTGATTTCCTTTTCCTGGCACTGTTAAAAGATATTGCGTGAAAAGTGAGAATATAATTATCATGACTTGAATGAGATTTGTTTTACAAATACAGGAAAACCCTGGTACCTGTATACAGTATTTTCTTCACATAGAGTATCATGTTTCATGTTCATGTTCGTGTTCTTTGTTGACATTCGCAGTAAACTCCAGACACTTTTACATGATATAGAAGCTAATAGCATTCTTTTGTACATATTTGAAAAGCATTTGTGCCACACACGTTGTTAGGGGGCTTTCCTATCTTGTTCCATTAATCATAGTTTTTTTTGTCACATTTCGCTTTTCCCTTTTTTATTTGTTGCTTCTAGATTTATTTCTTTTTTAGTGTAAAAAATTAAAACACCTCCTGCTTTCATTTGTTGCAAAAGATATCTAAAGATCTTACAAATAAATGATATATTTAAATAAATAAATACACTGAGAATGTTTCACTGGTCAATAATCAAAAACAGAAGGGACAATAAATTTTTAACTTGACCAGATTAATCAGGTTAATCAGTATTGAATGCCCTCGCGCCACTCTATGAGTTTAAAAAAACAAAGCAGAAAGAAGATTGTTTTAGTAAAACTGTTCAAGGCTCCATGGTTGCCCCCCAAGGAAATTAAGAGGCATTACTTTTGTGTGATTGTTTTATAATTATTTTTTGGTACTTTTTCCCTCTTTAATCAAATTCACAGCACAATAAATGTACACAGTGAACTTTTGATTCCCTCCATTTCTTGGACTGGATTCCTCTTCTCCAAACCCAAGTTTTCACCTTCTCGTTTCCCAGACATATTGGCATGCCCCTGTGATGCAGTCCCAACAGATCCCCCGGATGAATCATGGGGCTGCAAGCATGCAAGAGCGCAGTTTTATGATAAATATCACAATTCATAAATCACTGTTTCTCAGAGGAGCACAAAGCATGGGATGGAGAGGGATGTAAAACTGTTGAGCGTTGGGGATCCAGAGAGAAAACAACAGAGGGGTCATGCTCTCTGCGTGTGAGTCTGACTGGTGGTGAGAGGGGGGCTTCAGGTCGGGGAGAGACCACCAGGGAGTAGCAGGGGGAGCTGAGGGGTAGTGTGTACTATGTAGGGGTCTGAGACCATGGTTACTGCAGAGCTTTCAGCCAAGTTTAAACCTTATCAGTTTAGTAAAAAAATTATAAAAGCGTCAACATACAGTATATTTACCACATTTTTTACATCAAATTGAAATATGCAAAGGAGTAACATCGTAAATAGTGTCTTTAATTCACCTTTTACAATACCATTAAATTGTTTAAATGCACCTAAAATATCCTGTTTAAAACAAATCAACACATCAATTTTAACCACTGATGAATAGGTCTGTTTTTTAGTCAAATATGTTGTTTCTTTGATAAGTGGCTCCAACATTTTCCCTTGATCTAATCTGACATACTGGTACTACCTAAAATGGTGCTGGTGCCATCAGTCATTTCTGCTCTATCTTTGAATCTCAATTGACATTGCCTTAGTTGCTGTTGCATTTTATATAGTTGCAGTGGCTGCTGTTGACCATTACTGTATTAACACAAGATTATTGACCATTCCTTGATATCAACACAGAAATCATTGTCAAGTGTTTTGTTGTCGGTCACTAGTTGTTTCTCAAAACCTTAACATTTCAGAAACGTACAGTAGATTGCATAAGTACAGAGTCCCAGAGCGGTGATGTGGTCTAAGACACAAAATCCCAATACATCTGTGTAATTGCCACATGTTCAAATCCCGGTCGCAGCAATAGTTCTTGACTACAAAATCAAAAGCGCCCAGAAAATCTTGGCTAGATAGCCATTTCTGCTGTAGCAAAGATCAGGGATTTTCCATTCATACCCTATGAGTTCCGGAGACTGATGGTTCTGTTCTACCTCATCATTAATGGCACCTTCCACGTGTAAATAAGTCAGATTTCAGGGTAGTATTGAAAAAATTCCGTAAGACTAGTCTCAAAATCCAGTGTTGAGTTAGAGGGGCATAGATCGTAGAAACAATCAGGAAATATGGTAACACCAGTATTATATTAGTGCCTTGTGCATATAGGATCCATGTTGGGAAACATTTGGAATAGGGGTTTATTCGTTTTCCAGACCTCTCCTCGTTCCCCCCAGACGTGTCCTGTTTTTGTTTAAGCACCAAACTACCACACCTTATTCAATTAGTCAACATATCAAACATTTGATTACAAGAATCAGGGGTGTAAAAATGGTTTAGGTTAACATGTTGACCCATGCTGAGATCTACCATCACAACTTAATACTGTTGCCAATTTAAAATCACCTATCATCGCCGGCATCCAAAGCTTAATTATAAACTCAGCAACGCTTAGTGTTACAAAATGCCCAACATGCTACACATCTACCAACTGCTGCCGCGTTAAATGGAACTCAGAACCGCTCCCAGGTCTTTAGTTGACAGTGCTTGAAACTCTGTATCTGACAGAGGGACCATACATTATAGTCTTCATGTTTGACTACAGGAAAATGTGTATGGCTCATTCAGAACATAAGTGATTTCAGTTCCATCCACTCTAACAGTCACTGCAACAACAAAACTTTCCTCATACACTGTTGCCATCTAGTGGCCAGTAAATGAACAAACTGGACCACAAGGACATTTTCTTGTGGCATGAAATAAACACAACAACTGATAGTCTAATTGTTTTTATTTAATACAAATGACAATGCAGCTCTTGATGTGAACATGTCATTGTCACAGTCCAAGCAAATGCATCTCTGCACACCATCCCCTGAAGCACAGAGCACTGTTAATCCATGTCAAAATCATCCGGCACTTGAGTCCCTTCCCCCTTGACCCAGGGCAGAGGTCGAGGCACATGGGGGTCATATGTCCAGCGAGGGTAGACTCTCTTATAGAGGTTCATCATGACAGTATCCTGAGACTTCAACTGGCTGTCAAACACACACTTCATGTGTCCATGAGTACCTGGAAAATATACCCAAATCCCCATGTAGGTAAGGCAATCATACAAATGTCCAGTGAAGGAAATAACTTGTTTCAGGTCAATGAAAATGATTCAAGAAGGTTAAGTTACCTAGAGCCTCCTTGATGTGTCCTCTCCGGCCCCACTTGGTTCTCAGTTCAACAGGCTTGAACCACAAGATGTCATCTTCAGGGAAAGAGTATAGATTATGGTTTAAAACAAGATAATGAACATCATAGGGAGGTCAGAGACATTTCTTTCTTCTGCAATTCAGTATTATGACTGATGGACATACCTATTTACTCTATAGTACACAACCTTTATAGAGACTATAAAGGGCATAGACTACCTTTTGGGACAGACTGAAAAGCTCTATGTACTGTAAGGAAACAAAATACTCAATGCCCCCTCCTCACCCCTGTTAAAGAACATGTATCGGACGACAGCGGAACGGCGGTTGATCTTGAAGGGGTGCCCACTCAACACGATTCTTTTCAGTACCACCCGCTGGGGGTCACAGCTCAGCAGAGTGCCTGTCCCTACAAGGTCCTGCATGCCTGTGGAAAGAACACAGGAGGTACCAGCTCAAATCCAGAGAGCTGGGCAAGAGAGATCCCAGAGAGCTGGGCAAGAGAGATCCCAGAGAGCTGGGCAAGAGAGATCCCAGAGAGCGGGGCAAGAGAGATCCCAGAGAGCTGGGCAAGAGAGATCCCAGAGAGCTGGGCAAGAGAGATCCCAGAGAGCTGGGCAAGAGAGATCCCAGAGAGCTGGGCAAGAGAGATCCCAGAGAGCTGGGCAAGAGAGATCCCAGAGAGCTGGGCAAGAGAGATCCCAGAGAGCTGGGCAAGAGAGATCCCAGAGAGCTGGGCAAGAGAGATCCCAGAGAGCGGGGCAAGAGAGATCCCAGAGAGCTGGGCAAGAGAGATCCCAGAGAGCTGGGCAAGAGAGATCCCAGAGAGCTGGGCAAGAGAGATCCCAGAGAGCTGGGCAAGAGAGACCTCAGAGAGCTGGGCAAGAGAGATCCCAGAGAGCTGGGCAAGAGAGATCCCAGAGAGCTGGGCAGAAGAGAATCCAGAGCCTTACCATTCTCCCTCTGTTTGAAGACCATTACCCCAGCAGTGGGGAATGTGATGGGAGCATATACAGAAACCACAGTGGGGGCGTCATGCTGAAGGAAACGCTCCAACTTGTGCTTGTCGGCTGGGGAGAGAACCAATCAAAGGTTAGAATACCCAAAACCTTCCACTGAATGTAGATGTGAAGCAGACGAAACACACTGGTACTACATGCTTTGTTAATGCTCATGTGGTGAATGGTAACCAGAATCACACTAGAATCCAAGACTCCAGTCAACACAGATGTTCTACACTTTCACAGTGAAACCAGGTTGCCCTACCTGATGTGTGCTGGGAGAATATGGGGCAGGCCCTGAATCTCCTGAAGCCACAGTGGAATATCAGCTCCTCTTTAGACTTGACAGGCTCTGTGTTACTGGGGTGTCTCCTCACCAGCATGTGCATCACTGACATCTAATTAGACGAGATGGAAAGACTCCTAAATGTTAGGCGGAATGTCTAAAAAATTTTATCCAACATATTTTACAGCTAAAATGTGAACAATTCTTAACTAAGACAGCAATATCAAAAACATTTCCCTTCAGGTCCCTACCTTCTGTTCATGTGGCAGTAAGGACACCAGCACCAAAGGCCTGCCTGCCTGTACAGACTCCATCACAGCAGGGGGAACATCCACGACATGGAGAGTCACATACCAGCCCACCTGGAGGACACATCAGAGCAGGGTTATTGGGGGGAGGGTTGCAGTGGACGGGATGATACAGGAGGTCACCCACACAGCATCTCACCAGGGCCCCCTGATCCTCCTGGGCAGCCTCAGCGAGTACGCGGCGTCGGGTTCTCTCAAAGCTCTGGAACTGGAAGATACGTGAGTAGTCCACAGGCAGGTTCTCCATGGGATCCCAAGGGGACGAGCGGAAACTCTTCAGCCCCCTGTAGCGCTGGAACCTGAGCACACAGGAAATGAGCCACGTCAATGTATAGCGAAGTAATAACGACGGGACAGTCTTCCTGGAAAGTGGTTTGGGCGTCAGCGGCTCTGAGGCATTGTCTATTACATATTACCAGATGTTTCAGACATGTCTGGTGCATTCCTGCCCGATTGGCCTGTCCCTGGAGGGCTGCTAAAGGAAATGTTAGACCGTTGACTGCTCTGGCCCTTTGTCCAGAGGTCATAAAAAGGTCAATGGCTGGAAAGCAAAAAAGGATATCATATACTGCTTGGCCGTTTTCCAAAATATAAAATCACTGTATGTGAGCCATGGATCTACTGTGGACTTGGCAGGTCCTTAATACGGATCAGTGGAGTGGTTACGCTTCGACATGCTCCTCTGTGATGTAGCCTACATTAAGATCAAATATGTACACAATATTGTTTTCTTATTTTGCAAACACTTATCCAGAGCTATTTTTGTGAAACTAGGCTACATTATGGTGCATTGCAAAACAATTCTAAACTAGATGTATACCTACTGAAATTTAGAAGCAAATGAGTTTCAGTAAATGATCTGCGCCTATAAACTTTCCGCAGAGCTGTCAAGCGCTCTGACATCCTATGGAAACGGACATCATCTGCATGGTATTTGCTGAGACATTTCAAACTTCGGCCTCAAAATCCCTTATTCGGACTGGAAACATGATTTTAGAATTTAAATATTGTGCAAAAAGATTGTTGTCTATAAAAATAATTGCAATCTGGGTCAAATATAAATAAGTATTGCGATCGGTCTAAGGAACAGTTTCTTTCCGTCTACTGTAACCCTGCTTAACTCTGTGACTCAGGACTCTGAACTCTATGACCCATCACTAAACATACCCCACACCTCTCAGGCACCACTCCCTTTGTACTACTCTGACACTGCCTTGTACAGCCTGATAATGGATGTTTTCAGTTGTTACAGGCACGTCTACCTTGGGAACATCACCGCTGCCATCTCTGCATGTAAGTTGCACATGCTACCTTACTCCTTCATCTAGAATGCCATTTAGAATTGCTATTTGCACTCGCACAACTATTATCCCACTTGTAACATACACTATACTTAATACTTGGAATTTTAGTATCACCATTTGTACTGCATTTGCCTTCATTGCACATCCAGAGATTCCACTTTTAATACACATACTTATTATTAAAAAATCATACAATTTGGGAGGCTTGAGTCATTTACTATTTTTAGGGCCTTCCTCTGAAACTACCTTGTGAAGAGGTCTCATCATTGAGGGCAAAGGTTTTGGCAATTCAAGATGTAATGGCCATGACCTTACCTGGTCTTAGCTGATTTGTCTAGAGGTGTGTCCACCTCATCTGGAAACATCTCATTAGATCGAGCCTCCCGGTAGCGTTTTAACCCCTCCCCTTCCTCCACCTCATCTATGTGCTCATCATAGCGCTGGTCAGCTCCACCCTTGTCTGATGTGGTAAGCAGCTCTTCCTCCTCCTCATCCTCTTCCTCTGAGCCAAAACCTGAGGCAGTATCCTAAAACAAACAGTAAAGGACAGAATATTTTTACTGCAGAGCTTATGTCAGTTAACCCAGAACTAAAGTCCAGTTCTTTCTGCAGTGTGTCAACAAGAGATTTCTTCAGAGCTACAGACGACAGCATGTCATGTCAACTACAGCAGAGCTTCAGACGACAGCATGTCATGTCAACTACAGCAGAGCTTCAGACGACAGCATGTCATGTCAACTACAGCAGAGCTTCAGACGACAGCATGTCATGTCAACTACAGCAGAGCTTCAGACGACAGCATGTCATGTCAACTACAGCAGAGCTTCAGACGACAGCATGTCATGTCAACTACAGCAGAGCTTCAGACGACAGCATGTCATGTCAACTACAGCAGAGCTTCAGACGACAGCATGTCATGTCAACTACAGCAGAGCTTCAGACGACAGCATGTCATGTCAACTACAGCAGAGCTTCAGACGACAGCATGTCATGTCAACTACAGCAGAGCTTCAGACGACAGCATGTCATGTCAACTATAGCAGTATTTCCTCTGGGACCACCAGCTGCTCCATTTCAGTTTCAACCCTAAACTTGCACACCCAATTCACTAATCAAGGGCTGGATGATTAGATAAATTCAATCAGAGGTGCTAGCACTGGATTGGATCAAATAAATGCAATGGCTGGGGACCCCTGAGGAGAAGACTGAGAACAAATAACGGCGGGTCTGAGGAAGGCTCAAGCCAAGGCCTTCATCCTATTTAGAAACAATTTTCTTTATAATGGGCAAACATGTTTGCCCAAGGAAGTTAGAGGAAATGTACTAGTTGTTCTTCACAGAAGAGGCATTAGAGTTAGCAAGAGATAGATGTGGGGAATCCAGTCTGCATGAGGTCCATTCACAACCTTTAGAACAATCACAGCTGCAATAATAACCATGATCATCCACAGCACCATTTCCCCCATTGTTAACATCTCCTAGATGTTGAATCCTGTGGGCTAACCCCTACATCAAACACATGCTAATAACCATTAAAGAAAATAAATGGAGCTGAACCTCTTCACCATAGAAGAATTTTCCCCCTCCTTTCAAGCAAGGCTGTTATAAATAAATGGCTGCCCCCTCCCCTGCTCCAGACAGGAAGTTGTGTCCACAGCGCAGGAAGTCAGGGAGGCTTCTCTTGGGACTTCTGCTCCAAACACTATTGTTGCCACGGTGAGCAGCCTGGCACTACAGCCCAGAGGCAGACACTGAGAAAACAAACAGCGGTCCTGTGCTGTTTCGCGCACTAACCAGAGGTCACGTATACACTGTTCTGTTCCACCCTGAACTTAAGCCCAACCACACACTAAAGCACCTGGTGTCCACCACTTCTTTTCTCAACCGTTCACCATCCTGTCTGAGCGGCTTCCTCCTGACATTCTCTGCACATCACCCCACAGAAGCTCAGACTAGGCTCGGGGGGTACTGTATACACACATCGTATCCTGGAATATTTCGAAATAGCCACAGGATGGCCTTCAATTCAGACAACACTGTTTCTTTGACGCTGAATACATATGAATATGTGTATCTAATTTAAGCAAACACCTGCAGTCATCTTGGGCGCAATGTCATTAGGTAAAGCAGATTATTTCATTCAATCTGTCCCATTCTATTTCAATATGAAGCTGATTATTTAGACAACAGCTGAGCAGGGTCACAATCAGCAGGGTCACAATGAAATCAGGATGGTGAGTCATTTGGTTTAGCTTGCTAGATAGCCAAGTGGCTGAATGAATAAAATGGGTAGTAAGAGTTTGCTTTCAAAAGTAAAAAATTAAATTAAAAAAAAGTGTGAGTCTCCCATTTCTTCCCTTCATGCTCCTGCCTTCTCACTCAGGCCTGTACACATACAGCTGGATAAAGCTGAACCCTGTCTCCCACAACTCAAGAATCAACAGCTCACCATAGAACAACGCTCTTCTACTTACACTCAGTCCTGCTTCCCTTCTTCAGAGTTTTTTATATTCCCCTGGCAACATATATATGACAGAAAAAAATCTGATGTCTATAGAGTGCCCCAGGCCATATAGTGTATTGTACTGACCAATTGAGAATCAAGGTCCTCGCCATCTATGGACTCCTCCATCATCGCATCTTCATCGTCATCATCATCATCATCAGTGCTCTCTTCCTCCTCCTTGACATTCTCATTGTCCTCATCCACAATCCATGTGGCTTGGTAGTCTGACATACCCTTGGGGACCTTCATAACACGCTTTATTTTTCTGGCTTCTGAGGAAAGTGCACAGGGATATTAAAGACATTATAAAGAAAATGTAAATACTGAATGTGTTGGCATGAAATGTAAGTCAACCCGGGCACTGGATGTCAACAACAACACTGCAACCATTCATACATCATGTATTTCAATGTAGTGTTCCTCTAGAACTCTGCCCAACCTGCGTGATGTGGGCCCCCACCCAATGCAAAAATTAAGCTCAATCGTTTGTGCTGCTATTTTTTTATACCAAAATAGGCTAAATCGTTTGTGCTGATAAAGGTTTGTTTTTGAGACTGCATTTCTTACTGATAATGACAGAGCTATAGTGGAAAGAGAGTAAAGCCAGGGCGCTATGCAGTAGGAATGCGCTATGCAAACAAACAAGATTATATTGAGTGAATGTTTTTTTGGGGGCTGAGGGTCATCAGAAAGACCTATAAAATTTTATTTAATATCTAAAGAATGACAGCAGCACAAATAAAAAATGTAACAGCACAAATGAAGCACAAACGATTGAGCTTATATTGAGTGAGTTTGAGGGGCTGAGTATCCTCAGAATGACCTATAAAATTTTCTTTAATATCTTTAAAATGGCAGCACAAACATTTTAACGGCACAAACGTTTGAGCTTATTTTGCTCAAGTTTTGCATTGGGTGGGGGGTAAACATCACGGCGGTCTCTGCCCGCCCTCCATTTACCTTCAGCCTCCAGCAGTTCAGTCTCAGTGGGCCAGGTTTGTTCTCCATCCATAGGGTCAATCACTGCCTCAGCCTGTAGACTCTCCACACGAGCTGGGTCTGCCTTCATCAGCACCCGCACTGACACCTCATCATCAACACCGGCATCCTAAAAGGCACAGAGAGAGCTTTTAGGACATACTGTCAAGGCACAGAGAGAACATTTAGGACATACTGTCAAGGCACAGAGAGAACATTTAGGACATACTGTCAAGGCACAGAGAGAACATTTAGGACATACTGTCAAGGCACAGAGAGAACATTTAGGACATACTGTCAAGGCACAGAGAGAACATTTAGGACATACTGTCAAGGCACAGAGAGAACATTTAGGACATACTGTCAAGGCACAGAGAGAACATTTAGGACATACTGTCAAGGCACAGAGAGAACATTTAGGACGTACTGTCAAGGCACAGAGAGAACATTTAGGACGTACTGTCAAGGCACAGAGAGAACATTTAGGACGTACTGTCAAGGCACAGAGAGAACATTTAGGACGTACTGTCAAGGCACAGAGAGAACATTTAGGACGTACTGTCAAGGCACAGAGAGAACATTTAGGACGTACTGTCAAGGCACAGAGAGAACATTTAGGAGGCACTGTCAAGGTGCAGAAGCAGCCTTGTTAAATTAGTTGTTTGTAAATGATGAATTCAATCGCTGCATATTTTCTGCATGACAATATCAGCCAGTGATAAGTTACAGCAGTGACACATACCTGCATGTCTACATCTCCTCCCTTTCCCGGCTTGGCAGAGCGAGGGCTTGTGATATTGAGGGGCAGAGGATCCATGGGCGCATCGATCTGACTAAGCTGGAAGTCTCCAAACCCAGCGATGTACACCAGTCTATCCACCTGCAGAGGGCGACCTCGGACATACCCAGACACACACAGAGTACCAAGGCCCGTAGAGGGTCCGCACTCTGAGCTGTTGGGCGTGTAGGAGACACGCTGGGCGAGAAGGTGAGAGCGTCGGGAGCGGAAGCCCAGCCTTCTCTGTCTCTGTGTTCCCAGGTGTCTGACCAGCAGTGCTGCATCCTGGTCTGAGTCCAGGGGGAAGAGGCGTGCCCCGGGGAAACGGACCTCAGAGATCTTGGCCAAAGTCCTCCTTGAATCCATCCGCTTCTTAACAGCCAAGTCTGAGATACCTTGACAAACCAGAGCTGGGGGCCAGAAAGATGTTGGTAAATACCAGAGATGACCATGGATACAAAGGCAGGACAAAGGTTCTACACATTTTATGTAAAGGGATCTATAAATTACATTACATAAAAAAACTGGTAGGACAAAATCCAGGGAGCAAGTTTTTTTTTTTACAGCTTGTTAGGAATCTCACCATAGGCAGGCAGCCCCTGGGCAAAGAGGCAGGAGAGGCAATATTCTCCATAGCTGTCCCAGCCTTCTGTGGACTCCAGCACAAACACCAGGCTGTCTGCTACCTTCACCACATCCAGTAAAGAATGCAAGTCAGCTAGAGGAAACAGAGATGAAGTCTGTTATAACATTCAACACACTCAGACAAAGAAATAGTGATACCTGTATTTAAACACACTGTAAATCAGTATCAGCTCATTATGTATATCGAGTGATCTCTACAGTTGTGCTCATAAGTTCACATACCCTGGCAGAAATTGTGAAATGTTGGCATTGATTTTGAAAATGACTGATCACGCAAGAAAACAAATAGTGAAACATTTAAGGATAGTGATCATATGAAGCCATTTACTATCACATACAGCTCCGGAAGAAATTAAGAGACTACTGCATCTTTTTCTTTCCAGGTCTCTTAATTCTTTCCAGAGCAGTAGTTGTTTGGCTCCTTTTTAAATCATAATGATAACCGAAATCACCCAAATGGCCCTGATCAAAAGTTTACATACCCTTGAATGTTTGGCCTTGTTACAGACACACAAGGTGACACACACAGGGAAAAATGGCAATTAAAGGTGAATTTCCCACACCTGTGGATTTTAAATTGCAATTAGTGTCGGTGTATAAATAATCAATGAGTTTGTTAGCGCACACGTGAATGCACTGAGCAGGCTAGATACTGAGCAATGGGGAGCAGAAAAGAACGGGCAAAAGATCTGCACAACAAGGTAATGGAACGTTATAAAGATGGAAAAGGATATAAAAAGATATCCAAAGCCTTGCAAATGACAGTCAGTACTGTTCAATCACTTATTAATAATTGGAAAATTCAGGGTAGACCAAGAATGTTATCAGCCAAAACTTCCAGAAAGTTTTTCGGGATACAAAGAAAAACCCACAGGCAACCTCAGGAGAAATACAGGCTGCTCTGGAAAAAGACGGTGTGGTTATTTCAAGGAGCACAAAATGATGATACTTGAACAAAAATTAGCTGCATGGTTGAGTTGCCAGAAAGAGGCCTTTACTGCGCCAATACCACAACAATGCCTGGTTACAATATGTCTGACAACACCTTGACACGCCTCAGCTTCTGGCACACTAATTTGGAGTAACGAGACCAAAATAGAGCTTTATGGTCACAGCCATAAGCACTATGTTTGGTGAGGGGTCAACAAGGCCTATAGTGAACAGAATACCATCCCCACTGTGAAGCATGGTGGTGGCTCACTGATGTTTTGGGGGTGTGTGAGCTCTAAAGGCACAGGGAATCTTGTGAAAAGATGGACTTTCCAGCATGACAATGACCCTAAGCACAAGACCAGGTTGACCCTCCAGTGGTTACAGCAGAAAAAGGTGAAGGTTCTGGAGTGGCCATCAGTCTCCAGACCTTAATATCAAACCACTCTGGGGATCTCAAACGTGCGGTTCATGCAAGACAACCAAAGACTTTGCATGACCTGGAGGCATTTTGCAGCTATACCACCTGCAAGAATGTGGCCTCAGACAACTATTACAAAAGATTGCACTCTGTTATTGATGCTAAAGGGGGCAATACACAGGGGGTAAGAACTATGGTCAGGTAAAAAAAAAAAAAGTGTTGCCATGTTTCGTTTTATGATTGTGCCATTCTGTTATGACCTACAGTCGAATGTGAATCCCATAAGAAATAAGACATGTTTTGCCTGCTCACTCATGTTTTCTTTACAAATGGCACATACAGTATATTACCAATTCTCCAAGGGTATGCAAACTTTTGAGCACAACCATATATGTTGCAGAAGCCAAATTGATGAGTTACCTGTATCAGCGCGGAAGAAGGTGAATCTTTGTTTGTAGCGAGGCATGACCAGGCCAAAGCTGTCAGGAACACCACACACACTCTGGACCTCACGCACCAGGCCGCCAGCCCCATCACACCGCAGCAGCCTCATCACAGGCTCAGTGTCCACATCTGCATGCAGGGCCACCACTGCCACCGTGTGGGGGGGGCCATCCCTGCTGCCCAGGCGACGTTTCTCTGTCAGCACCTGAACAAGACACGTATGCAGGATTACAGGGAGCTGCCGCCACACACAAGGAGTGTTTGTTTGCGTTTCTGCTTAAGGTCCTATGGGGCTATGCCGTGGTCCTCTCCATGACAGTGAGCATTAAGTCTAGCATCTCGCTCATCTCAATATATGGGGTGCTGCCTGTGGCAGTGTCATTACATTGTCAAAAGCAACAGCATCTCACCAGATCCTTCTTATTTCGTCGGAGCTGGTTGGCTTTGTGTCGTTTATCCATTTTTCTAGCCTCCTTCCTCTGTTTCTTGGTGAGTGCAGTTACAGACACTCTACCTATTGGGGATGACATCACTCAAATGTAAATTACCAACATCTGGATTAAAGGGGTGGGGGTATGGGCATGGCTGCCAACATATGCAGAGACAGAATCACAGCCGATATAAGGGGAGACTTTTAACAATGTCCTGTGGATATGATAGACTAATAGTATTAATCTTATCAGCCTTGTCACATCTGGTAGTGTGAAGTGTACTGCTTCCAAATGAAATTAAACTTAAATGCTTATGTTTTGATCAGCTACCATGTATCAAGGTTTAATTTGAAATTGTATGAGTTGTCACATAGGAGAATCCAAGCAATATTTATTCTGCATGTTTTGTCATATAAAGATTGTTTGTGAAAGCTAAAACATCATCGTCTGGGTAAAATGATTTGGAAGGTTGTTGTAGGACTTCTTTCAGTAAAAGAAACAACTCAAGTCAAAATGTTTTCCAACATTTCTATGAAATTACAGATTTGTATTTAATGGTTTATGCCTTTTGTACAAGATTAATTTGGCCTGTTAAGAGTGAATGACAGTCAGATATTCTATTAGCAGCAAGTATAGATTAGTTCCCAACCAACCAATGTACAAAATTCGGTGGGGGGTACAGTACCCGAAAAGGTCGGGAACTATTGAGATTGATGGCAAATCTGACTCTAGGCTCTGGTTTGAGTGGAACATGGAGAGTGGTTAACCCTACCACGTTTATCTTCACGTAGTTAATTAAAAGCGGTGTAATTTAAGAAGTAACACTCAGTCCGGGTAGGCTATAGGTTAAGAAATTCACATGACATTTTATACTCCCGGAATACTAATGGCTGTTACAGCCTGTATGCTGCCCTTGGAAAGTCTTTATTCAGATAGCGGTTCTGATGGGACGGGGATAGTTTGTATCAGAGGTGACAAAGTATCCATCACAATTTAAGGCACCACCCATTCAACCCAAATATGTCTTTAACAGGACAGTGCCAACCTGTTACATGGGATTTAACTGACATTTTACAACAAAGCATGGCAATTATTGCGTTCCCATAGTCAAATAAATTCGCATGTTGCCAGAACAAGCTAATATTACTTCCGAAACCGAACTTGAAGCACGTGTTCGGTTGCTCTGCAGAATAGACGTCCGGCCCATGGCTATAGAATCGTCAGTCACAAACGTACCCTTGCTCTCCCGTTCAATTTCTCCCTTCGTCCGATGTTTGCCATGTTTATGTCCTTTGTTTTTCTGTTTATATGCGCCGGCTCTATGGCCCTGCTGTTGATCTGAGCCAGCCACCATTTTCACCACGCGACTAAAACGCACGCGAACTTCGATTGCGTAGATAACTTCCGCATTTTTTGTCGCAACTTCTTCCTGGCCACCCCTTTTTGCCCGGTGTGCATTCATTGGGGTGCTTGTGCCATCTACTGTTTCTGCCGAAGTACTACTGAGTCAGCTCATGCTATCGTTTTAATTTTGTCCTAATAACATTTAAGGAAAATACATTTCTCTGCCATTCTAGGATAATTATTTGATCAATAGTTCTGAAAATGCTGGTTATTTCAACTGCAACAAGTATGGATATAATGATGAAACATTTACATTCTTACGCAATTTCACAAAAGCATCAGGTTATTAATGGAATGCTGTGCAATATCTCATGACATGTCCCTTCTGTTCAAACATCAGAGTATAGAGTGAAAGGACAAAACAGGAACCACCCTTGTGTTATATAAAATTACATGTAAAAGGATTATCATCTGAAATCCTTTTACAGAGATGCCCCTTGTCTTTAATAAACTGCACTGTCGCGTCTTTTTTTTTTTAATAAAAAAAAAACATTTTGGCATCATAAAGAAAAATAACTGACAAAGCACCTCACTATAACCCACAGTAGTTATTTATCTTTTACGTAAATACCCGCACTATGTTAACCGACGTTAATTCACAACTTGACATCTTTGTAGCGTAACATGTGCTCCGGAAGACACTGTATATCACCCTGTTTACTCCAAAAGCCTATTCCTTTGGTCGATGCTCAATTCAGTTAGCTGCCGCCAATGACTGGAATGAGTTGCATACGCCTTAAGCTGGACACACTCATCTCACTTTATTCCCTAAAAGATCAAATAAAAGAGCTGATCAGACAACTGAACCGATACAGTGTTCCTATTTGTATGTGTCCCACTCATTCATTTTCGTATTTATATACATTATTTTATATTTGTATGAATATTTTTGTATCGTACATTATTTATGTTGCTTACCTGGTTCAATAACGGTTAAATCAAATAAATACAAAATAAAATGTATACATAGCATGCCTTGAAACCTCTCTGTTCCCTTATTGGTAGGGCTGATCCTTTTGGGAGAGATTTTGAATTACTGCTTCTGTCATAACTGGTGAATACAGCACAATTTTACTTTTGTGTTTCCAAGATTACTAATAATCCACATCTACGAATGTTATACACGTGTAACTGTAGCTCATTAAATCACACGGCCATGCTGTGAAATGTTGTACCAAGGACGTGTGCTGGGAAATGTTGTTCCAAAACATGGTCACTTTTGAGTATGCAAATACAATGTCATAATTAAAATGATATGCTAAGTTTTGGTAGCTTTGATGCTACATGTGTTTAGGTCAGATGGAGTTTACAGCAATAGGGTTGTATTGGGGTTCCATAAAAATACTTGGACTAAGGACGACAATGAAAATCTCAACCTCAAAATAAACAGTGAAATATTTTACATATTCTAACAGCAATTGAATGTAAATGCCAATACGATCTTCTGAATTAAAATGAAAAGGCTCATAGGACATAAATGTCGCTCTTAGTATCCGGTGTGTTTTCTTGGTGTTCCTTGAACTTCCTTCAGCTTTACACTTTCCCCGCCCTAATTGTCACGAAGGGAGGCTGTGGAACGCACGGCCGCCATCTTTGGGATCTGCCTGCCTGTCGAGAATCGCGCTCCCCCCAGACCCCCCTCCCCGGTATTCCAAGGGTGGAGATTTTAACCAACTCTACACAGCCAAGCAACAAATCGTTTGACAACTTTGAAAACACCCGGAATCAGTGTTAGGAGAATATAACATACGAAAAGAATACAAGTCCACTAGTCTTTCTGTCCAAAATTGGTTGAAGCACACGACATTTTCTGCCTCGCTCAAACCTGGCCTTATCGGAAGGGTGAGTTTCAACTGGCTAACAGCAGCTAATGCTATCTAGCTAGTTAAAAAAAAACTATTTACACGTTAATGTGGATGTTATGACTGTGGTAAACAATACTTGAAACAGCCTTAAGTGTACCAATACATACAACACTGTCATATCACCATGCAATGACTACACACCAAACAAAATTAAGAATCGGAGTAGGCAACTGCTTTGTACGTTACTGTACATTATGTACATTACTTGTAGCTAGCTGGTTCAAGTTTTCACGGCTTCTAAGCTAGCGTTAGCTTGATTCCACATCGACCCCACTAACTTGATAGGGTGTAGCTAGTGAGTTGTTGATTTGTTGACATTACTGAGGTAGTTACCTAACTAAAGGTGGCAGTCGTGTGTCGTAGCACATGTTATTGTCGATTTGACTGTTGGCGTTTAGAACTTTTGAACAACATCCTAACTATATAGCTAACTACTTCGATAGCTATGTTAGCGAAGGACGGTACAGACGCTACTGATGTAGGCAGCATGCCAGCGAGCTAGATATGGTTGGAGACTTTATTCAATTAAGAGTTGGTATTTCATATAATTTAATTAGCAGTATTGCTGTTACCGTCATATTAACGTGATTAATCTGCATTGCAAAGATTACATGATAAGCAAGAGTTTTCTAGAAAACATTGTCTCTGTGTCTGATTCACACGTCTTGTTTATAAATACAAGGTTATTTTTAAGTCCCTATGTAATGGTTATACACATTAATATGAACAGAACTATAACATACAATAAGCCGGCAAATGCAAACACCTTGCTATTATTATTTCTAAGGAGACAGCATTTAGTATCAGCTTGCATTACCATTGATATATATTAGTGATGTAACACTACCCTGATCCAGTATCTCTGTACGAAGGAGACCATTTTACTTGTGATGGGTTCTCCTCTGAGCCCAGTATTGGTTACTTTAAATACCCATCAGCTAGCTCTGCAAACATGACAAAATGTTTGTTAAAGGTTCGAGAATTCCACTAAGGGCGGTACAAATTGATTCAGGGATGGGATCTGGGATGGATGGGTAGGGTGTTAGACAGGGCTGACTTGTGTCATCGTGCTCTAGTGATTACTTTTGTTGGTTTTGGGCATAGAAGCACAATTGTGGTTGTTGGCAGGATAACAGGCTCTTCACCAAGCATGTGTATGTCGGACTTCACTTCCTGGTTAAGGGAGCAGTGTGATAAGAAATAGAATGCCTTGGTGGGATGTGCATCAAAAGACGCGTCCATTTTCTACTCTCCCAAAACTGTTGAGGAGTTGATGTGATGATGCAAGTCCATGGTCATTAATTGGAAGTCACATAATTTGGAAAGGAAAACATTTTCTAATGTAATGTAGCTTGCTGGCACCCAACCTACCGCAGGGGGCCACTAGAGCATGACAAGGCAACCAAGACAGAAAGCTGCTCTGGCAGTAAGTAAACCCTTTGGAAAGTCTTCTTTTTTTTTTTTTTTCTGGACCGCATAAGCGGAGCCAGCTAAGAAGTGTGAATGTCTATTACTGGGTGAGTGACTGATTACCCATTGTTAAACAGCATAATAGTTGAAGATGCAGACTGTCACGTTGGCGACTGGGGTTTGATCCTCTCCACGGACAAAACAACTTAGGTTTTAGGATTTGTTCATGATTGACTAGAACTTTGCTGCCTACATGCTTGAGTAGCTACATTATATAGTAAGCCTAAAGTAAAACTGTTGACAGTTATTGCAATGGACGAACTGCACCGGCAAGGATATTGCTCTCGATTTCCATAGCGTATTGGTTGGCTATTCAACTGTCGCTGTTTTCTAAAGAATCAAACAAGTCATGGTTGGAGTCATTGTCTTCATTATAGGTACTGTATAGCTAGACAGAAACTTGGCTACCAGCTTCAGTGGCTAAATTATAGTAAGCTTAAGGTAAACCTGCTTATGGTTATATTGCGATGGACGAACTGTACCGACGATTAATGTATTGTTCTGGATTTTGATTTACATAGCATAGTTCTCATGGCGTAGTGATTAGCTAATCAATTGTCACTGTTTTGTAAAGAAACGGACTACCCATGGAGTGATTTGAATCATTGTTTTCATTATAGGTACTGTATAGCTATTAGCCAGCCATCTTCAATGATCTCTTTCTAATTTAACGTGTTGAATGTAGTTTAGTGATCCTGTTATACCTGTTGTTGGTTTAGATGTTAGCTAATGTAGGTAACTAGTTTCGAGAAACGTGGAGTTTCGACTAATTGGTTTGACAATGCAAGAAGTAAACAGACACCACATCTCTACACACATCACATGCACGCACACCCACTGTTTAAATAGCATAGTGGTTAAAAACAGTCTGTCACATAGTAAACCACGGAATCCAGCCAGGGACAACATTCAACCCTTCTAATCGCGGGCCAGCAGATAAAGACTTGCCCAGTTCATTTTCAGTTTTTTCGAGGGATTTCTTGCATGCAAGTTCTGCCTCAAGTCCCCTGTCTGCATTTCAGTAGGATTGAGAACTGGGCTTTGACTCTGCCATTCCATAGTCCATTTCTTCCCTTGTTGCTTTCCTTGTGTCTTTTGGATAATTTTCTTGTCACAAGATGCTTGTTCGGTTCAAGCTTAAGTTTTTAAATAGACTCATGTTCTCCTCAACCTTTCTCTGGTGCAATAGGGCGTTCATGTTTGACTCAATGATGGCGAGTTGGCCTGTCCTTGAGATGGCAAAGCAGGTCAAAACTATAACGCTAGGGCATCAATGCTTAACGGTCGTTACGAGGTTCTTCTGTTTAAAGGCAGTGTTGTGTTTTCACAAAATATGGCGGGCAAACAACTTTGCCAAACAACTTTACCTTTGATACGTCTGTACTGAGCACTTTGTTCCAGTATTATTAGTGTTTTCTGGAAGACATCATTATGTCATGTCAATCTTCTTTTTTGGGAACAGTGGCTTCTTCCTTTCTGACCTCCCATGAAGGGCAAGTTTGTCCAGCCTCTTTCTGACAGTTGACTCATGCACCGTGACATTGATTTTGACAAGAGAAGCATGTAGATCCCTTGGGTGTTACCTTGGGGATCTTGGGCTGAGTAAGGTGGGACAACTTGTCCTATGTAGTTTGCCTGTGCTCTGGAATTTTTATTTGTGTATGATCTGTTGGACAGTGGAATGAATTGTTTGGAAATTACACGCATACATTTATACTGAAATTATTGTTTTGTTTTTTGCCATCAGTCTATACACAATAGCTGCCATGACCTGTGATCGTTAAGTCTGACCACAAATTTTCATTGGAATTCAAGTCCAACACTCCAGTGTTGTCTTGGCTGTGTGCTTTGGGTCCTTGTCACCCCGAAAGATTAATCTGGTAGTATGATGTTCCCACCACCACGTGTCACCGTAGGAAAGGAATGACATTAGCTAGGCGAATGCTCTTAGAGTCCTTTAAGTATCGTTTGGCAACTCCAGGCGGCATGTCATATAACTTTTACTCTCTACCATAAAGTCCTGATTGATGGAGTGCTGTAGAGATTCTTGTCCTTCTGGCCGATTCTCCTATCTCTAACAGTGTCAGAGTTTCTGTCGAGTGGCCAATGGGTTCTTGGTCACCTCCTTGACTCAGGACTTTCTTGGACAGTTACTTAGTTTGTCTGGAATGCCAGCACACTTTGAATGTTTCACTTTGATTGAGGCCGCCATGCTCCTGGGAAGTTTCAATATTTTTTTTAACCTTTTTTATGAACTTACCCAGGTCTATGCCTGGGCACAATTCTATTTTGGATGTCTAGGGAGAGTTCCTTGGACATTATGGCTTGGTGTTTACTCTGGCACAGAGTGAAGTGGATATGGGGACCGTCTATAGATGTGCCTTTCTAAATCATTTCCAGTTGTTTGAATTTGCTACAGATGCAGGGTTCAACATTAACGATGGTAAGATCTAACGTTGGGCTAGTAGGCAAAGACAGTCTAGTACTCAATTTCCACATTTAAATTCATTGTATCATACTAAAATGTTTGCTTTTCATCTTTGTCTCTCTTCCGCTTGTTCTCACATAAAATGTGTCTGTGGTGCTTCTCCCCTCTCTGTGTGGTACTGTACCGTTGTCGTCTTTTTGACCAATAATATTTGATGGCTTGTCTGTTTTGACCATAGTTCATAGTGCATTCTACAGCAGTTCCCAAATATGGGATCGTACGAGTCAAAGCAAATGATTGTACGAGTCAAAGCATTTTTGTTATGGTGGAAAAAACGCGTTCCATGGGTCGGAACCGATAATGCAAGGGACACGTACTGTCGTTCATATTGTGCATTTCCTGCATAAGTTGATAAGGCAGGGTCGTTTATTAAGGGAATGAACACATAGAGAAAACCTGCTCTTAAGTCCTTACAGCATGTCCCGTTTATTGTGGCCAAACTGGCTGCTGACAACCCAGTGACTGCACCAATGAACGTCTGCCTGCTCAGAATGAATGAGGTGGCACGTTGCCAAATGAAAACTAATTACAACCGCCTATCATGTTGTGAAGTGGGAGAAACCATTCATGGATTACGTCCATGACGTATGCTGATAAACACAGATGAAGAAACCATAAGGACATGGCTTGTTGACAGTAAGTGTCATGTTAACTACGCCTGCCTGAGTGCTTGCTAGCAGTGACACACAAGAAGCCTGTCAACCAAGTTGTGCAAGTACTGTATTGTGCCGTATTTGTTGCCATGAATATATGAACTCTTATTTTATTTTCATGCTTTTGTCGCATCAAATAAGCAATTATCTTCATGAAAAGATGATAGTGATATTTATAGTTGCTAATATATAACCATTGATTAGAAAGTAATGATGTGCGTTGCTTCATATTTATGTGAACAGCAATTGCTTGTATCAGCTCTCATGTCTCATATCATATGCAAATCTGTGTTATATATCAATATTCTGATAGCATATTTACATACTAAATATCTGTAAAATAAAATAATATTGTGGTTTTTTTAAAACTCTGTTTGGGCCTGTAAAAATAGTCTGGGCCAGTAGATATCAGGCCAACTAGCCGATAGGGCCAGTGTGGGAAAAAAGTTACCATTGGACCCTGCATTTCAAGGTTAAGGACACAGGATGAATCTGAGCTCAGTTTGGAATGTTATGAAAAATGGTCTGAATACTAGTTTTACATTTTCATATCAATTGGCAGTTAATTATTAGGATGTGTAGATTGAAGGCAGTTTATTTTTTTATTTAGTAAATTATAAGTTACGTCCGCAACAAAGCAAGATGTGGTGAAAGTGAAGGTCTGAATACTTTCCAAAGGTACTGAACATAACTCCTAAGGTAAAATGCTGAATCCATTTATGGCCAGGTATGTGAACTCTAACATTGTTTGTTCCGGCAATAGGTCTTATTCACTTGTTTTTCCCCTTATTTGTCTTGTAATGTCTCTTCATATGAAAGTAATTAGATGAGTTTGAGTAATCCAAAAGTTATGTTACTGATAAGAATTGTAAATAGGTAGCTAGTAACTGTAATAGATTACATTTAGAAGTAACTTACGCAACCCTGGGTATATGTGACAATCTGAGTGATCAAAGATTGTACGTAAATTATAGTCAGGGCATGTCTCCTCACTAAAAAAAACATGCAATGGTTTATGCCTACATTGCAATTTTGAGTAATGATTATTCAAGTTATTATTGGAGGAACAGCACATGAGTAAGCCTTGGTGTTTGTTAGAGGTAGTTGACAGCCATCGGAACCACTGGGCCAATTTGTGCAGATTTTCCACTCGCAACAGGCTCAATTCTTCAAAACATTATGCATTCGGATTTGTTCAGGGTAGACAAAAACATCACAGGCCGGCTGAGCTATGCTTCCCTGGTTCCATTTCTTGTTTCATTGAAATAATAGTGTCTTTCAGTCTTTGCTTTTGTCAAATAATCCTCCATTTGCAGCAATTACAGCCATGCTGACCTTTGGCATTCTAGTTGTCAATTTGTTGAGGTAATCTGAACAGATTTCACCCTATGCTTCTTGATGCCCCTCTCACAAGTTGGATTGGCTTGATGGGCACTTCTTACGTACATACGCTCAATCTGCTCCCACAACAGTTATAGGGGTGAGATTCAGTGACTTTGCTCACCAATCCATTACAGATGTGATAACCTTCTTTCTTCAAGTTCCCTTTTACCCTGTACAAATCTCACACTTTACCAGCACCAAAGCGCCCCCAGACCAGCACATTGCCTCCACCATGCTTGACAGATTGTGTCAAGCACTTCTCCAGCATCTTTTCATTTGGTCTGTGTCTCGTGAATGTTGTTCATTGTGATCCAAACAATGCAAACTTAGATTTGTCTATCCATAACATTATTCCAATCTTCCAGTGTCTGTGTTCTTTTCATTTTATTGGCTAGTCTGAGATATAACCTTTTCTTTGCAACTCTGCCTAAAAGGCCAGCAACCTGGCGTTGCCTGTTCACTGTTGATGTTGAGACTGGTGTTTTGTGGGTACTGTTTAATGAAGCTGCCAGTTGAGGACCTGTAAACTGTTTCTCAAACTAGACACTCTAGGGTATTTGTTGCTCAGTTATGCCCTGGGGCCTCCCACTCCTTTCTATTCTGGTTAGAGACGGTTTGCGCTGTTCTCTGAAGAGAGTAGTACAGTGTTTTAAGAGATCTACAGTTTGTTGGAAATTTCTTGCATGGATTAGCCTTTATTTCTCATAGGAATAGACTGACAACTTTCAGAAGAAAGTTCTTATTCTATTAAAAATAACCAATTTCCAGCTACAATAGTCATTTACAACATTAACAATGCCTACACTGTATTTCTGACAAAATTCATTATTAATTTGAATGGACAAATGATTTACTTTTCTTTCGAGAACAAGGACAAACGTATTGAACATTGGTGTAAATCAAATGCAACATATGCCTGATTGATTGCTGAGCTCTCATCTATTCATGTTAGCGCTACATCCAACTTTCAAATACAGCGTACTAGAAAGTACAACAATGCAGAGGCTTTTAAATAAATCTATAACCAAAGAAGCACTCTGCTTATCTCCTTATCAATTGTGAATTAATAGTGATTAATCTCTCACAATCAGATGGCTGTTTTAGTCCAGCCGGAGTCACAAGGGACGCCAGAGCTGTGTTTGAGACCACCTAAAGCAAGACCAAGGCCTTGCATTTCAAGTCCATGTCAAGACCAAGACCCTGGGGGCATGAGGCTGAGAATAGCAGGGAAAGTGTTGAGTCTAAGTCAAGACCGAGACCTGAACAACTCAAGACTTATTATAGATGTATCAGATCCCCACCCTAATATGACCCCAAATTGTCTGGTATTTTTGTAATTCATATTTCTGAAGTATGGACTATTTCCCAATTTATGTTTCTTTTCCCAGTTCAAATTGAGGAAACCTTGTCCGAGACCAAGTCAAGACCGGGTCTAAATGTAACTGAGACCAGACTGACACTCAAAAACAGGTCTGGAGACCGGACCGGAGTACTACAGCTCTGAGGGTTGCCATAATGAAATGGCATCAGTACTTGAGTGTTCTACCTAAGCTACTAAAGAGAGGATGCTTTTGAGAGCCCATTGGCTAATTTCGTTTTTCATAGATGTTGCACCTTTTAGCCCCTTCTTTCTGCTGGGGAGATTGAGATTATTAGATACCTGGACACATTTTGTTTAAACACTTGATGGTTTTTCGATGTTAGAACTATCACTGCAACTGCTACCGAAGTTGTCTGCCTCAAGCTAGTGAGTGGCATCAAGATATTGTCCCACATATCCAACAGCATGGTTATTAAAAGTTTCGGCTTCAGTGTCTGTGCCTACAAACTTAAGGGAGAAAATATACCTCAAGCGTTGAGCAGATTTGCCTAACCAGATATGGCAATGGCACCAACTTAAACGCTGCCAATGCCATTGCATTAAATGAGCAGTTAAATAAATAGTTTGACAGATTGGTATAAGTGTAAAATGGAAAACATTGTACTGATTTTTATTCAGTTTAATAGCACATTATGTAGGCTATGATCTGTAATGCTGTAATTTAAGTGATATTATCTATGCTGTTTGCACCTATGTTTGATAATCGCAAATCATACTCGTAATTGCAATATTTGTCAAAGAACTTGCGATTCAGTATTTTATCCAAATTGTGAAGCCCTATGAGGCAGTACGTCTAAACTTTTCAGTGGCAGAAAAAACATGCAATCCAAAAGTGTGCACGAATTCTGACCGGATTCTCTACTTCAAAGAGCATCTTTTCCAAGTCATAGAGTAACAGCTCTTCAATTTGTATGCACATGGTCACAACGGCTAGACTAGTAGTGATAGTCAAAAGCAATGAATTGCTTACTTAAATTAGAACTTACAATTTCAATGAGAGGCTGGTCAACTATGACAGCTCAGTGGGTTGAATGTTCTCTGGGTGGCTGGCCAGCAGAAAGGAAAGGGCATAAAAACCATGCGTGATTTTCTCGTTAATTGTGTGGATTTTACATGGAAGGCAAAAAACACTGTGGTGAACACACACTGATTATTTTTGTTGATTTAGTAAGCAGCCATGGCTTATAGAGCGCAGTTAGTATGTTGCCTTTTGTGTTTGTGAAAGTGCACTGTAGATATAACTCTCACTTTACTCTTGAGAGACACCCTGGCAGGACAACCCAATTTATATCTCCAGCGACCCCAGACTTATATAAACATTTGTCTATTCTATCAAAATCAATCTAGAGTGCAAAACCAGACCAAATAATTACTTTATTTATTTTTATTATAAATTTTTTATATTTTATATTTCCATTAATGCTACTTTTATTATTCATAATGGGCAATCTTTTGTAGATATAGTACTGTATGCTTTTCTATAATAGAATAATAATTTCTAAGCATACTTACCAGTGCTTGAGTAGAATGGTGGCCAATTTGTTTTAATATGGCTTTTTTTTTTACCATGCTCCCCTCTGGTTTGTTAGGGCTACCTTCAAAACAAATCTCTTTGCCCTATACGATTTGGTTATCTGCCCCTCATTACTGTACTAGACTCAACTTTTTTACATCCTTATTTAAGTCCTTCTTAGGCAAATACTCCCTATACTGGATCTCAGCTCACTCCTCAACATCTGCTATTCCAGTTGTATTCTGAACTCTGGTAGATATGTCTGGTCACTTCTACAACCCACAATTCCTTTTGCTGTCATTTCCCCCCGTTGACTGCCACCATTGACTTGCATAATGTGCACATGACCCTTCATTTTTTTTTTTTAAACAAATGTTTTGAGTGTGCTATCATTGATGAAAGAGCTGTCCTCTGATCCATGCACCAATATGTTGGCATTATTGTGCAGGAAGAGCCCAATGCTACTCTATGAAATACATACACAGTATAACATCTGATCGGAGTGGAATGTCAAAGGGGAATTTGTTTGTAGCAGTTATTGCTGATCAGGCCCCTTTTCCAGTAACACCAACAAAATATGCTGAGAAGTGCAGTGAGAGCATACAATGGGTTGTCCAGACCCCCAGCTTTGTTGTCCTCCAGCGGCATTGTAGAGTGTAAGTGGCAGGATGTAGTTCTTCTTTAAAGGTGCCTGCCCCATGGCTGTCTGTGCTCTCACGTGCCTCCTGCAGTAGAAAACATCATGAGAGGGGCCACCATAACAAGGCTCATTCATGAGCAACAATGTAGTGGACAACAATGCAGCAACCAATAAAGAGTCCCAGTAGCACATTGTTACGAAGGCTTTATTTGAGCGCCGTGGCAGCAGGGTGGTGAGTGAGACGTCCACTGTTGTCTGACAAAAGACGCATGCCTGTTGTGGCTGCCCGAGGGACTGTGGGCTGGCTGTTCCTTCCAGGTCGAGGGGGAGAGGAGCAGTCTTGTGACTCTGGCGTCGGAGAGGGAGAGGCGTTGTTCTGTGTGTCTGTGCACTGTGCAGCTGATCGTCTGAGCTGGCCAGGCTCTGTCATCTTTCCTCTGGGATGTCCATCGATCGCAGGTGACATGTATAAGAGTCAGCGAGAAATGTTTCGGATCGGCACACAGGTAGTGACATCCACAGCTATTCATCATCTGGTTTGTTATCATCGGAGGGCTGAGGAGGCGTGTAGCTTATGGCTGCAGCTAGTTCCATGTTGGGAATGATATTTGTTTCCTGCTGCAAGGCATAGCTATTTAATCTCAACTATTGTCTTATGATGTTGGGTTTTCTTTTGGAGAGAAATTGTCTTTGCTTTAGCGTGTCTGTCTGCGTAAACGATGCAAATGGGCGTTGAGATGGGAAGGCAGGGGGCAGTGTCTGTCAGCCAGGATACAGCCCGCTGGCATTCATATAGTAGTTGTTGTTTCCATGGAAACGGGAGACTGATCTCTTCCTAGTTTGTTTGCCAGAATGGAACAAGAGCTATAACTGGCCACCATCCAGAGCTCATGGTTACATCACAGGCCTATGAGCCCACCCCTCACTCCTATTATTAGCTCTGCTGGTGCAGCCAGGGATGCTCACAGGGTTGTGTAATGGGCTGACCACGGCAGAGACGGGCACACTAGGTTCATTCACATCATCTGACTGGAGCAGCCCAGTGCTGTGCGTCATAAGCAGAGGGCGCTGAACTGAGCAACAAAGGTGAAAGCAGAGCACTGTTTATTTTTTAAAATGTTTACCATTTATGATGCTACTTAAGTCTGAGGAGACCTTTTATGTAAACACTGCACTTGTTTCGTTTCTTGGTTCTACTCTGCTACAAGTCTGGCAGGGTGTCTGCTCTGCGCAGCCTCTGCATTTAAACCCACTTTTCTGCTTGAAAAAAGTCAATTTGGAGAGAGATAGTAAAGTCATTGGGTGTTTTTACTCTGCCGTCTCAGTTACTGTGGGCTGAAGCTGACTGCAGGCACAGTGGAGGCTTTTTCTGAGCACAGGGCATTCCATGTAGGATTTTTACTGCATAGATAATTAGCATTCAAGTCGTATAGATTCCATTTCAGTACACAACACACTGACGTCAGTCTTGAATAAGAATGCCCATTGCCGTCTGTGCCCATTCAACACAGCCTAGTACATTGCTTTATGGTCACCAGAACCTGTATCTTAAGGTTACTCTGCAAGTCAAAATCACATTTACCTAACTCTGAGTAAGCCTGCGTTTTCTCTATGTCTAGCCAGTCTTGAGACCTGAATTGAGAAACTGCAGGTTTTTAGGTTTATTTTTGAGTTAATATGAAAGTTAGTACCAGTAATGGCATAAAAGACAGCATCATCACACATGTAATGTCCAAAGGAGTTTACCTTATATCTTCCTGAACCATCTTTCTTTTTACACTTATTCAGAGGGGCATTTTCTGTTGCTAGCAAACTAATGGTTTTCAGCTAATTGTCCCTAAATTAAAACAAGAAAATGATCAATTTAGGCCTTGATTTTTGATTTTGTGAGTTTAATCAAAATTATTTTCCTAACTTTATAATTTGTTACAATTAACTAACACAGCAAACTCAGTATTATAGCAGAGTGTGTGGAGAATGTTTGTAGGGAATATTGGTTTCTGTCCTGCTTCAGGTTAACTCCAGTAGCATTCTACCAAGAGCTCTGGGCATGCTCTGCACTGCATTTTTTTTATTTGCATTGACTGTGTAGATATGTCTACAATGTTTGAGACACAGGCTACACCTTGAAATTGGTGTTACATTTCAAATGCACTTGTTTAAATCCTTTTTTTAATTTTGTAAGCACATTATGTAGTTCTACGATCTAAATTTGTAAGTGAGGTTTTTCACCCTGTTTAAATCCAACAGTGGTTAGGGTTACAGATAATCGTAATTGCAATAATCGTAAAAAAAATATATTTTCCGAATCATGCTGCCCTATTTTGACATATATTAACCCAGAAATAGTTTTGCCTGTGGCCAAACATGCTTAACTACCGATCCCTGGCCAGGTGATTCACCAAGTTCATACTTTTAAACAAAACAAAAATTAGTTTTGTTCTCATATGCTTACAATGTTGTTATGATTATTGCTTAATCAGTTTCTAAGATTTCTCAGTGCTGTGAAAATGCTGGGGATTTGTAGTAAAAAAAAAACATAAGATATAAAATCCAATTTTTATTGTTTCTTGCTGATTTTTTTGTGCTTTTCAATATTGGCTGCTATAACTGGTTAGTTCAAGGAACTTTCAAGGCAGAAACCATGGCATATTTAGATCAGACATGGCAGCTGGCGTACAATTGCTTTGTCATCTTTATTAGCCTTTGTTTTGGGAGGTTGAAATGCACGCAAATACATAAATATACTAGCCAATAGCCCAGTGCTCTGGTCCCTGGCTGACTCTCTTTCTGCCACCCTCTCATTCCCTTTTGCTGTCCCAACAATAATGGCAAAGGAGTTGTAGTTCAAGACCATGCCTTGTTAGACGTGGCAGCCAGCATACCTTCACATTTTAGACATGTAGCTGACACTCCTATCCAGAGCAACTTGTAGTAGTGAGTGCATACAATTATGACCTGGTGTGGTTAATGTCAGATCATTCTGTACGAAAACAATTCCACAGGCTTTGCTGCATGATCTAATGCTCAGTAAGTGAGAGAGAGTTGCTGTGACACTGTTCTCAGTTGCATGGGAACATTTTTCGAATAACAGGAAATTACAAGTGGCCTAGTCCATCAGCCTAAGCCACTGCCTCCTGTGCACACGCTCTACTACTGCTGCATGAGTTTGAATCCGGCCCAATGCTCTTTCAGCAAAAAACTGTCCTTTACCTCCACATGAAATGCCCCCCCCAAAATAATCCAAAGGAGAATCAATATCAACATTCACCAATTTGCAGTTTGTCTGTGGTCCCTTCAGGTGTGTACACGCATGAGGCTGTTGTCCTGCAGATGAGCCGTTGGTGGGGGCTGTCACGTCGCTGTCGCACATAATACCTGGCGGCGGCGGTGGCACTGGCACGTCCCCCCCTCAGCATGCCCAACACCAGCCGGGCGGGGAGCCTCAAGGACCCCGATGTTGCTGAGCTCTTCTTCAAGGAGGACCCTGAGAAACTCTTCTCGGACCTGCGAGAGATCGGACATGGCAGCTTTGGGGCCGTCTACTTTGTGAGTATCGTTAAGGCATGACTGAACACACACACCTGTGGTTTTATTTAGACCAGTTACAAATATAGCTCAGTGTTGACTTATGTGTTTTTTTCTGCAGGCCCGGGATGTGCGGACCACTGAAGTGGTGGCCATTAAGAAGATGTCTTACAGTGGAAAGCAATCCAATGAGGTAATCAATGTCTGTTTAAGGACATTGATTTGATGGACTGAGCCACCAATCCTCTCAAAAAATGATTTCAGTTGCCGGAAGGCTATCATACCAAGGAAGCTTAATATAGTCAGGTTTTTTTAAATCTAGCCGACTTCAGGCTTAATCTGTAATACAACTGTGGATATTGCATGCATGCCTTAATTAACTCTAGCAGACTTGACCACATTGTCATTTTTCTAAATATTTGATTTAATCAGTTGAATACCAGCAGAACAGTGGTAAAACAGTTTACCTACATGCACATTGAGGTACATGGTTCGGGAAGCAAAGAAGAATCCACAGTAAGAGTTTTATTCCTGGAGCCCTTGTTAAGGTCAATGGCATCGGGAAGTCTGCCCGGTAGCATGCAACAGGTGGATATGACCCAAAGAATACATCAAAATCCACCAGGAATTTTACCACAAAAACATCCTGTCCACCTCTCAGGGCTGTGCATCTCAGGCACAGGAATTCATCCAACCCAGATCCTATCAGGTGACTGAGTGTATCTGTGTCTGCTGTGCCAGCTGTCATTACTGGTGTCTCCCTGAGCTCAGAGCTGTGTCCTTGGTGACGGGGTGTATCTGTCTGCTGTACCAGCTGTCATTACTGGTGTCTCCCTGAGCTCGGTGCTATGTCCTTGCTTCCTCTCACTGTACACCAAGTGACTTGTGAGCTCCAGGCTGTCCTAACACTATGGGAGACAGTGTCTCCTTGAAGCTAGTAAAACAACCCATCCTGATAACAGACACGGCACTAAAAATAATTCTGTTGGCCATCTGCTATGTTCTTCAAATTATAATTCTTTGTAACATACTGTTTAAAGCTTATCCAAGCATGATGTATTGCTTCCATTGTTTTACCTACTAGAAATGGCAAGACATAATCAAGGAGGTGAAGTTTTTGCAGAGAATACAGCATCCAAACAGCATAGAGTACAAGGGATGCTATCTGCGAGAACACACTGCCTGGGTAAGAGGATTTTCCAAAAATGTAAACCCTAGGTTACAACATGAACTGTAATGTGAAGCACTGAACGTCTACTTTCACTCAGCTGAATGCTTTTTGTCTTTGTAGCTGGTGATGGAGTACTGTCTAGGATCTGCTTCAGATGTCCTGGAAGGTAAGATGAAAGTTTTTATGATGCATTACTTGTTTCCGTTTGTTCTTTCTCCATGATTTGCAGCACTCTTTCCCTCTCTACATCTTGTCTAGTTCATAAAAAGCCTCTACAAGAAATGGAAATCGCAGCAATTACTCATGGTGCTCTTCAGGGGTTAGCTTATCTTCATTCCCACAACATGATTCACCGGTGAGTAGTGCTTGTATGTGTGGACTTGCTGGATCTGTCCTAAAGAAGGGTGTGTGCCAGTGGAACAAAGCTCCAATGTCCTTGATTTGAATCTCTATCCCTCACCTTTCCCTGTCTCTCTCTGTCTCTTTTTTGTTTTTGTCTGCCTGACAGAGATATCAAGGCAGGGAACGTCTTGCTGACCGAGCCTGGCCAAGTGAAGCTTGCAGATTTCGGTTCTGCCTCCATTGTCTCTCCAGCCAACTCTTTTGTGGGGACGCCATATTGGTGAGGGGCTCAATTTCAGGTCACAGGAAAATATAAATGGTGTTTCAAATGCAGGCGAGAATTCAGAAATGGAGTACCCTCCAGTGCAGTGGTTCATAAGCCTCTCCAGCCGGTCCATGTATGAGATGTCTTAGCACACCCAAATCAACTTGTCCGTTCAACCTCAAGCCCTTAACTGCTTGATTAAAGGGAGCTAGTTTAGGGCTACAACGTGACTGGGGGGTTCCTAGGAGAGGTTTATGAACCACTGTGCTAGTGCCTCTCCACCCTGTTCCTGTTGGTACTGCTGAGTATGACAGCTAGGGGCCATGCCTAGGCTTTTGTGTCTCATGGTGCCTCCTACTATGTCAGTGTACCTCAATTGCACATGCATCTCACAGCCTTCCCATGCCATTTCTCTAAGTTTTACCGACTTTGATGCTGTCTTCTGTGCGTCCTTGATCTGCAAGTAGATTACTGCCTGCTTACCAAATTCAACCTAAAAGCTTTGTGATTGTACCGGTCATTAAAATGATTGTTTGCTCAGGATGGCCCCAGAGGTAATCTTGGCTATGGATGAGGGTCAGTATGATGGGAAGATTGACATCTGGTCTCTGGGAATAACCTGCATTGAATTAGGTAAATTCTCTTGTCTTTTACTCTCGTCTGGTTCAACTTTAGACTTGATATTCTGTTTAACTGCTGTCATGTCTTCCTATCTCGAATCAATATCTGCCCTGTGTCATAGACTTTTTTTTCTCGATAATGGTTTTAATAATGCATTATATTGGATATTTTCTTTCTTGATATAACTGGAGTGTCTGCTTAAATGACTAAAATGTTAAAATGCCACTGTATCTGTATTTCCTCCCCACTGTCCTCTTTGTTTTCCTGTTAGTGGATCCTGGTAACCTTTTGTTTTTCCTGGTCTCTTTGTCTTTAGCTGAGAGAAAACCTCCACTGTTTAATATGAATGCGATGAGTGCCTTATACCATATAGCGCAGAATGAAAGCCCCACTCTGCAGTCAAGTGAATGGTAAGTCATGCAATAGGTGACCTATTCTATAGGAAAATACAAATTCCCCTTAAGTATTTTGTGTTGAGAATTAATCTCTTCTTTCTTGCCCCCATCTCGTACTTCAGGACAGATTACTTCAGAAATTTTGTAGATTCTTGCCTCCAGAAATTTCCTCAAGACAGGCCCAACTCTGAGGAACTTTTAAAGGTAAGACCTTGCATATATCGTTGAGGGGTTTCCTGATGTTATAAGGTCACCCTCAAATGAACAGTAATATTATACACCTTCAAGCCAATAGAGAACAACTGACCTCTGTGCCTCCCTGTCTGTTAGCACGCATTTGTGCAGCGGGAGCGACCTGAATCTGTCCTCATGGACCTGATCCTGAGGACCAAGGTTGCGGTGCGGGAGCTGGACAACCTTCAGTATCGCAAGATGAAGAAAATCCTCTTCCAGGAAGCCCACAACGGCCCTGTAGCCGAGGCACAGGACGGGGATGAGGAGGTCAGTCACCCAATCGCTTTCTGTTTTCCGGTAGAGCTTTAAGTTGACTGTGGTTTTTAACTGAACCGCTGTAGTATAAAAGCCCCCTTTTATAGTCCAGTTAATGGAACCTGGTAGTGCTGAATGATTCTCTCTTAACGATTCCTGTTAACCCTCTGCTTCTGATTCTAGTGTTGTTGACAGGGTTTCATGTTCTGTGTTTGTTGTCCCTAGGAGCCAGAGAACAGTGGCAGGACAGGCACAGTGAACAGTGTTGGCAGTAACCAGTCCATACCCAGTATGTCCATTAGTGCCAGCTCACAGAGCAGCTCTGTCAACAGTCTGACCGACGCTGGAGATGACAAGAGTGAGATGGACATGATGGAGGGAGACAACACCGTCATGTCCAACAGCTCTGTCATTCACATCAAACCAGTGAGTTGAGTTGATCCTGGCATCACAGGATGACTGGAGGCTTAAATATAGAGTTGATTTGGTGAAATGCAAGACAGTGTTGTTCGTTTCCTGGGGTGTTTTACACATTATTTGTAGGCAGTGTTTTTAGCTTTTTATTTGTTTCTTCAGGAGGAGGAGGAGGAGGAGGAGGAGACGTATCACCAGGAGTCTGAACCTAACAGCCGGCTGCCCACCGAGCCCCAGTCTGCCCCTGCACACCCTCCACGGCCAAAACACCAGCGCAACCGAGAGCACTTTGCCACAATACGCACTGCCTCCCTGGTATGGGGACACTGAGTCTGAAAAATACAGCAATACTTTGGATAAGGCAGAGTTTACAAAGAGACAAATAAGTCTTTGTATTGAGAGATTTGACAAGCCCTACATCTTCCCCCAGGTGACGCGTCAGATGAAGGAGCACGAGCAGGACTCTGAGCTACGGGAGCAGATGTCAGGCTATAAGAGAATGAGGAGGCAGCACCAGAAGCACCTGATGGCCCTGGAGAACAAGCTGAAGGCTGAGATGGATGAACACCGTCTCCGTCTGGACAAAGAGCTGGAGAACCAAAGGAACAGCTTTGCCCAGGAGATGGAGAAACTCATTAAGAAGCACCAAGCAGCCATGGAGAAAGATGTATGGCCATTTGCATACTCCATAACCTTTATATTTATTTATTCCATACCTTTATATGTATTTACTCCATACCTTTATATTTATTTATTCCATACCTTTATATTTATTTATTCCATACCTTTATATTTATTTACTTCATACCTTTATATTTATTTACTCCATACCCTCTATACAGCTCCGGAACAAATTAAGAGACCACTGCACCTTTTTCTTTCCTTTCCAAAAACTTTGAAAAGGAAAGTTTTGAGTGAGGAACAGAAGCGTTCAATTTGCAGTGGTCTCTTAATTTCAACCCTGTTCCTCATTCAAAACCTTCCTTTTCAACTTTTTGTAAAGGAAAGAAAAAGGTGAAGTGGTCTCTTAATTTTTTCTGTGGCTCTGTTTATCTACCCCATACCCTCTGTTTATCTACCCCATACCCTCTGTTTATCTACCCCATACCCTCTGTTTATCTACCCCATACCCTCTGTTTATCTACCCCATACCCTCTGTTTATCTTCCCCATACCCTCTGTTTATCTTCCCCATACCCTCTGTTTATCTACCCCATACCCTCTGTTTATTTACTCCATACCCTTTATATTTATTTACTCCATACTAGGGATCCACCCATACAAGTATCGGGTATCGGGCCGGTCCTGGGCTCATGTACTTGTACTCGCACTCATAGAAATATGCCGACACAACTCAATGTTTGTGTTGCCCCTGGACGCATAAGTAGGCTATAGAATATAGAACTCAGACTACGGAGATGTCAGCAATGACAGAAGTAGAGTGCAAGCTAGGCTAAAAGAGGAAAGGAAAAACACTAATTTAACACAAGCACTTTCATCAAACATCATTTCTGATTGGCTTTTGCCACTGGCTGTTTTAATGGCTTATTAGCCTGAAATAGGCCCACTAGTATCTTACTGCTTGGAAAATTCATAAGAATTGAGCAATTGTTAGCGAGACTGAAGACAAACTTTACAGTGACAAAGCTATTTAATATCATGGCACAACAACGTTTTTTTTTTTTTTGTTCTTTCATTCGTGAATGACATGGATACAATAACTATCCATATAGGTGACCATAACTGACTTTCTTTCATGTAGTGAAAAGACAAGAGAATCTTGGGAACCCCTCCTCTTTTACTGCATAAGTGGTTGTGGTCTATATTACCCCAGAAAACATGCACGGGTGCATACTTAGGAAATCCACCAGAAATAGTTGCAATGTAACCGTAAAGAGTTTAATTTTAAGCGTTCTATAAACATAGCTACTGAATGAAGCTTGTAGCCAGTGAAGTTTTTGTCTAACCTGAACAAATAATTTGTCAGAGGTGAGGATTGAAAACTGGTCACCCGTATGGCAGTCCGCAACGATATTTCTAACCTTGTCAATGATTATATTTTCGCTGCATTTTGCAATATTTCCTGTTCAAACTCATTTCATGCAATACAATAACTATCAATATAGGTGACGACAACACCAGAACCCGGTCCACAACATGTTTATAGGGGACAAAACATTTGTTTGTTTACTGAAAAGATCCTCCCTAGTACAGCTTTGAGTACTTGGTATCGGTACTCGGTATCGGCTAGTACCCAAATATAAGTACTCGTTCTTGTACTCGGTCTGAATAAAAGTGGTGTCGGTGCATCCCTACTCCATACCCTCTATTTGTTTACTCCATACTCTTTATTTGTTTACTCCATACTCTATTTACTCCATACCCTCTTTATTTAATTAGTCCATATCCTCTATTTATTTATTTAGTTCATACTCTACTTATTTTCTCCATACCCTATTTATTTATTTACTCCATACCCTCTATATATTTATTGTTCTCCATATTTGCTTCACTCATTTACTCTGTAGTTGTTCACTCATTAATTAATTCATGCTCTCTTTTTTTTTACTCCATGTTCGCTTCACTCATTTACTCCAGATCCTACCTAGTGTAGCTTTGAGTACTTGGTATCCATCCTCTGTATCGGCTAGTACCCGAATATAAGTTCTTGTACTCAGTCTGAATAAGTGTTGTCGGTACATCCCTACTACATACCCTCTATTTATTTACGCCATACCCTATTTATTTAGTCCATACTCTACTTATTTACTCCATTCACTCATTTTTGTGGAAATTCTTTCCCCTTTTCCCGCCAAAAAGCTCCAACACCTCAGGAGTTTGTGATTCAATAGTGGACTTATTTAAGGTAATAAAGCCATGCTGGTGTGGAGTAACCGAACCATGTTTGTCAGCAGAACAGCCGGCATCCATGCATCAGACACTTCCATACAGTAGGGTTATACAATGATATTAGGCCTTCCCGTTATGCTAATCTAATTCCCCAATCTTCCACCATTGTTTCACAACCCTCTGGGATCTGCCCCACAAGACACTGTTAGGAAATATTGGTGGCGTGATGGTGGCGTGATGCGTCTCATTCTCCCAAGAGTCAGGGACAAGCCACAGGTCCTTTACTTTCATATGCGGAAAAAAACAAGAACCACTCATTGTACTGATCATGGGAATAGTAGTGGAGTCAGAGCAAGAGTACAGATAAGATGCCCCCTCTGTCCTTGACACAGAAATCCAAACAGTGTACCTTATTATTCATCCACCTCTGTTTCTCAGCAATCAAATGTGGAAGAATCAAACAGACTGATCAGAAAAAGGCCTTAGGCTCAAGTAACCTGGTTAAACGTTTCATCGGTTATCACCCAGCATATATACAAGTGATTACATGATACATTTAGAATTGTTCTGTCTACTCTTCATCAGGTTAATGCGAAACAACAACACGATTTTATGAAAAACCTCTATCATTTACTCCATACTCCCCTCAATGATTTTCTTTTTACTTAGTCAAATCTTCATTGGTCTAGAATCTAGTGCTTGTATTTCTACAACTACTACTACAATTTCCACTGCATTTACTTCAGGCACAGTTGTGAAGGAGAATGTTCTTTAAGTTAGATTTATTAACATGGATTTTCTGTGTCTCTGCAGGCGAAGACCTTTACCAATGATGAGAAGAAGTTCCAGCAGCACATCCAGAGCCAGCAGAAGAAGGAGCTCAATAGCTTTCTCGAGTCCCAGAAACGAGAGTACAAACTCCGCAAGGAGCAGCTCAAAGAGGTAGAGGAAGGCATGCTGTCATACAAATGGAGTCACATGTCTTGTCAAGACAATCTGGATGGAATGTGTTGTTTGCCATAGGATTCCATTCGGGTTGCTTTGTGCGTCACCCCTCAGAAATTGATTTCAGCTTAGTGGCATTGCGTCACAAATGAATCCCATTACATGCAACTGATTGAATGCAGTGTCCAGTCACCAAGCAGAAGAAAGGGTTCCAAGACTCAGCCAGTTTGCCATGCAACGCTGGTACGGCCAATGCCGTCTGAGTGACAGGTTATATACATGGTCTGGCAGAAGAACAGGATTATGGCCAGTTTTGACTGAAATTGTGACTTGCTCTTCATTAAAGATGGTAGACCAATACAGAACATTTGCTAAATTGTACATAAACACAGACAGCATTTTGTCTATTATACTGCGCGGAGAAACACGACATGCGTCATTTCTAAGACTGCACACTCCTGTGGCATGCCAGACAAGGATTAAAGACACCCTTTATAGGAAATGTGGACATTGAACTCCCTTCTCATTGTTTAATCTGTCTTCTCCCAGGAGTTGAATGAGAACCAATCGACCCCTAAGAAGGAGAAACAGGAGTGGCTGTCCAAGCAAAAGGAGAACTTCCAGCACTTCCAGGCTGAGGAGGAGGCTAATCTGCTGAGGAGACAAAGACAGTACCTGGACCTGGAATGTCGTCGTTTTAAGAGGAGGATCCTCATTGCTCGCCACAACGTGGAACAAGATCTAGTGAGAGAGGTCAGCACTCATTTAGCCGTTCTCTTTCTTAGACACTTCCTGTAACTGTGCTTGGCCTTAGATTTGCCCTCTATAGGTTCTGGCCATCTTCTACTTCTGAGCATAGTCCATACATAGCTTTTTCCTTATGTGACCATATTTTCTAGATCTCTTCAGTTGATCCCTTTTAGTCGCAGCAGTTCTCTTAACCCGTCTGGTTCCTCCCCACTGCCTGTTCTGTGTCTAGGAGCTGAATAAACGTCAGACTCAGAAGGACCTGGAGCACGCCATGCTGCTAAGACACCATGAGTCCATGCAGGAGCTAGAGTTTGGTCAGGTCAGTACCATCCAGAAGATGAGGACTGAGCTAATCCGCCTGCAGCACCAGACCGAGCTCACCAACCAGCAGGAGTACAACAAGAGGAGAGAGAGGGAGCTTCGACGTAAACATGTAATGGAGGTCCGACAGCAGCCCAAGAGCCTCAAGGTGAGCACATATTGGAGACTAACATATTTCCATACTTCTGATGTTCCTTGGCAGCTTTTCAAGGACTTGACGACTGCTTATTGTTCCTTTTCCCCCGGCCCAGTCCAAAGAGCTCCAGATCAAGAAGCAGTTCCAGGACACATGTAAGATCCAGACCAGACAGTACAAGGCCCTGAGGAACCACCTACTGGAGAGCACACCCAAGTCTGACCACAAGGCTGTCCTAAAGCGCCTAAAGGAGGAGCAGACCCGCAAGCTGGCCATCTTGGCTGAGCAGTACGACCACTCGATCAACGAGATGCTCTCCACACAGGCTGTGAGTCCCGCCCCGGACTTGTCCCACTTCCACTGGGCAGACTTTGGAAAAGGCTGTGTAGTGATGCGTAGCGTTAACGTTGTGTCCTCCCTGTGTGGCTCTCCTCTAGCTGCGTCTCGTTAACGTTGTGTCCTCCCTGTGTGGCTCTCCTCTAGCTGCGTCTCGATGAGGCTCAGGAGGCCCAGTGCCAGGTGCTGAGGATGCAGCTGCAGCAGGAGCTAGAGCTGCTCAACGCCTACCAGAGCAAGATCAAGATGCAGACGGACGCTCAGCACGACCGCGAGAGGAAGGACCTGGAGCAGAGAGTGTCCCTCCGGAGAGCCCTGCTGGAGCAGAAGGTCTCATCTTTTATTCTGCCTCTTAAATCAGTGGCTCAAACAGAGAATTATCTTAGCCCTATTTTACATAAGAATCTTGTGCTACCACTAACGATGTTCCAGTCATGGGTCTGGCAATAAGCATTCTTCATATCATCTTATATCTGAACGTTCGTAATAGAAATCTGCTCACCTTATGTTTGTTGTCAATAAGTAACTTACACAATGCGTTGCTCTTCACACTGCAGTCACTCCCTCCCTCAGGAAAGAAGCATGTGCTACAAGCATGTGCTACAAGGAAACATAATGGATTGAGCCAGAGATTTCATACTGCATAATACTTTGTTGGCTTGAGGAAATCAATCATTGGGGTAAAAAAAACCTAGTGCACCACTTTGAGCATAGTGGATAGGGTGCCATTTTTGGACTCCGTATTCAGTCAACATTTGTTCTGTACAATGCTTCAGTTTATTTTCTGCTCCAGTGTTTCTGTTGTCCTTACTAAGCAAATGCTATGTTGATACTGCGATATTGTATGACTGAGCAGCTGTGTGTGTTTGTTCAGATTGAGGAGGAGATGCTGGCCCTTCAGAATGAGCGTTTGGAGAGGATCCGTAGTCTGCTGGAGCGCCAGGCCCGGGAGATCGAAGCTTTCGACTCAGAGAGCATGCGTCTAGGCTTCAGCAACATGGTGCTGTCCAACCTCTCCCCAGAGGCTTTCAGCCACAGCTTCCCTGGGGCCCCCGGCAGCTGGGCCCACCAGACACAGCACCACTCTGGGGGCTCCCAAGGGCCCCACTGGGGCAGTGGAGGATCTGGGCACCAAGGCAGTCAACACCAATATCACTCTGGTCAGGGAGGGTTCCCCATGCAGCAAGCTTGGAGCCAAGCCATGCAGGGCGGAGTGGCCCCTCAGCCATGGGGCCATTCCTCGGCAGGACCCCTGGGGGCCAGAGGCAGTGGTGTGCAGAACAGCCCCCAGGCACTGAGCAGGACAGCTTCAGGTGGGCGCAGTGAGCAGGCTATGACCAGGAGCACCAGCGTCACTTCTCAGATATCCAACGGGTCGCACCTTTCTTACACATAGACTCCCAGCCAGCCCAGCTGGGCCCAATTGTCAGGAGTAGGAGAGTCCACAGAGCAGAGTGGGACAGTGCAAGTTGAGCTCCACCACACCACCACCTCTATTTCCCCTTTTCTCTAACCTCTCTCTCCTGTCCTGTGTACAGATGTGGATATGTGGGGAAGTTAATGTTGCTCAGGTCAAAAGGGCTGAAAGAGGCACGCCCCCTCTACACAATAGTTTATTAGCACGCATACAGATCACGTCATCTGTTTCTTTATCAACACTTAATACTTCCATTGGTCTTTACAGCGCTTCCTCTTTTTTGAATTAATTTTCATGTACTTACATATGTGCTACTGTCTGCTCCACTGAGGCCAGGTTTGCCATCTGCTTTTAACGTTGCTTAGTGTCTTCTGTCTACCAATTACAGGAAGCTAAGGCAGCCCAGGACCCCCCCCCCCCCCTTTATATTTGATCAGGCATTGGCCTATCTATCCAGTTACTTTGAGGTCAAAATACCAGAGAAACTCCACTGCATTAAAACCCTCTTTATGCCAGCCTGCTATTAAGGTCATTTAAGTTGCTGAAATAACTTTTGAAATCTGAAGAATGTTTTGCGTTAAGATACTCTATAGAGTAGCTTGATGATGCCTGAAATAAATGTATGTTGGTTTGAAATGGTTTCATAGATTTTAGATGGTGAAGGACACTGGGGCACAATTTTGTTTGCTTGTATTTTGGTCAGCTTTCATTGAACTAAGCAGTTTATATTAAAACAGTTCTTAAACCAGCTACTATCAGCACCTGTTGCAGAAATGTGGTGGTTATTTTTTAAGATTGTTACTCTTTAAGAATCAGCTGGTTTTGTGGAGTTTGATGATAAATTATGTTTTAGCTGTTCTTATTTGTTGTGATTTTAGGAATTGAAGCTGTTTGGAGCAAGAGAAAATGTTTTAGCAGATTTTTTTGTTGTGAATTTCAGAAACATTTTAGAGTTAGACCTGCAGTTTGAAATATTTAAATGTTAATATTTACCTTATTGGAGAAGCAGTTACAGAGAGGTAACTTATCATTGAGCAATTTGCCAGCATTTGGTGACCTGTCTTTTTTATTTTGTCTCCCTGTAGGAGTTTAAGCTGCTAATTAATACATTTGCCAATAACATTGCTGAAGTAGTATATTCATATTTTATATGCTACTCTTTTTGTCTTTTTCTGTTGCAAAGGTTGAGGTCCAAGCTAACCATAAATTCAGCATTAGCCATATTCAACTCAGGTCTGTACTGCTGTACTTCAGGCCAGTGTTATTATTGTTAATTTAGGTGAGTGTCTCATAGCATTACTATTTCAGCCAAACCCAAGGGACATGGCAGAGCCGGAGCCAAAACTAATGACCTAAAGCTTATTAATAGTCCTGTGAAATTGTGCCTTTATACCCTGATACTGATAGTCTAAGTGTACAAGAACATTCATATTTCAAACAATTTTTCACTGTTTTAAATCCTTTTATAGTTTTACCAAGTTTGTATTACATTTCATTTTCACATTGGATTATGTGACTGGTCAAGGAGGATGATCTGCATAATTCACGCTGGGCAGATTTATCATCAGGCTCAAGAGCAAAGACAGACTGTAATAAGAACCCTGACAATTATCAGTTAATTTAATTTTAGTGCCTTTTAAATTCTGTTGCCTTGTCAAAGCACTTTATACAGCAGAGAAAATGTATATGGTTAAATGGGTGGCAGTTTAAGGCCTAGCCATCTGGATAGGTGTTGGAATCTAGTGGGTTGCTCTAGTGGTTGAAGTATGGACGTACCAGCTAATAATGGGTCTTATATGGAGTAAAGATTTGAAAACCTTGGGCTAAGTGAAGGAGCAGACTCATAGCAATGTATAGATATATTTATATGGCTGCGTATCTTTCATTTGTGGCTAGAATAAAGCTGATTGTAGAGTATTATAAGACAAGATATTTGGTTAAAACAACATTTGCACGTTCCAGGCCAGGTTTTTACATGAAAGAAGGGAACATAGAGAGCAGAGCTCCATTTGTATACAGAAAATTATATGGGTTCAGAATGTGTTTGAAAGGGAAATATTGAAATTTGCTATGTGAAGGCTGTTTTTGACCATGACAGCAGGCTTGGCATGGAGGTGTATGTGGAAGCAGGTTAATGTAATTCAGTCAAAAATGTTTTCAAATTATAATAGTCCTCAATATAAACAACACTAACAACTCTTCGATCAGAGATACATATCACACTACCCAAAGATTAACAGTGGCTGGTAAATTTAAGTGCAAATAATTGTTAGTGACTGCTGTTCAGCATGTAAATGGAACACTAACAAATTGCACATTCTATGTTGGTGAGCAATTTGAAAGTGGTTAAAGGTGTTAAAGCACTTACATAGTCATTTACTTTGCCAAAGGTGGTTCGATACCTGAGAACTTTTTATCTTTTTTTCTCAAACTTCATTCTTTCACACTATGCTTGCTTTTAGGATGAGGGTTACTCTGTATGGAGATCTAAAACACTTTAAACGCATACATGTGTATTGAAATGGCCTCTGGGGGTTAAAAAGACCTAGAGATGGAGACACCTTAAGTAATATATCCTCCTATGAATCATTGAAATGTTCATATTGTGTATATCTACACTTTCTGGGATTTCAGTTTAAAATGAAATTTGCATTGTGACAAAATCATAAATCATCTCGAAGAATAACATTAGTTTACTCTACAGACGTTATCCACATCTCAACTTAAGATTGGTATGAAGTCTAAAAGTAACTGATGAAAAGTGATCTAGGTTGTGTGCATACTGATCCCTACTGCTTTTTGTGCATGGCATCCATAGTGTACACTGTTCTTTGGTTTTACAGTCACTCAGTTTATTGTTCCCCACGCAATCGGGGAGGGTGCTATGGATAGGTTTCGGTGCATGCATTCATATAAGCATATCTCTGACACCAGTAGCGCCATTTTAACCAACATTGAGTAAAGGATTGTTCTTGCCATAGAGATCTGGCAGTTTTTTCTGTCTATATCTACACTGATTGACATGGTGTTGGTGCAATAACAAGTGACTGATTATGCAAACTTTACAACATCTCACAACTTACCCCATCTGACCTAAAGTCATGAAATTAGGTACACATGTCCATCTCCACAAGGAACTATTCTGCCATGAACCCATAGCCATGATGTATTTTCTGCCATATAATATTTGTGAAAACACTGAAAATTCTACTCTGGCACCGAATGACTGATCTCTATAAACATTTACATGAATGTGGTCTGGACTATATATAGTCTAGACCACATATATAGTATATACAGATCCATCTGTCAAGGATATTTGCATTGTAATAACATTTGGTAGTGTTGCAGACACTATCAGGACTTAACATATAAACAACATAATGGCGCTTTAACAGCACATTTGTCTTATGATCTGTTTGACTTGACTTTGGAAATTTGGCACACATGCTCAGGGATGAGTCTTGTTAACCCACATAATGTCCAACAACAGTGTACTGATTTTGATTAAAACTTGGGTAATTGATTGCAACTTGCCATAGAGATCAGTCATTTCCTTCCTAATACATGGTATTGGCCAAAAGGGGGTGCTACATTCTTTGTGGGGGGCGACATGTTTACTGATGCGGTGTTATTCATTCCCCCTCATGAGTCTGTTGCAATAAGTCTGTGCTTTTTTCTTCTCCTATCCCATCCTCTCTACATTCACATGTACCAGATTAGAATAGTAAATATTCTGATTTGTGTTATTGTTGAATGTGATGCTGCCATTGTATGCCAACATTAATTTAAAAGTTGGTAAAATGCTGGAATAAGATTAATTGCTTGCATATTTAAATCCCCCATTAAAATGTTTCCATTTCTGGATCATGTCCAACTGTGATACAATTTTGTTACAATACATAGGGCTGAGTCGTAATAGTCTCAGAAAGCTACCACCTCTTGTTTCCTAGTATTTATACCCACACAGAGGTAAAAACAAAACTCAGAGGTTTAGTTTAAGACTTCTCTTATGAGTTGTGAAGTAAGACATTTTAGGTATTTCTGGTTATTGGGACCTAGCCCTGTTAAGGTCAACAGTTTCTAAGATCAATGGTGATTTGCAGGTCAAGCCAATGAAACCTCATCTCTTACATATGACATCGATAACCAACCTGTCACACCCTTTTGTTAATGTTTTTGTATCCGTTTTTTGTGAGGGGGATATACTTAGATATTTTTTATTCATTTGATTTAATTAACAAAGCTTCTCCACACACTTGGATAATGTTTTTACTATAATTTTAACATTTATGTTTGTCCTACTGACTGAAAGTATAGGATACTGAGTGAGAAAAAGCCTAAAGAAATAAAATGGAGGTCCTCCCTCTGGTCAAACACTGTGCCATACCAGAGTTGCCAAGCCCAGACACCACTGCATTGTTTCATCTCCAGAGTTACCTAATGTTATTATTGGGGTGATGGCACGAAATGAAATAGCATGATGTAAACTTTTTGGTTCTGGTCAGATGGCCAATCTAGAAAAGCTTGAAAAGATGTAGTGAAAGGCTACTTGTGAAAAAAGTGGGTGGATTTCTATAAGGATGTCAGTATTCTTTCTTGGCACAACATTACCACTACAACATAACCTGTATTAAAATGTATAGATTGTGAAATCTGTTATTGAATGTTTGAAAGATTATGAAGATTATACATAATATTTCACAAAAAACAAGTGAATTGAAATGTGTAAAATATATTCATAAAACTGAATAAAACTAGAATCAAATGTACTATTGTTTGTATTATAATTACTATTGTGCTGGCATAGGGTTATTGACCAGAAATCAGATGTAATAAAGTAATTTTAGTATATAACTTGTCTCCTGTCTTTAAGTAGGACCATTTTGAGACTTGTTTTGCTATAGTCTTTGTTCTGCGCAGCAGTTGCGCATTCAGACTCCCGGAAACTCAGTGGTAACGCAGGAACATTTGCTGGAGCATGCAGGCAAAGCTGCCCCTAAACATTGAAAACATGCACCTTAGCTGGCTAATTAGATATACAATGTAATTTCTGGTAAAGCAGATCATATCAACTTGTCGACTTACTTAAGCAAGCTAGTTAAATATTAGCTAGCTCACAAAACTCCCGGTCAGCTTATCCTAATTATTCGCTAGCTGGAACATTACTAATAACGTTAGCTATAGTTAGCTAGCTAAAACGCAAGTTTCGGCTAAACGACTTGCCTCCATGAATGTCATTGATATTTGCAGACTTTGATACTGTTTAATCTGCACCCATCACGCGTAAAAGTAAGATACTTTCTTTGTATTATTACTTTTTTCCCCTTTGCATTATTACTTGCTAGCTGGCTAGAGGTGCCCGTGACGTCACCAATATTGTGAGCCAGCTAACTACTACCTCAGGTTGAACGCCGCTCTGATCAACTTTTGTTGTTGGACCAAGACATCTATAGTTTGCCAAATCCAAACTTTGGCTTGTCTGGTTTAGACGCCAGCTCGTGTACCAGTGCTGATAATGTGTTGAATGTTGATAATGCATGAAATGTCCATGCCTTCAACCAAAATAGTTGAATCAAGATCTAACATCGCCATCTTACTGTCCTATAGCTAACACTTTGTTTACTCCCACAAGTACCATTAACAATTGGTCTCGGTAAAGCACTGGAGTATGATTGAGGACTTATGTCAACTCACTTCTCTTTCTCCTTGTAGTAGCCCCAGGATGGTGTGTGAACTGCTACTCTCCTCACTGTGGTTCCTCTTTGTCATCTTCTGGGTGGAGACCATAAGCGTTTGGCTGTTTCTATGCATCTTCTACCAGGATCGGGCATTTTATCACTGGGGGGACGGGTACCTAGTCATATTTTACACACAGGTAATTTACTGAATGTCAGTAATTTTACAATCATCCATACCAGCCTTTCTCATTCTGTTATTACAGGGCATTTGCAGATGACCCCGGTCAAATGCTGTACATGTTGAGCAGGTGAGTCCATTTTTTAAAATGTTCTGTTCTTGGATGTGATTGGTGAAATACGGTACTATGATCATGACTTGGAAAACTATACAGATGTAAATATTCACGGATATTAAAAGGAGAATGGACAATATCCGGTTACGTTTTTGATACTTGACAAATGACAAATGCCTATTGTTCTCTTCCCATAGAGTTGATCCTTCTGGACAGATGCAGACCTGAGAAAGGAAAATGATGAGGAACAGCACATGATGTATTGTCCACCAGATACACTATTATGGGAGCTATGTATTTATATATATATATATATATATAAAAAAAAAACTCCTACATGAACATCCCCTCTCCTGTTACCCTCTTAAATTTAGAGCATGGTCCTTGTCAACTTGAACAGACTCCGCCTACAAAGTAGTTGGATTGTGTTGGATATGGTTTGAGACATCCAGCATAGCAGGAACAACCAGGTTCCTGTAGTTACTGTAGAATATAGATGCATAATGAGGCTGGTGATTGTTCCCCACCAAAGCATGAACCAACATCCATCTATTTCTGTGGTTTATTTGAATATGTGATCTAGGTCACACAATGTAGAAAAACACAAGGCAAATACATAGACATTGGTTTTTCTTACTTGAGATTTAGTCCATGGTCAACATCCTATCATTTGTGGATTTTGGCAGACTTGCACATTCTAATGGCTGTACACGTTTTGTTTGTTTTCTCCGATGTGTGTATACATGATCTTCAGTCGTGGGCACTTACATGACTGTCACGGGATTGTTTTATGTGTAACTAATGTAACTGTAAAAAAAACTAACAACTTTGTTGAAATATACATTTTCAATGAAAAGCTTTATGTTTGGAAATGTTCCAATGTAATGAAAATATAATTTGCACTCATTGAGTATTTTACAAGTTTTGTAATATCCTCTGAAACTGTTGTAGATGTTTTTTTTATGAAGACTGTAGATGTGGTGTTCTCAGTTTGTATCACTTGTAAAGTTTAAATCACAATAATTAAGCCATTAATGCTCTCCTAGCACATCAGAAAAAAAATATTACGACACCTAAAATAAGACCACATTTTATCTTGTACTGGTCAATAACTTGTATATTGTCTTCAGTGATTTGCATCCATCTCTAATGTATGTCATAGCCTAAGTCTCTGCATTGTCTTCTTGTTAGGAAAGCAAGAAGGCTAAACTAGGCGTGGACGCGGATTGGTTTGCATTTCCTATAAAGTTAGGATATGTTTGCATCCGAAGAAGGAATAAATTATAACATTTTCCAAGCCTGTTTATGCACTGTGCTTTTTTATTTTCATTTGGCTGCTGATTGGTTCTCCGGTCAACCAGCCATTTGTCAATTGTATGTTCCAATTCTAAAAAGGGGCAGTTTTGTGTTGTTTTAGTGGCTTGTTTATTAAACATAATGTACAATCATAGACGAAATCCATCTAACAAATATTCGTTTGCAAAAAAATGAATGCAATTGATTCACTCCCTCCTAACAGTTAGCAACAAAATGGCTGGTTTAAAACGAGGTTTCCTGAATCCCAGATAAACCCCTTTCCCCCACCGAAGTTTCCTGAATCCCAGATAAACCCCTTTCCCCACCGAAGTTTCCTGAATCCCAGATAAACCCTTTCCCTCCACCTTCAGCCCCGTTTTCTGTATTATGCACCTTTGCCATGGGCACACTTTGATATTCAGAGTAATCGAGGGAAAAGTGGTCCATATCATTGAAGAAAAAACGTTGAACCTCTATCAATTTACATTCCAGAACGCTCTGTTCTGAACTATACGATTGACTAAAATGTGAGTATTCCCCAAACCATAGCTGTTTTTTTTAATTTTTGTTCTATCAGTACAGCACAGTTCACGTTCAATTTAATGCTCTACAACGTAAAAAAAAAAAAAAAAACTGATCACAGATCTGATCAGCTTAATTTCTTGCTCTACCATGACGAAAGAAAATGCTCTGGAACTAGGCACAACTAGCGGCCGTCTTTTTAGTCAGCAGGCACGCGTCAATCGACGATGCTTGAACCTCTTTCCACCAAAGTGTCAGTGCACCGACCTGTCTGGAACACGCACTCCACGTACTATTGGCAATAATCAGTCAAAATAACGAGGTCGTGTCAGATGCCTCTTCAAAAAAAATACATACAAATACATACAGAGTGAATTGATTATCTTTCTAAATAAAACTGTTCATTTTACATAATCGCATGTACGTACAGGTCTGATAGTGTACATCAGTGGTTCCCAACCAGGGTACTAGGACCCCTGGGGGTATTTGAAAACACTCATGAGGAGTTAACATATAGTGAAATATACATGAGGGGGTACTTCAGGCTGAGCAGAATTCTGTCGGTGGTACAGTAACTGAAAAAGGTTGGGAACCACTACGAAATGGCTACATGTGTGTTGATGATAGAAGCCTTTGTCTCAAGTGCCTGTCACACTAAAGAACATGTTGGTATGCATGTGCTCATTGAATCAAAGGCAGCCACGAACTGCTGTGTTTCATCAAAGTAAGAAGTTATGATAAGACAATTTAAATAAATCATTTCTTAAACATCATGTGATCCAGACTACAAGAAACCTTTATTTTCTTTGTGAAATCAGATTGGTGCTTCAGAATATATTTTTGTTACTGAACTGACTGTTTACACTGATCCATATGAGCTTTAAAAAAGTCTGCGAAGTTCAAGACAAGCTGTTTGAAGGTAGCCATGTCGTTTTTCAATAGTGCTTCTATTCCTAATGAAAGCATGGAAAGACGAACATGGTGAAATATGGGTATAGTAAAGCTTTGCTTTTGTTGTCAGATCCTTCGCTGGGTATTTTTCCATCTCCTCAAACAATAGCCCATACAAGTGCTGTTATCCATTGACCTGGAGAACCTGCACAACATAAATGCAAAGATGCCATTAATCATGACACATATTCTTGCAAAATATATGTGTTTTGAGATTAGGAATTTGTTTTTTTCTTTGAACAATTTGATATCAAAATAATATTTTCCATAAAATTAAGCTGTCATGGAAGAGTTAGGCCTATCCTCAATCTGCGTATACCTATAGCTTAAATTACAAGAAGCAATGGCTAAAAGTGAAATACTGTACTTCAAAGTATTGTTTTACAAATTAAATATGACGTTATAGCATTGTCAATCCAAATGCTTTTGAAGACGGATTTTCAATAAATATATGTAACTTTTTCCAAAAGTGTCTCCGATTTTCTCTGCAACGCAATTATTTTCAGGCAGCTCCGTAAGCTACCCATTAAAATATTAGGGGTCCTACCAGTAGCGAGTCGCGGGGCTGAAAAGCAGAAGGAGCTCAACCTCTCAGTGCTATGGAGTACTAGCACATCTTAGCAAGGAAACAGGATTAATTGTCTTTCAGATAAACTGTTTTATTAAGGGGTGAATTGATCGGTTGTCTGAATTTATAAGGTGTGCTTTCAGTCGTGATCATTCTTTGAAGATCATGGCTCCAACTATCCAGACCCAAGCCCAGCGAGACTCGGACGGTCACAGGTAAATATCCTCTCCGCTTTCTAAAGTTAGCCAACAATAAAGGTGCTGCACTTGGGATTTGTTGTTGTTGCGTTCATGTATTGTAGTTTCATAAAAGTCAAGAATGTATCCTGCGGTATTAGATAAATAACGTTTTTTCACAGTATTACTTCCCGCCTGTGATGTGATTGCTAGTGATGTTTGCCTATTGATTTATCGCTGCTACTCGGCGTTGTTGTCAAAATAGGAGCGCTGTTTTGTCTTTGTGGCCCGCGGCAAATGTATAGCGATTCATTTCCGTCTATAGATTCTACCCGTGTAACAACCTTATCCCCAAAACTAACACGTATTTCGTAAATGTTTGCACAGTGAACTATTCTGCACTGACTGTCTTGGAAACAAAATGCGCACAACCGTTGATGTCTCCAAATGTGACATACTGTTCTGGTTAACCGATTCTGTCATGGCACGTTAGTACTGTATATCATTTATCCCTGTAACATTTAGGTACATTTTTCCGGATTTGCAAATATTATTTTAGCTGATGTGGAAACGTATTAATGTATTTGAAAATAATGGTAAACAAAACAGCTCTGATTTCTTTGTCATTATTTGAGTTAACTTGATCTGGATGTGTAGTTTTCCTTTTTTTTTTTTGGTAATCCCTCTGGCTGGGTCTGTATACTGTGTGTTTGATGTTATATCGTTGAATTAAAAACTATTGTAATTTCCTCATTTGGTTGGCATTTTGTGTGAAAGTAATTGCAAAGTAGTCATGATTTACAGTACATTTTAATTTGTCCTGGCATATGTTAACGAGCTGAAGTATTGAAATGGAGTCTGAATTATTTATTCATTTATTTATTTGGTGTTTCAACTTATCCAGTTAGCTAACAACACTTGCTTTTTTCTTTTCACATGTCTAGGAGTTCATCACACAGAACTGTTCCAGAGCGGTAAGCGTGCAGTTTGTTTTGCATTCAAAAGGGTCAAAATGTAATGAGCTGATCGACCCCACCCCCATATCAGCAGTATGAAATATCCATGTATTCACTACTGTATGTCACTCAGAAGAAAATTACCCTTTCAACTAACTTTTTTATTTATTTATTTTTCAATAAAAGGTTTTGTGAATGAACTTTTTTTTCATGGGTTACTACCAGTATATTTCAAGACTGGCTGACAGGCAGAGCATATATTCATGAGGAAGTTGTGACTGACAGCTTCTTTAAACACCCTAGCAGTTTATTGCCAAGTAACTAGGTAAACAATCTTGCATTTTGTACATTTAGTAATTAAGTCTGAGGCAATAAACCATGTGAGATCTGGGTAATTTCAGTTTAACAAGTCTATATAAGTCTACCCTTGTATTTAAAAAAAACAGTTTATCACATGCTTTTTTTAACAACAGAGTACAAAAATGCAAATGTAGATTAAATTATGGATGCAGATTGGTAACTAATGGAATACGGTGCAACAGAGTACAATTAAAATGAATAAGGGAAACTTGGTAGAACAAGAATACAGCTATTTACAAGGAGTACTAGTAATGGGTTGGTGTGTGGGCTATGAGGTCTCTTAGATTTATGTACATTAGAGCATTGCAAAACAAACTTTCCTCACCATTTTCAACAACTGCAATAGATTTTACAATGCCTCGTCCAGGCCTTTTTGGGATACTTAACAATTTTCAGGAGCCTACAAAACAGGCTAGATATTAATCTGAAGTTATGACCGCTATAAGCACATGGTGTTCTTTAACTGCCCACTGTAAGACTGATGGCTAGACAAACCTTGGCAGAATGAGAGAAGTTTTTGTATTAATTTGTAGGATATAATACTTTTTTGGGTGATGCTAGTGGCTGTCTTTCCTCCCCATCTGTCTACCAATAAAAGCCTTTCCAAAACAGCAGTATACATACAGTCTAAAACAAACATAGCTGTTGCCTGAATATGAATGGCTTTGTTTTTGGCCTCCTGGTTAAACAGAATACATTGTTTTGATGACAACTTCAAAGTTAATTTTTATGATTCTTTCTTTTTATAATGTTCTTTCCTTCCATTTTTGTCCCAAATCCCAATTATGTCTCCCAGGTCTGGAGTCGTTTGTCGGGTGAAGTACTGCAACAGTCTGCCAGACATCCCGTTTGATCCAAAATTCATCACATATCCATTTGACCAGCATAGGTAAACCATTGTTCTTGCCAAGTTTATTCTGCCATAGAAATGTACACTTGCATGTATTGTTTAAATACAGTACCGGTCAAAAGTTCAGACACACTTACTTACTTCTCACAAAAATACCACACTTCTACTGTAGCAGGTGCTTAGATGGATGTTGATCTGTCTGGTGTTGACAGGTTTGTGCAGTACAAGGCTACGTCCTTAGAGAAGCAACACAAGCATGAGCTGCTGACTGAGCCTGACCTGGGGGTCACCATCGACCTCATCAACCCAGACACCTACCGTGTCGACCCCAGCAGTATGTTTTTGAATCAGACATATCACCCCCACTCACAGTTACATTGTCTTTGGAAAGTATTTAGACCCTTTCACTGTCCACGTTTTGTTGTTATAGACTTAATTTATGATTGTTTTCTTCCCATAAATCTATACACAATAATTATTTACTGAAAATGGATATTACACTCCAAATTGAACTCTGATGCGTCCTGTGTCCTTTCAACCTTGATGTGTCTTAAACTTGATTTGATTCCACTTGTGGAATATTCAATTGATTGGACCTGATTTAGAAAGGCACACACCTGTCGCATAATTCACAATGCATGTTTGAGCAAAGACAGTCTGTGAAGTCCAAGGAACTCTCCATAAATCCCTAGATGATATTGTCATGGAAAAGGTCTGGAGATGGTTATGAAAAACCACCAAAACTCTTCCTTGAGCTGGCCATGTAGCCAAACTAAGTAACTGGGCAAGAAGGGAGGTGACCATCTCACTCTATAACAGTGCTTCTCTGCAGAGATGGGGAAAACTTGCCAGAACGACAACCAGTTGTTCAGCACTCCATCAATCAGTTGTTTTTGGTGGAGCATCTAGATGGAAGTCACTCCTGGGTGAAAGGCATATGACATGGCCCCTGAAGGACTCCGAGAACAGGAGGAAACATTTTTGGTATGATGAGACCAAAATTTAACTATTAAGCCTGAATGCCAAGCTCTACGTCTGGCGAAAAAACCAGGTAGCGCTCATCACCCGGATAATACCATCCCTGCATTCAAGCATGCTGGTGGGAGGATCATTCTATCGGGATGCTTCTCAATGGCAGGACACAGAGTTTCCTTGAGAAAACACCTCATCCAGGGCACCCAGGACCTTAGACTTGGGTGAGGATTTCTCTTTCAGCACAACAACTCGAAGCACACAGCAAAGGCAACACTGGAGTGGCTTAAGGATAAGTCTGTTGGTCTTTTTTGGGTGTACCAGCCAAAGCCAGTACATGAACCACATTGGGCTTGAAAGGACCAGCTAGGGAAAATTGAAGAAAATGCCTAAATCCAGTTGAAACAAGCTGGAAGCGGCATTCCCAAAGAAAATGTGAAGCTGTGACCGCTGCCAAAATTACATGATATACATTTTTTTTTTATCCCACCACTTAATTGGCACACATTTCTAAAAACATGTTTTTGCCTGACATCTGGTCCAGTGGCCAGTATAGTTGGTTCTTCAATAATTCTGTTCTTTGGATCCCGGGGAAGATCCCTCTCTGTGGCCACTGATCTCAGATCTATGTGTTTATATGTGTAATACCGACTGAATTCTAGATGTCCATTTGAAGACAATATTATATATATTTCATAATATTAAGATATCCTAGATGAATCATTTTTGCTAAGCATAGAGTTGGTTCAGGGCAGCTTCTTTGAGCATTCATTTCTCTCTTCAAGTCTTTCCTCTTTGTATGGTTTGAGCTCTTAATTAAAAAGTTTGTTTTAACTCGCTGTCAAAAGTCTGCCTCTGTAAGCTCCATACGCTCCATATGCAAGGAAGTGAATAATATTTTGGTTGTGGTTATGAGGCCTGTGTAGTAAAGCCATTTCTTTAGTATATGTTTTTTATTTTTTTCCTAGTTCTTCTGGATCCAGCTGATGAAAAGTTATTAGAAGAAGACATCACTGCTCCATCCAGCTCAAAAAGGTATGGATAATACTTTCCCATTTAATATCCAGTGGCCTAGAGGAGTGTAAACATTTGCCTGTGCCCCATTTTAAAAGAATGATGTAATCAACAGCCAATCACTTTTTACGGGGAGCATTATGTCAGCTTCTACCATTCTAGCAAATGCCCAGGACAAATAAGCCACTGGAACACCGATGTTAAGGTCTTAACATGTCCTAATAATTCAGGAATGCTCAGAAATCCAGGTGTTTTAATCCTCTTATGGTTACTTTGACCTGAATGTATGGCAATTAAGAAAAGCTTTTTTATAAATATGGTTAATGCCTACTAAAATTGTCAAAGTGAATGTAAAACAAAGTTATTCAGAAAATCATAAGGCAATAGTTTGTATGTTCTTCTGTGTAGAATTGAAAGCACTAATGCTTTTCTATTCCTTACCCTTGTCTGATAAGGGGCCTGGTCTTGACTCTGTTGTAAGAAGTCCTGAGCCTTTCAGCTCAGCTTACGACATGGGGTCATAGTCATTTGTAGTTTCAAATGTAAGAGCTACATTTGAATCCCAAAATCAATCAATCAATCAAAATGTATTTATAAAGCGCTTTTTACAACAGCAGTTGTCACAAAGTGCTTTACAGAGACACCCGGCCTTAAACCCCAACAGTAGTGTTGAATTTCAGTGGCTAGGAAAAACTCCCTAAGAAGGCCGAATTTTAGGAAGAAACCTAGAGAGGACCCAGGCTCCGAGGGGTGACCAGTCCTCTTCTGGCTGTGCCGGGTGAGATATTAAGAGTCCAATTGGAATAATAAATAAATTTCTCTGGGCTAAATCCAGAGTATATTTGATTTTAGACTAGGTCAGAAGTATGACCAGGTGGACAAGGACAGGAACAGCAACAGCAACGGTCCCCCCAAACCAGGTAATCCGCAGGTGTGGACCAGGACCTCATCTCCTTCTAAAATTTAAAATTGGAGGAAACTGAGAAAAGTTAGTAGTACATCCCTCATGTCCCCCAGCACAATAATATAGCAGCGTAACACCTTGGAAACTGAGACGGGGGGGTCCGGTGACACTGTGGCCCTACCCGGGGGAGGCCCCGGACAGGGCCCAACAGGCAGGAAATCAATCCAACCACATTGCCAGGCATCAACCAAAGGGACACCCACCAACCGCAACCCCCCTGAATGAGGGCCGAGTATTGCTAGCAGCGTACAGCCCAACTGCACAAAATCACTGTTTGTCACAACCACTACTAGCAGGTGTCAGAGATGCCTTGTGTTGCACTAGTTGAGGTTTTAAACCGCCGATCGTAGATGTTTGTTACCCTGGTTTTATCTTTTTTTGGACATAGTGTTTTCAGTAATGAGTGATTATGAGGCCTTTGGTTGTCTCTCTAGATCTCAGCAGCATGCCAAGGTGGTCCCATGGATGAGGAAGACTGAGTACATCTCCACAGAGTTCAACAGATATGGAGTCTCCAATGAGAAAGTGGAAGTCAAGTAAGTTTGTCCCTAATAGGCTAGCAAACCTCCACGTTCAGTATGTACGTGACCTCCCATTGGATAGTGTTTCCTCTGTTTGTCCCACCGCTTCTTTAACTTGAATGGATCCTGTGCTTAGGATTGGTGTGTCTGTGAAACAGCAGTTTACGGAAGAGGAGATCTATAAGGATAGGGACAGCCAGATTGCTGCTATTGAAAAGACCTTTGAGGATGCGCAGAAACCGGTGAGAGAAACCTGCGTTTGGCTCAATGCCTTGAATAGGTGTCCTTCCTCTTTCTGAATGTTATCAGACCTTCAACCATAATCTGGTGTTAAATAAAGGGAAACGGTTCACAAACACATTTTATATGTATTTAAGTTATGAACACTGCGTGTGTTATTGGTTCTTCCTCTTCCCCCAGATTGTCCAGCACTACAGTAAACCAAGAGTCACTCCTGTGGAGGTGATGCCTGTGTTCCCAGACTTCAAAGTGAGCATCACAAAAGCTTAACAGGACAGACATTGCTGTTGGCTGTCTGTGTAATGTCCGCTGTGTCTATCCAAAGATGGACCCGTTCATCTGCGGTTTTCCAGCCCTAATGTGTTATGGCACAGGCTAAGCATTTGTGTGTTCTGTTCTGTTCTCTTCTCCCCAGATGTGGATTAATCCATGTGCTCAGGTCATCTTTGACTCTGATCCTGCGCCTAAAGACATGTCAGGACCCCAGGGAGTGGAGATGATGTCTCAGGCCATGATTAGGTGAGGAGACGGACGTGTTAATTTTCTGTGTCTTCCAATAAGTCACTTTGCATCATGTTCTGAATGGTTGTGGTGCTCTGCAGAGGTATGATGGATGAGGAAGGGAACCAGTTTGTGGCCTACTTCCTGCCCAACGAGGAAACCATCCGCAAGCGCAAGAGAGATGTAGAAGAGGAGCTGGACTACATGCCTGATGATCTGTAAGGAATCCGACTAGATTTCCACTTACCTTGATTGTACTGGACACTACAACAGACTTCTGTTAATAACTTGGCTTACCTGGTCCAAGCACAGAGCCTTCATAATTATGCTGCACTCTCCGATACGTACTTACTGTTGTACGTTTATTTTTTTCTTCTCAGTTACGACTATAAGATAGCCAGGGAGTACAACTGGAACGTGAAGAACAAAGCCAGCAAGGGCTACGAAGAGAACTACTTCTTTATCTTCAGAGATGGCGATGGAGTCTACTACAATGAGCTGGAGACCAGGTAACTTATGACCAGGGGCTGTTGGATTTACATCAACAGGAGTGTGAGGTGGTATTCACTTTAGTACAGTTTTGATTTGATAGGGGGGTGGATTTAGCAGGGGAGCACAACTCATTCCAAGACCCAAAGTTCAAGGCCGACTGCAGAACAGATGGGATGCCCAATTCTATTGAATGTGTAAATGGCCCTTTGAGATTAAACATTGTGAAAATGAATGGTCGGCTTCTGCTCCATGACCTGGGTTAGCAGTAAACTAACATGCAACAACACTTCCTGATCTAGTTCAATCAGTAAGTTAGGTATTTACAGCACCATGTAAATCTGACTTTCTTGACTCCAAATGCAATACTGAGTCTAAGGAAGTCAGTTGTGGCCTAAAGACAGGAGTTCTAATTGTTGTCTGGATTGCAGAGTGCGATTGAGTAAGAGGAGAGCTAAGGCTGGAGCCCAGTCCACTACCAACGCTGTACTGGTGTGTAAGCACAGAGACATGAATGAGAAGGAGCTGGAGGCACAGGTGAGACGGATAATCAATCCCTCCTTTTGTAGGCGATGGCTCTGATTAGTTCTGGTCATTACACTGGGTATTACTTAGTCCCTGAAAACAACTGTTTACAGGAGCTTTTTAAGTGGATGTCTACACTGATAGAGTTGTAAATGCAGCGCTGAGGTGTAGGCAGGAGAATATTCATTTGCAGACCTGAAAATAAATGACCATGTGTCTGTTTTCCATTAGGATGCACGTAAGGCTCAGCTGGAGAACCATGAACCAGAGGATGAAGAGGAGGACATGGACTTGGATAAACTGCAGGACTCTGGTCAGTCTTTCACCTCTGTCCTCCCCAATGTTTACTGCTGTGTCTGCAGAGTCCATGTGCCACTGCTTCTTCAATCTATGTCATGGATGGGCAATCATTCTGAATCGCAGGCTGCGTTGGGATTTCAACAAAGGGCTGCACATTTCTTTTTGGATCAGTTTTTGTCAAAACTAACGTGGTGGACATTAAAAGGCAGTTCAAAGTTGATCTATTTTGGGATGTTAAAATGTGGCCTGGGACATATTACTGTTTTTAATGGGGGGGGGGGGGGAATTGATCGGTCGATACATGGAATCACTGTGAAGTGAATAGTTTACATTTCTCAAAAGACAAATTAAATGGTCTATTTTGCCCCAAACCTGATCTACATTGTCTGTACCTGTTTGTCTCCACTCCCCAGGTGACGAGAAGGAGAAAGGTAGCGAGAGCGAGGGAGACAACTCTGACAGTGACTCTGACCGGGAGGATGAGGATGGAAAGCAGAGTGGAGCTGAGGATGACGAAGAGGAGGGGGCCAAGCGGAGGAGGAAGGCCAGCGGTAGCGGCAGCGAGAGTGGGGAGGAGGAGGTGAAGCTGGCGGACGAGGTGGAGATCTTCGGCAGCGACGACGACAGCGACGATGACGACAACGAGCCCAAGAACGGAGCGGCCCAGAGCAGCGGGGACGAGGGCAGCGGGAGCGAGGAGGAGAAGGGAAGCCACAAGGGAAGGAGCGGCAGCGTGTCCCCCGCTCACAGCAGCGCTAGCGACCACTCCGAGGACGGCCGTGTCCACAGCGGGAGCGGCAGTGAGCAGGCCTCAGACTCCAGCGACGGCACTGACAGTGAATGAGAGCCTGGGCCTTTTTGCCGCGACAGCGCTGGCCCGGCCACGGTGCTGGCCCGGCCACACCTCGCCACCAAGGTCTGCTGGCCCTGGCTAACAAGCCTTCAGAACAAGCTTGGCTGACCCACCCTCAGAAAAGCCCTGCCCATCAAAGGGTCAGTCTGAGACTAGCAACGTATTCCTGTTGGGAGATACAGTCTGCCCCCCCCTTTTTTTCTTTTAGGAGAGCAACCACCTCTCGGGAACTTATGGGTACCTGTCAGTTACATCTATAAAAGTTTTGCTCATAGATACAGCTGGAGCCATGATCTTAGTAGTTGTGAGTACAGCACATGCTTCGTTGAACAAAACTGATTTCCTACCTATTTCTATTGCTTCTTTTAAGCTGTTCTTTTAAGTCTGAGTTTGTCTTTATGGTTTGTTGATTTCCATCACTCTGTGACAGAATGTGGTGTGGAAGCAGATTTTCCTGTGTATAAATTTGTTAAAAATGTTTGTTAAATCAAAAGCATAATGTGTCGCACTTCTTAATGCTCCCAAGTTATTTGTATTGATAGGTATGTTCCCAACCTCAGGTCTTCACCAGGCATTGAAAGCAGGGTTGAAAGGTCTTACATCACTTCCTGAGACAGGAGGTAAAAACCGACATTACAGACATATCAACATACTCATTCTGTCCGCTTGAGACCTCACGCATGTGTGTGCAGAAATCCCTGGAAATCAAGAAAGCTTTTCTTGGGATGGTGCTAATGTCGTCTATTCATCAGATCCTTTCAGAAAAACATAAATGGCAAATAAACTCCTTTTGACTAAATCCTGTTGAGCAATGGTGTATAGAAAGTGTATGGCCCTGTTTGTTTTGCAGGCATTTATTGGCTAGCGCATCATGAGTAAGATGCCAGACTGCCAGTCTTGAAAATATGAATCCTAATAAGGTCAAAGTGCCTGTTGCTGTAAACCTGAGAGGGCAGTTGGATGTGCCCTTTAATGACATTTTATTTTGCCTGTAAAATACATTTTCAAGAAAACCCCAAAATGACATCTGCCCAGACGCTGTGCTTGAGGGAAATATATAACATCTATCAAAATCACTTTCACATTTGTTACATTTCCCATGTTCTGTTATAATATTCAAGAATGTTTTTACGCAACACTATAATTTACCAAATTACTACCATTTATATGGATTCTTTACAAATTACATCACATTATCATGACAAATGGCATGTCGTAACCTATTAAAAGTTGCATGAAAAGGTGCAATGGAATAAAAACTTTTTGAAAAAATGTAAGTCACACATTTCCCAAAAATATATTTCACTTCAAGAACTTTGTTTCAGAAGCAGTTCTCTTATTCTACCACTTGGTATTGGGCATATACATAGCCATGGCTGTGTTAATTTACAAATGTTCTGAAGCAAACATTCCTATTTACATATCTCGGTGATCGCATGCATGGTTTACGAACAGATTGGTGAGTATGCATACGATAAATGAGCCCTCTTTAATTTACTCCAGTTTGGTATCGTTTTGTGAGCTGAAATGAAAAATATTTGTGGACATTTGTTTGAATCACTATTAGAGTGCATTTGATCCAATCACTTAACAGTCGTGTCATATCCAGAAGTTAATTAAACCACATGGTCATTACCCCACTGCTGTGCAAGGGACAATATAAATGCTTCTCTAAAATGCATAGTTACACAATGCCATACAAGTCTTACGTGTGGAAGCAGTTGGCATGCTGACTGCAGTGACGCCGACCAGAGAACTGAGTGTTCATTTGTCTACCATAAGCCTCCTTCAACATCATTAGTGACATTGCTCCAAATTACTTTACCACAAAAACAATGCTGACCAACCGCATTAGTGAGATGGAAATCAAACATCCAAAATCCATGCTGACGTCAACTTAAACACAAGCCTAAACAAGATCTTCCCAAATACAACCAGTTAGAAGTCCAAACATCTTTCAGTGGATCACTGAATTGTTCACTTACAGTTTGCCTTTTATGAACATGGCCATGCACATTCCGTACTCTATCCTTCTGCACTGGAGCACTGCACGGTTGCATGCACTCGCCTCCCTACACCAACGACTCTACCTCCAATAATGCATCTGTTAAACTACTCACCATTATAGTCAGGGTCATCACTAACACAACAATTCCAACTTGGAGAGGTTGGCTGGCGTGGCTGTGGTGAAAACAGTTGGAACTTAACACAGACAATAGAGTAGAGTTGCTCGTGCAGATTTCTTTTAGCAAAGGGGGTGAATCATTTTGCAGTTAATTGTTCAGCAGCAAAAACTCCATCTTGATCTCCTGTTGTAGCAATAAGATGGGGAGGAGAGTCTAAAAGAGAGTGAATTATTTTGAGAGCCACTCTATTTAAAAATGATTCTATATCTAACTTTATTAGATTCTATAAATAACCAAAATTACTATTAGATCATTGTGCCTCAGAATGAAATAACTTGGAAAAGTTAAGATGAAACAGCTTATTTGTTGTGTAAGATCAAGAGCATCTGTGTGAAATATCTGACAAATGTAGTTTGAAACTGCCATATTAAATTCAAGTGAAATCTTTAATGAGTTACAAAAAATTTATTGTACAAATGTACACCGCCATTGTTTTTCCATTCAAACAAGCCTGTATTTCTAGTAGATTTGTTATTGTGTAACAAGGATTTTTTTTAATGTATTTCAGTTGTTTTCAAATAGGTAAACAGACTCAATATTGTTCCATATGTGGTAGTCATGTGCATTTTCCATACTATCATTTGTTGATGATAATACCTACCAGAGGGTTCAATTGTGTTGAAAATTGTTGGTTATAAATTAAAACATAAACCTGACCTCCTTGTTCTTCATTGATTCAAAAGAATCAATGAAGCAACTAAGAAATGTAGCTTCAGTTCATCAATATGTTAAGTACATTCACTACATGCACTTTTGTTTTTTCAACGAAAAAAAGCCAGTTTGTTTATCAGCCACTCCTCAGACAAGTCATCTATGTTTCGGGTCTCAAAAACCTATTGACAAAAAAGGGGCGGAATCAGATTAAAGTTGCTAATTTTTCAAACCAGATTGTCTACAACTTCCGTTAATGTACATTTTGTGTATTTGACATTTGAGTTTATGTTCATATGATTCAATAACAGAACCGTTCTTACCTTTGTGAGCTCTGCTGTGGAGACCAGTTGATTCTTGCTGCCGGCATACATCATTTGCTGCTCAGGCTTGCACCCTGTGGAGATGAGCAGAGTGTTTAAACTACAGACGTCCACAGAACCTTCTGTTCTCACCATACGATAAACATTGGTTCAATATTATCCCTACTTTCAATCATAATCCTACCCTCAAAAGTAATTTTGTGAAGAGGGTTGTTTGGGTACAGGTTCGCTTGGCTTTTCCATACACAACGGTCAATTACTCACCCACTGGGCTTGAGAATATGAAACACAGTGGGTAGGACACCCTGCCATCTGTATGGACATATTTGTAGCTGTAAACAATAAATGTAAGCTATTGTCAAGGAAATTTAGTCACTGGTCAATAAAAACTTCAAAGCTTCCTGATTTCTCTCCCATAATCTAGACAACATTGTTGTGTAACCAATAAAAAAGCACCTCCCCAATAGATATAGTTGCAACCTGGAGCAAAATGAAATACCAAAATGATTTGTCCGAGCTGGTAAGCAGAAAGCCTTTTTTAACACTTGCTATGTTAGGTTAACTAGGAGAAACTATTTAGCTTTTTGGTGGTTGTGTGGTGGTCTGCACAGTGGTTTTGCAACTAGGCGTCAATGTTTTTATTGAGCAAACTAAGGTTACATTACTCAGAAAGCTCAGTTAGACTGATTGGCCAATTAAAAGGAAACATTAGATCTAAGCCTGTGTAAGCCTCAGACCAACTCCCTCTGGGCTGAGTGGCTACAAGCTAACTGAGGTTGTTAGTCAGGTGTTAGTCACACTTGCTGAGACAATTTACTTCCTGGTTGGATAAACAGTGAGAAACAAGAAGCAGAATGTCTCAGGGGAAGCAGGTCGGATTTTTAAACTCTCCTAACTCTTTTGGGAGTTGCTGTGGTGAGACAAAGTTCTGACTACAATTTGATACCAAGGAATTTGGGAGAACATTGCTGCTTTTCTGGGAAGGAATAGTATGAGGTAACTCAAACAATAGAATGACGTGGGTGAGTACAGTTAATACTAGTATGAGTAGTATTCTTTTTAAGACTGCTATTTGGAGATTTTTCAAACTGTAATAAATGGTAGAGGTCAGGTTTTGGAAGTGTTGATCCTCCTATTCTTGCTCTGGCCACTAATGCTAATAAAGGACATGTGAACAATATGATTTGGGTATCAGTTCAAAGGGAAGTTCACCAGTTGAAGACTGATATTCAATTTGCAACATTCTGATTTTGTAATCAGTTAACCATTATTTTGAAGATTTCTCTGTGTTATTGGTGTCATATTGGGGAAGATACACTTGTAGCCTTCTGGCAGAGCCAACCAGGTAATTGGATAAAATGTTCCAGTATTGTTTGAGTTTGGAAGGTTCTTGACCTTAACATCAAAGATACTCCACCATATTTTACACTACATATGGGGTTATTGTACATATATTCGTACTTGTTTTCACACTAAAACCAGTGTGAAAAGTGGTAAGCTGTATCTTCTACCAAGCTTTATTACCATTGTTGCACTGGTGTGAACTTGTTAATTATTGTTCTAATTGAGAATCATGAAGATAAACAACCACCTGTCTCTTGATTTGTGAGTTCTCTGCATTTCCCCATGACAATTGGATTTTACATGCATTAATTTTATTGTGTTACTTATGTATATACAAATTTTTTTTCCTCCTGAAATATTTCCTACAGTATACCTTAACACTGAGATTTTTCTTTAAAAAGTAAAATAAAAAGAATATGACTATTGTGACAGACCATTCTATCTGGGTGTGTAGTGTAATAATGCATCCTTTTGTTTGCCATAGGGTTTAGTCCCTTGGAGCATACCATAGGGTGATGTGATTGTGGGAAGGAAGTCTCTTGTGGGATTGATGTTTTCTGTTGTTTGTGTTTGCTCTTCAACCATCTTCGAGTCTATTCATTATTTTAAATCTTTATACAAAGCTAACCCTATGGCTCAGTTACAATTTATGTGAGCAATTATATTAGTATAATATAATAGATTTTAAATAACCTGTATTTATTTTATACTGCCATTTTTGCTCATTGTCAACGATTCCAAATATGTTGGAAGTCACACACTGTTATTTCTAGGTCATAGGTTTCACTCAGGAGATCAAAAAAGTCCAAAGTCCCTTTCGGTGTGGATCACCATGTCTCCGTAGAGATTAAAAGCAGTAGCAAAGGTTGAAAAGGGTGAAGGACGTGTTCCTTTCTCAGTAGAAATTATAAAGGTTTACCTGTTCTATGTGTTATTTTCCAGGATAAATTAGATTTACAATAGAGTCCAGTTGTTTATAAAAGGACTTGGTATAAATATGGGGATATGTTGGAGGTAAGGCACTAATGGGAGAAAAAAACACCTGAAATGGAAATTGTAAAGGGATCTATATGGAATGTCTAAAAACATAAAACACTACCTGCTAGATAAATTACAAACACATAAGTGAAAATAAGTGTAAAAAAGACTTCTGCATTATTAAAACTTCTCATTGAAAATCTCACTTTTAAAAGGTATTGTTCACCTTTTAAAAGGGAGATTTTCAATGGGCAGTTACTTTCAGACCTTGTGCTATTTCATTCCAATAGGCCATTAAAGGATATCTTGGCTGCCGCTCCGGAAGTTCATTTCTCAGGTCATCCAAAGAAATGTCCTGAAATGTGAGAGTGTGTTTTGGGTTTAACTACTACTGATACAGTCATTTATGTATGGGACATTCAAGATCTAACAAAGATAACATGACTTGCCTCATACTCTTCCTCCAGTATCACAAGCTGTTTCTCCATGTCAATTTTCACTGAGGGAATATAATTATTATTATTAATAGAGTCATATAAATTACAGTGTTCAATATTATTGGAACAGTAAATGTTATTATGCTCTATACTCTAAATGTTGGACATTTTGTTTAAGTTCCCCTTATTTCATGGCCAGCAGTCTGGAAGGCCAAAGAACACCTCTACAATGGATAACAAATGTAAACATACCACAATAAAAAAAGGAAACTTCTGACAGATATGGAACCCTCTCCAAAAGGTTAGCATGGATTAGATACATATTGCTTAATCATACAGCAAGATAATGACCCCAAACATACTGCCAAAGCATAAGTCAAAGGATCTTAACTGGCCATGTCAATCTTGAGATATAAATTAAGAGTGGAAATGAAAATTGAATTGTGCTCATACGTTTGCATACCCAGGCAGAAATTGTGATGTTGGCATTGATTTTGAAAATATAATGGATCATGCAAAAAAACTGCATGAGGGGCCTCATAGACAACTACTACAAAAGACTGCGCGCTGTCATTGATGCTAAAGGGGGAAATACACAGTATTAAGAACTAAGGGTATGCAGACTTTTGAACAGGGGTCAGTTATTTTTTTCTTTGTTGCCATGATTTTATTATGAGTGTGCCATTCTGTTATGACCTACAGTTGAATTTGAATCCCATAAAAAATAAAAGACATGAGTTTTGCCTGCTCACTTAAGTTTTCTTTACATATGGTACATACATTACCAATTCTCCAAGGGTATGCAAACTTTTGAGCACAACTGTATATAAGACGTACATTTAACAATATAGTAAAAATACACTTAAAAGAGCATAACTGAAGATAGCTGCACTGCAGCCCTAGCAGAGCATCACCAGAGACGATATCTTGAGTCTGATTGGGTAAATGGGTCAGAGAATTTTGGCAGTTATTGGATGCAAAGGATATGGAACCAAAAACTAAACAAATGTTTTAAACTTGGACATTATATTAATCTGCCCCAGAACCATTGTTGATTGGTCCTGAAATATAGGGAGAATGTAAAAGTAAAAGTTATAAATACTCGAATGGTAAAGAAATAACCACAAATACTGAGGGCAATGTATGTTAGTTGCTTAACTGGATCAGGTGACATAGATGGTAGCTGGGTGACTGAGTAACACATTTACAATGAAGTCTTACTCAGGATGGCTGCATTGTTGGTCTCTTTTCGAAATCTGAACTTCTTCAGTTTTTCTTTCAGACTCTCATCCACTTCGCACACAACCAGAGAGCTTGACTAGAACGTTAAAATGAAACTGGTTAATCGATGGTGGTACATGTATGTTTTGACACGTCACATGGACATTTAGGCTATGTCATTGAAAGCTTTTTATCACACTTCACTCAGTATTAGTGAGAGAAGTCGGAGTATAATTTCTGAAGTGCAGGTTTTCATGAATGCATAAATGTTAACAATAAAATCGAAGTAACATATTTAGACAGGAAGTGTTTGTTGCATCACAGCACGATGCAGTTTCCTGTGTCATGAGTATGCATAGAAAGGAAAAGAGAAATTGCTAAAAATATTCACACTAGCATAGAACCCTTTCCAACCTAAAGTCGTCCATGATGAAAATGTTTCTCGTAAGAGTACAATATTGTAGAAATAAGAGTTCTCCCATACCATTCTAGAAGAGGTCCTGTTTTGTCTGCAAATATATCTTGTTGAGATTCTTCCTCCTCTGCCAACAGCTTGTGACAGGATGCTGTCTCACTCTTAAGATCCTCCTTTTACGAAGCACATTCTACAGTAGGGGAGGGCAGACCTTGACGAAGACCTGAGCATCCACCAACACACTCCAGCCACTACCCCCACTCCCCCAGAGCCAGATCTAACCTTCTCAAGCCTGACTAAAATGGATGTCTTCTATCTGCTCAGATTAATTATTGTCTCTGAATTGAACAACAAATCCTGCCCATATTACAATAACTAAAATCTTATATTTTCTTTTCATACTTTCTTTAATGGGTGAAGTCAAATAAAACTGATCATTATTGCAGTTTTCTGTTGCTTTGGTAAAGTACTATTCACACAAGACTTTTGGTAATATTTCACCACTTATAGTTAAAAAATCTATTTTTTAACACATCTGACATTGATTGAGTACAAACAAGGGCGTAGGAGTGACTCTGGTATTGGAGGGGGGGGGGGGGGGTCACATTTGACTACAGTTTGAATGTTACAGTATTTCACCAAAATGTCTATTTAAAATGTAGTTCTATGTATTTTCCACTTCTGGTTTCAATTATCTTTGCTAGATATAGACAAGCTATGGTAAAAAAAAAAAAAAAGGCGTTGGCATTATTGACCAATGAAGTGCGAATAAGACCAGTGCAACCGACAGTTTCACTCAGAGGTAGTCTGGTTGAAAATACTGTGGGCGATAACTGTTTACAGTACACTGGATTGCAATACTCATTTTGTCAGGAAAGGGGGTAGCAAATAAATAGTTACCCCAAACAATGTTGTCTACTCAATATGCTTTCTGTACTGAGGCCTTGCGGGTGTTGATAGGACTCAAGCATTCAATGTGAATATTCCAATCAGTTTGACTTTAAGAAAGTAACGATTTCTGAACGTGCAGTATTCCTAACTAGCATTGGTAAATCATACCGTGTGTGATTATTTTGCTTGGTGGTACTTTTCAGCTGGAAATGTATTTCATACAGATGATAATGCAACCAGAGTGCATTTTTTAAAACATCTCAGTCAGGCATGTTGCCATATCTACAATATGTAATTCTACTACCAATATTGCTGCTAGTTTACAGTACTCTTTTTAAACTGTTGCTATGTACAGTGTTTTTTCTTCTTGCTATATTTTTTACTGTGTGTATTTTGTTTCTGCTTAATTCTCTGGTGTGCTTAGCCACCATTCATAAGCTTATTGCACTCATATGTATCTACAGTAAAAAATTAAATAACTCTACCAATTCCTGCTAGTTTACACTGTTATGTATATTACTGCCATACTTGCCTCTAAATGTTTAATAATACTACCCAGATTGCTGCTAGTTTACAGTACTATTTTTTTAAACTTCTGCTAGTGTACAGTGTTATGTATATTGTTGCTTTATTTAATTATTTTATGTCTAGCTATATTTTCGCTTATATACTCTTGTACTTAACTCTCACTATGTATGTGGTTATCAGGTGCCATGTCACAAGAATTTCATTGAGCAGGATGACCCTTGGTTGTTCGTTGCATTTGACAAAAAAAACCTTTAAACTACTCCATCTTTAAGTTTTCCTATAGACAGCCTTGAATTAATACGTCTCACTATCTTAACTGTTAGTTTGGTATAGCTAGCATGGGTCACAATGGATTTCCTATGTACAATACAAAACTGTGAAACACAGGACATAATACTAATACACTGTAGTAACCACAACTGGTAACGACCTGACCATATAAATAAAGTTGGCAAACATAGGCAATGTCTTTCAAAATGGAGCTGGATAGACAGCAAGGCAGAGGAGTAAATCAGAGAGCCCCCGGACCGGGTCAAAACTACAAAAACTGAGCTGCTATGAACCATCACAAGTAGATCTTTGTTGATAAAGCAGCCCTATACCTGGTCAAAACCCAACACAATGGTGGCACAATATCATTGGCCATTGAGCAACTGTCCATGTGCCTGGACAACGTGGAGGAAACACAACAAGCGTGCAGCCATATCCGAAGATGGGGTGGTAGGACATAAGCCACTTCTTGGGTCTTGCAACGCTTGAGTTCCTCAATTAAATTATGTGGGGTAATGTTCCACCATTCAGAGGTGGTTCAGGAATTTTTTTGGGCCAATACCTGATTCCTGACCATAGACCTGTCCCCATATTCACCTTTTATTATGAAGGTGGGAGGTCTATAGCCGAAGCGAGCATGTCCCCCTCATTCAGCCCATGGATATGCAGAGTCACAATTGATTAGACAAAAAAACTAATGTTGAAATAAAAGTTATGTTTTTGCATCAATATTTGTAGATTCATTGATCACACTTTTGATTAGGGGACAGAAATTATGAAAATGATTTTCAGTCAATTGTCATGGGTCGTGTAGAGCAGTGTCTCCCAACCTTTTTCAGTTACTGTACCCCCAAAATGATTTTGCACTGCTTTCAGTACCCCTGAAGTACCCCCTCATGTTAATTTCCCTAGTAAGTCTATGGTGTCATGAGTGTTTTCAAGTACCCCCTGTGGAGAGGCCAAGTACCCCCAGGGGTCCTAGTACCCCTGGTTGGGAACCACTGGTGTAGAGTATGAAATTAGCATAAAGTGAAAGCTGTGATAAATGATTGTATATTTTTGAGAAGCTAAGCACATGATTGAAATACATTTATTTCAGTTAATAAATTAAAAAGAAGAAAGTAAATGTATCAATAAAACAGTCTGTTCCCAATGCTTCACGCTTGATTTTAAAAGGACTTGTTTTATAATATTGTTTTTTAGTATGTCTTCTGAGGATTTCACTTCATTAAATGAAGATATGAGCTGCTCACCTCCCAACTTTGTTGAAGCATTCTGGATTCGAACCATCTAATTTGTAATCCAGTTCATGTAAAATGCTGTAATTACACACAAATAGATTATTATAACCAACAAACCGATAATGCAGATTACTGCACCGTTACAGACAAACTAAAGATTCACGCAGTCCACATCCAGTCATTACTGCCACCTAATCTCAAAAGAGAAAGTATGTAAGCAAATGAAACAGCGCCCCCATCCTGTCTTACTACAACCCATGAAGCCAAAGTATGTTCGGCTATATATTCGATCATGCAGAATCAAATTCATAGGAAACACAGAGGTTGTTCAACTCACTCCAGTGATTTGTCTTTCTGTACGCTTGCTTCTTATTATCGTATTCGTATGCTATCAATATTATAACATTTTATTTAGACGGGCAATGAGGTAATGAGGGCGTGCCAGGCCCTTTGGCTTGCCCAGGGAGCCTGCTTGCAATCTGTCACAGGGAAATTGTGACTCGACCTCTGTTATTCATGCATATTAACTGGTTTTCCCGGAGGATACAAGTCGCAGTCAGGCAATATTGTCAAGGGCTATTGAGGGAAGGAGCGGTGTAGGCGTTTGCGTTTCATCCACCAGATGGGGCACTTTCCTCTTTGTTTACCCCGCCCAAACGCCTTTACGTTGGTCTCGACGTACTGCGTCAAGTCTGAATCGAAGTAGCTAGCTAGAATTCTCAAAGCGTACTAGCTAGCTCTCCATATTTTTTTGTGTTTAAGTAAACATTTTTGTACATAGCTAGATTATTTTATATGTTATATTTGAAATAATCAGAAAAACATTATTTTCAAAGAAAGGTCATCTACAACATCAGTGGATCGAAATGTTCGCCTCATCCAGCTATGCTGTAGCTAGCGTTTAGTTAAATCTAATGAAGCAAATAAATGCTATCGTTAATACCAGCGATTTAGCTTATACCACTAGCTACTTAATCGGTTAGCGAGCTAACGTTAGCTAACAAGTGACAATTCAGAAACGTAAACAAACCAACTGCGAGAAGCTGGCGGTGGGATGTGGATGTAGCCTGACGTTTTTTGTGAAATGGACCTTGGAGAACATTTATACTGCGAGTTGGACTGTATCGTTTAACCAGGCGATAAACAGAGCAACATTCCAACGACAACGTTGCTACTGAAAAACAATACCAACCCTGAATCCCAGTCCTCATCCATTTGGTCGGCTAAAGCCATCGTCTCATCAAGGCCTGTTAGCGTTCGTCTACCGTTACTGGCTTAGCTAGCTAACTAGTTGCCAAGCCCATCAAAAACACCCGTGCAGGAGGATCCTGAAGCAGTTGTGCTCCGAAAACACCACACTTGTCCACCAAAAAGTAGGTTTATTTTTATGTTTTCTGCCCTATCTTCATGACATGTATTGCCTGGTAAACTGTGTAGGGTTGACAAACGTAAGTTAGCATGTATTGCTAACGACCGTGCTAACAGATTCTAAGCTGCAAGATAACGTGAACTCCTCCTTTGTTTCATATCGAGTTTATAACTCGTTGGTGAACTATCTAACTACCTGTTACGTCTATTAACAAATGAACTATATACACGTAAGGTATGTACTGTACTGTGTACATTTCGTATTGGATTGGTGCCTTAAGCTAACGTTCGCTAGCAACTAACTAATTAGCCTAGTAGTTGTATAAAAAAAAAAATATATATATATATTAAAAAAATATCATCCCATATATCTTATCGCGAACGTGAGGAAACTCGCATGCCTGGTCCTAACCTTACATTAACAACCGGCTTAAAAAAGTTACTAACTTTTTCCTCGTGTGATAAAATTAACTAGCCAATGGTTTTAAAAACGTGGACGTCTAGTGTACGTACATAGAAAAAACTAGGCGTTGCAAGAATTATGCACCACTCCGGTGTTAATTGCAATGCTGGGTGGTTTGGATGACAGTTTGGCATTGGGGCATGTCTGTGGACAGTAGCAACATGTGAACCCATTACCACTTTCTCTTCTGATATATTCCATAATGTAATAAATCATATAGGGTAGTATTTATTGTTCTAAGAATACATGCAGACATGTAGATTACATATCCTTCGGCTGTAGACTGTCAAGATAATGTAGGATTTGTGTTTTGCTTTAAGACAAATAAGCTCTAGCTTTAACTGGGCTTGTTGCCAAGAGAATCACCAGTTAGGCCTAGTTGTTGGCTTTATCCAGCTCACAGATGTTGGACGAATGATCTATATAATTGTGCATGCACACTGCATGGTAACGTGTTGACCGAAGTGATGATGATGGCAATAATGTGCTCTACTTTATCTCACCATGAAGCTGATTATCCTGCATTATGATTAGCTGGCCTAAATAAAGGTTAAGCATTAGTATGTTGGACACCATCTTTGATCATCACTTCACATCTACTATCCAGATCACACTAGGGTCTCCTTCTCCTATCTGCATTTTCAGTTAAGGGGTGTTGTTTTTACTTTTTTTAACAATGATACTGCTGTGTTACTGTATTAGAACCAACAAAGCCAATGTATCATATTCTCGTGTCATTGGATAAATCATGGTGATTCATTCTAGTTGTGTATCATTAGCATGTGCATTCACTGTTGTGAATGTCAACCTGATGGCTTGACACAGCTTCCCAAGAGAAACATTTTACTGTAAATGAAACTGTCTATGAACTGTGCACACTTTTCCCATTTTTAGATGTTGTGCTTGGCTAGTGCCATACTTTTGTTTGTCTCTTATGGTTATACAGTGGCTTTGGAAAGTATTTAGTAATTTTTGCTTTCCCCATATTTAGTTGTGTTATAAATATAACTTTTTTCCCTCATAAATCTACACACAACAACCCAGAATTATATAGAAAGTAATTTCTAGAAATATTGAATGTACCTAAGTATTCAGACCCCTTATTTTGTACTTTGTAGAAGCACTTATGGCAGTGATGACCATGGAGCTTTGAGTCTTCTTGGGATGCCTCATTCAGCTTTGTGCACCTGGATTTGGGGAGCAGCTCCCACTCTTCCTTGTACATCCTCTCCAGCGCGGTCAGATCGAATGGGGAGCAGCGGTGAACTGCGATCTTCAGCTCCCCTGACAGCTGTTCAGCAGAGTTCATGTGTAGACCTGAAGCAGCAGCTCCAATTCTTCCTTGTAAATCATATAAAGCCCTGTCAGAGTGGACAGGGCGTGTCGGTGGACTGCCGTCTTCCGCTCTCCCATGGATGTTCAGTGGGGTTCAAGTCTAGACGGATGCCACTCTTGAGTGAAAAGCATATTACATGCTATCTAGTGTTTGCCAAGCAGCAATGAGGAAAAGGAAACGACTAAGGGCTGTTAGGATGGTCATTGGGTCCCTGGTCACCTCCCTGACCAGGCCCCATGCCCGGTTACTTAGTTTGCCAGGCGGTCACTCTAGGAAGAGCCTAGGTGGTTCCAAACTTGTTCCACTTCACAATGACGGAGCCCATTGTACCCCTGAGAACATAAAGTGCCCCAGCATTGTTTTTATAACCAGCCACATATCTATGCCTCTACACAATTCAATGCAATTTCTGAGGTTTGTGGAGAGTTCCATGGACTTCATGGGTTTGTTTTTGTTCTGACATGCGCTGTGAAGTGTGACACCTTATTTAAACAGGTGTATGCATTTCTAAATCATGTCTAATAATTTTAATTTGCCACACCAGTCAAGTTCTAGAGACAAGGGTGATGAAATGACACAGAATTCACCTGAGCTTATTTTGGCATGTGATGTCTGAATGAGAAATTGGCACATTTCTAAAAACATGTTTTCCCTTTGTCATTATGGTGTGTTTTGTGTAGATTAAAGGGATAGTTTGTCCAAAAGTCATATTTGGGGTAAAAGTACACTTACCCTGGGTTCTTCCTGAAGGCACATAGTCATTTTTTTAAACAGTCCTTTAGACAGCTCTGTCCCGGTCCATAATTAGCATTATTAGCATTTTCCAAATTCATGAATGGAGACTGTGCGTACCAATATACCAAAGCATTAACCCTTTCATCCACATGAATCACACTGGGTCTGTTGGCTTGGCTTCTTCCCATAGTGCATCCTGGTGCCATGTGTTCTCCAGGTAAGCGGCAAACGCGCACCCGGCCATCCACGTAATGTAAAAGAAAACGTGAGTCATCAGACCAGGCCACCTTCTTCCATTGCACTGTGATCCAGTTCTGATACTCACGTGCCAATTGTAGGCGCTTTTGGCAGTGGACAGGGGTCAGCATGGGCCCCCTGACTGGTCTGCGGCTACGCAACCCCATACGCAGCAAACTGCGATTCACGGTGTGTTCTGACACCTATCAGTGTCGGCGTTAACTTTTTCAGTAATTTGAGCTGCAGTATCTTGTCTGTTGGATCGGACCACACGGGCCAGCCTTTGCTCCCCACATTCATCAATGAGCCTTGGCCGTCCATGACCCTGTCGCCGGTTCACCACCTTTGGACCACTTTTATAATATTACCACTTATGATAGGTACTGACCACTGCAGACCAGGAACCCCCCACAAGGCCTGCAGTTTTGGAGATGCTCTGACCCAGTCATCTAGACATCATAATATGGCCCTTGTCAAAGCCGCTCAGATCCATATGGTAGCCCATTTGTTCTGCTTCTAACACATCAACTTTGAGGACAGACTGTTCACTTGCTGCTGATACATCCCACCTACTGACAGGTGCCCTGATAACAAGATTATCAGTGTTATTCACTTCACCTGTCAGTGGTCATAATGTTATGACTGATTGGTGTATATTGTAGCCACAGTACTGTATATTACCGATGGCCATTCAAGGCTTTGTTAGTGTTATTTTAGCAGCAGGATATTATGCTGGCAACACTCAGCTAACAAACTAGGTAACAAACTAGTCTGTGAAAAAGAACAGACAAGAATAATATTGGAACGGACATTAAACATAAAAGGTACAGACTAGATTAATTATATTACCTTATATATTTCAATTATGCTTTTATTTTGAAAAAGAAAATCTGAGTTAGCACTGCTTGTATAATATCCTGCTGCTAGAAGAAAGGTAATGAAGCCTCGAATGGCCATTACTACTGTAGATTGAAGAAAGTTTTTTTTGCGTGTAGAAGGCTACTTAAGATTCTATTCGATGGCAGCCCTGTCATTATGTTGATTTTGACGAGGATTGTTTTTCTTTCACTCAGTGTATTGAATGAACAGAATTCCTGGATTACAGTTTATTTTGACTTTATCATGATATTCATGATATTCAATAATCTTATGTCATTTCTTTTCCTACTCTGTTAGGATTTGGAAGATGCTGACAAAGATGTACCTCAGAGAGGACCCCCTTTTCTCCTAAGACACTACCAGCTAGATTTAACACACCCCGTTCCCAACCCGCCTCCCAGCCTTTCCCTCCGCACCAACCCCCTGAACCCCCCTCGGCTCCGCTCCCTCTCCTGCATCTTAACCATGTGAAGTCCCTCGGCTCCGCTCTGAGGGGATCCCAGGACTGTTGTGTTTAAGCCGCCGCCGAGCGGGGCCATAGTGAACCTGCCTGTGAGCAAGAGGTGTTCCCCTACCCCACCCCCCTCCCCCTAACCCCCGCCCCCCTCCCCCACCCGTGTATTCCTGCCCCCCTTTGCACGGGGCCGCGCCATGATGTTCCGAGACCAGGTGGGCATCCTGACGGACTGGTTCAAGGGCTGGAACGAGTGTGAGCAGACGGTGGCCCTCCTGTCGCTGCTGAAGAGAGCGTCTCGTACCCAAGCCCGCTTCCTGCACATCTGCCTGGAGCACTGGCTGGCAGACTGCACTGAGATCCACATCCTGGAGGCGGAGGCCAACAATGCAGGTAGCTAACGACCTGTGTGCCATTCCGTACTGCCAGTGCGTCTCCTCTTACATTATAAACCTCACGGCGGTTACACCTCCGACTTTCCTTGAGTGTTTGTTCCTTTGAGTCATTATTGCATTTCCCTTTTGTCTCCCTCGCCTCCCCAGACATTGTGAGCCAGTGGCATCAGGAGCCCAAGGAGAAGGCGGTGTCGTTGCTGCTGTCCCACCTGCCCCTGCTGCAGCCCCGCAACAGCGAGGCCAAGTGTGAGTACATGAAGCTGCTGCAGAAGGTGCTGAGCCACACCATTGAGAGCAGCCTGTTTGTGGAGGAGAGCAGACAGCTGTTGTCCTACGCCCTCATCCACCCGGCCACCACCCTGGACGACCGCAACTCCCTGGCCATGTGGCTCAACCACCTGGAGGAGCACCTCTCCAGTGGCTACCCGGTGCCCTCCCCGCGGCCCGCCTCTGGCCCCTACCACCCCCGGCAGGGCTCGGACGAGTGGCCGGGCTCTGCGGAGGGTCTGGACCACGGCCATGCTTGGTTCGATAAGCCCCCTTCCTCTAGCTCCTCCCCTGCAGGTCAGAACGGACACATGTCTTTTCAGGGCGGGATACCTTCACCCATCAACAGCAACAACGCAGGTCAGTGTCTCACATCGCCTACCCGGGTGTGACGAAGGGCAAGCACGTGTCGTTGGAGTGAATGCTAGGGATGTGCCAAACCTGAGATACATACAACAAACTGTTGTTTTCATGCAGATATGCAATAAAGCCTAACTTTCAGTCTGTCCTGACGCTCCTGTCATGTCAGGCATGGGACAGATGGGCCAACCCAGCCCTCTGAAGAGGTCCATGTCCCTGATCCCCTCCAGTCCCCAAGCCTGTGGCTCTGATTGGCTGAGTCAGGATGATCTTGGGGGGCGACAGGCCTTTGACCAGGCCCCCCTGTCCCCCCAGAGCAGCGTGGCATCCTCAGGCAGTGAGCAGACTGAGGACCAGGGCTCCAGAAACACCTTCCAGGAGGACGGCAGTGGCATGAAAGGTCCGAACATTTAACCATGGATTGCATGTGTGTCACCTTTGTCATGTTTCAGTCTGGGAAAAGACGTGACACGTTAACTGTGACTGTGGCAACGGTTGAGTTGCCCAGAGTTGAATGGTATTTTGCTATTGGTGCGTTGCATTTGTGTGTGTGTGTGTTCTCCATATGTCCATAAAAAAATAAGTAGGACAGCACTCTAAAGAATAGAGCTGAAATATTTGTGTACGTATTTTGTACTGTACAAATGTTTCAACGTCTTGACTTTCAAATGAGATGTTTGAGCGCCATCCTTCTAATGGTTCACGGGCTAGGGTAACAGGGACTCAGCAGAAAAATATGGCATGTGGTTTTTCTACTTTCTGTTACAGATGTGCCCATGTGGTTGAAGAGCCTCCGTCTTCATAAGTACGCAGCACTTTTTTCCCAGATGACTTACGAAGAGATGATGATTCTGACGGAGCAGCACCTGGAGTCACAGGTTTGTCATCGTTTGTCACAGGTTTGTCCTCCTCTTGTTTTTCCATGCCGTCATGCTGAATAGATACGGCCTGCTTATTGTCCTTCAGCTTCAACCTTAGACCTCAACATGCCATGAAATGAAGCTGCCCCCCACAGTAGTCCAGTTTTACATGCCCGTCCTTCACAGATCACAGTGCCTTCGCGGCTCCGCTCCGCAGCTTTAATGAAACACATGTTGATTGGGAGTTGGCAGTGGGGACTGGATGTGGATGATGATGTTGCTAAGAACAACAGCTGCTCCCTTTGTTTACTCTTTCTTTCGTTGTTCTTTTCTTCCAGAATGTGACCAAAGGGGCGCGGCACAAGATAGCCCTGAGTGTCCAAAAGCTACGAGAGAGGCAGAGTGTTCTCAAGTCTTTAGAGAAGGTTAACCACATGCTGTCACCACTACTGTCATTTTAGAACCATTTCATGTGTATCTTTTATCCAGTGATTGGTATGTTGTTCTTAACAGCTTTACTGTTAGTTGGGACAGGACTAAGAAGCTGCTCTGTAGGTGCACTACTGTGTTGTTTTTGACCAAACTTGGGTGCATTATATCTTGTCATAGAAATACAGCATTTAAAAAAAATATACTGACAAGAAAAACCCTTAAAATAATATCTGCATGGGACTTGATATGTACCCCAGAGGGCGGTGCATCGTTAGTGGAGGACAGCATGTTAAAGGTTTTCTTGTTTTCATTTGGATCCTTGTCTTTAGATGGAGAAATACAAATTCATTTGAATGAATATTATCTTCTATGCTATTAGGGCAGTCATTTAAAGTTATAATATGACTCACAGTTTCTTTCAATGAGAAATATCAATAATTCCTATCACGTTTAATGTCTTATTATAATAAGTGCTGTGGTTCAACAGGATATATTGGAGGGGGGCAACCTGCGTAATGCTCTACAGGAGCTGCAGCAGATCATCATCACACCCATCAAGGCCTTCAGCTCCAGCCCTTCGAGTGCCCGGCAGAGAGACAGGGACTCCGAGGGGATTGGGTCCACCTCAGACCACTCCAAGTCTGTGGAGGACAAGGACCTGGGCCAGGATGGGTTCCAGACCCAAAACCCAGCTCCCTGCGACGGAGAGTCCTCCGCTACACCCATCTCAGACGGTGACATTGCTGGCCAGTTCACACGTGTCATGGGTAAAGGTAAGAGGATGTTACAGATGGTCTTTATTTGACGATTTTACAAGGGTAGGTAACCTGGGCTGTCGAAGCTAGCGCAAAGTTAAAATGTTGCTGACATTTCCTCAAATAGGATTGACGATACAACATTTGAATACAATGACGTTTTTGGGGAGTCTGTTTTAGTTTTTTAATTTAAGGTGAATTTAAAAACTTTTTTTTGTACTCTGTGCACAAAACGATAAACTCAATGATTTCTGAAGTTTGTGAAACCTTGCTTTTCTTTTTCTTTGCAATCTTTACCAATCTGTACCAAGTCTCCAAATTAAATCAAGACTGAGATACCAGGGATCATTAAGTCATTTGATATGGAGTTTAAGCACACATCTAGGTATCCCTAAAGAAACTGTTTAATGCTAATATCTGAAATTGGCCTGCATTGCTTTTGTGCATAAAACTAATTGTCAGACGTGAATGTAATTTTTGCTAAACATCAAATTATTGATCATTTGTACTGTAGAGTATTATATTGTCCAGATGGTGGCACTCCAGACCTTGGTTGGGACTGTAGAGTATTTTATTGTTCAGATGTGGGCTCTCCAGACCTTGGCTGAGATTGTTGCAGTGTTGATGGCCTGACCCTTTCTGAATTTGACACATTGTATTTTTGACTTGTTTACCAATTTTATCTGTTTTTGTCAGCCAGAAGAAAGTACATCCCGTATATGAGACTGTTCTCACTGTAGACGCTTCACTAAGTCAAGTTGCTTTTTCCATCTATCACATTTACCTGTGTCGTACTCTGGCAGCTGGAATCTGTGAGGGGAAAATCCTCCAAAGACTTTACCAAACTGAATAATGAACAAAAATAAGGAAGTCATAGCATCACTTGTGGTTCTCTAGATTTGACTGACCAGTCTGCATGTGATATTCTGCATCTGTGACAAAATGACACTCAAACACCATGCCTTTAGATTAGCACTAAAACTAAATTGCAGCTGTTGATCAATAAACATGGATGTAAGAGTGGTATGGCACAAATGCATGTCAGTCAGGATATTTGTGTTATAACAGAATTTAGTAATTTACCAGAGAATGTGAGAGCATTTATTCCAGCCACATGGTGGCACTATATCATCCATCACATTTATCTTTGTCAATTGATGGCGGTTGGACTTTGTGCTTCTGACATAACATCCAGCTCCAATGCAAATACCATCAATGCCTTTTGATGACACAAATGAATGAACTCGTCCTGAGTGTGAGTGGTGTGAGGAGCAGAGTGCCAGTAATTTGGCTGGTTTTTGGAGTGGCAGCATTTGTTCTCCCACTTGGGCTCCAGTACCGCTCAGCCGTGAGCCTGCCCAGCATTATTTCTTCTTCACCCTTCTTTGGATGTAGGAATAGCCTGCTACATGCTATTTAAATTAAGTGCTTCTTCTGAAATGTCCTACTTCAGAATCGAATGGTAGCTTACATAATCACAAAAGTAGTTATTTTCAAAAACAAGAAAATATGTTGAGCAGCAGTCCCCCCCCCCCCCCCCATGTGATTATGGAACAGTTTTGGAGTGAGTATGGAGTGGGAAAATTGACATTAAGTGCCCAGAGCTGTGTGCTGCATGGTAGTCTAACACCATCACTAACACCAATAGCTACGGAACGGATGTGACAGCCAGTGTACCAAAGAGACGGTGACTGTGTAGAAGCTATGTAGGATAAGCACCTTTTATATAACTTATCACCCATGGCCAATGGAAAACAGCATTCACTAACCGTGAAAGGTAAAAAGCATTCCCTTCACATGAATCCAATGAGCCAAATCGAAATGTGCTGCTATTACTTCCCATTGCCAACCTCTTATCAAGTTCAGCACACAAAGTAACTGGTGACATAAAGTTGAAATGCAGCACCTTCTCCCAGTCATGGACTCCCACATAGTTTTCAGCATGGCGGTCTGCCTATTCACTCATGTGGATCGGTGAGGTTTTATATAGTTTTTTCCCCCCTACTACTCTTTAATGTCTCTCCACTATCCTTTTCCCTTTTCTGTTTGAGCTGACGCTTGCTTGTTCTCTGTTTAGGGGCTTGGGAGGGTATTGCTCGGGTGATGGGACTGTACATGTAACTTGATTTTCTGACCTTTCTGAAATGCACATTATACAAGGCCCCCTAAGAACTTCAAATGAGAGGACATCTCATTCACGGCCTAAGACATATATTTTTTTGAAGTAACCAATCAAGATGGTAGCTTTTTGATCATAGTAGGAGAGATCCATTGAACCTCTCCTAAAAAGGCATTAACTGGTTAGCTTAGAATTCGCAAATGGCCTGGTAGGTCAAGGGAATATTTTAGAATGATCCCACTTGAAAATGCATGGTTATGTAACGAAAGCCACCCTAAATAAAATGTTTCACTTTGATGTTTTTTCTCTCTGTAACTAACCCTCAAACCAGAGATGGAGCCTTGGTCTTGCGGTCTCGAGACCACATAGACGTGGTCTTGATCTGGGTCTCTAGGGTTTAGGTCTTGGTCTGTGTCCCAATCTCCAGTGTTGCGGTCTTGGTCTGGATCTTGGTCTTGGTCTCCTGTGAAACAGTATGTTTTTTTCATATAGACTAGCTAGTCCCTTTGCGCACCTGTAGTGCTGTATACACGCGTTTTCTATCATGTGTTGTTGCACCAAATAGGTCTGCAGCCACCAGCAACCCTTGATTTCTGCAGATAAATCATAGCAAGCTAGCTAATACGCACCTCATTATCTTGGTCATGATTTGTTCAGTTATACTGCTGACATAACTCATTACAGGCTGCTGTTATATTATATTCATATATATTACCAAGCTAAGAAGCTGCATCACACCAAGCTAATTTGGCCAACGTGAACATTGTGATGTGATGGACACAAAACTTTTCATTGTGGCCAGGAACTCGACATGAAAATGCTGTTTCCAAGTACCCACAGCTATTGATGTCAATAGTATGAGTGTCCAGAACAAACTTGACTGAGCAAAGTTAATGTGAGTCATCTAGTTAACTACCTAGCCAGTTAGCTAATGTGTTCGCTAGCCAGCTAAGCACAGCAGTGTGAAAATAAGCTATAACATGTATGGCTGTTTCAATCACACAGCTTTGTTTCTTATTTTAGTCTTTGTAAACTAATTTCAACCTAATAATTTCTGTTATAATCAGTAAAGTAATTTCATCTAGTCAAGTATGTTTCCTTCTATAGAACAATGTTATGCTGTGGCCTACAAAATAACATTTATTTCCTTTTAGTAATTCTCTCATTGTTTTATGTTTGGGAAACATTGGCCGGGTCTAAGGTCTCGGTCTTTGTCTTGTTTTTTTGTGTTCAAAATGGTCTTGGTCTTGACCCACTGGGTCCTGGTCTTGGTCTTGGTCTCCAAGGTTTGGGTCTTGGTCTGGTTCTCCAGGGTTGTGGTCTTGACTCTGCCTCAAACAGTAACCTAGCTGTATTCAATTTGATAATCTTCTTTGGTACCTTCTCTGGCTACCGAATGCATTGGATAAAGAATAAACTAACCCCTTTGCAATTACAGGACCCTTCTGTTAGAATGTCTCCCATATAAATGTCCTCAGTTCAATGTACCCACCTATGGATAGTAGTAACCAAACAATATTCTTCGCTACCTTTATCCCACTGATGGACAAACTATTTTGGAGAACCCTCACAATGTCTTTGTAGTGAAGATTTGATGCCGGTCGCCTGGCTGGATTTCTTCTTATAATTGCTTTACTTGTTATGGAATATCAACATATTCATACTCAAGTCATTTTATGAACAGCTGAACTCAATCTTTTTGTCTGAGACTATAAAACACACAGAAGAAGAAAAAGGCCTGTTGTGGGTCCACATTTGAGGGAAGATTGGCTCTCATAAAGATTATATATTACTACTTGTCTGCAAGTCTCCTGTCTCATTTTGGCTCTGACACCCCTGCTTGGTCCAGCTGGCTCGGAAAGGAGGGTGAGAATTGCTGTCCCTTTTGTACCACTGCTTTATGGGTTCTCTGTGTTGTTTTTGTTAAGCTTTTTGTTTTCATGTCCATTCATATGTTTTCATTTTACAAATGTTTTTAAATGAAAATTTGATGTTTTTCTGGATGTCTGCTTTTACCTGATTACTCCATATGAACAAGTGTAGTTATCATGGCTTCCATACAATGTTGAAGTGTCATGTCATTGCTTCATACTGTACATTGGCTACCATTGTTTCACAATGTAAAAAACAAAAAAAATACTAAACTTGTGTAGAATGCCTGATGTATCAACTAGGTGCGTGCGTATGTGTTAAATAATATAATGATGGTATGGCAAAGTGAGGGCATTTGGACCTTTGTAAGAAGAATGCTTATTTCATGTTTAGGATTTGGGTTTGGGGTTAGTTTTTAATCATCCATATTTTTAATGGTTAGTTATTAACATTGATAGTAAAAGTAACATGGGTGTGTATATACCTGCTTCTGTAATATGGATGTGTATGGTTGTTTGTGTCAACCTCAAAAACATTGATTAGGGAGTCAGCCTATTTACACATTACGAGCATTAATAACTATCTGTATGTTACATCAGAAAATGCTATTAAAAGCATACTGGGCATAATACAGCTCTGTACAGCAAATGATGCAATTAATCACTTTCTTTCAGTGGTTTATATGCCCCTGGGTAGGCAATTATTACTCTTGTTTGTGATTGTGTACACTTTTTCGTTGTGGATGGGGGAGACAAACTGGAGTATGCAGGTTTTGCAGCATTCTGTTAAAATCCTTTTCTTGTCTATGTTTTGCAGTGTGCACTCAGCTGTTGGTGTCAAGGCCGGATGAGGAGAATATCAGCTGTTACCTGCAGCTCATTGAGAAGTGTCTGACACATGAGGTAAGACATCTGTAAGATAAACACAAGTAAACACAGCCAGCGGGTAGTTAAAATGTCATTCATATTACCCAGCTCACAATAGTACATTGACATTTTGTTCAGTTTGGTATTTTATTTGAAAACTCAAAATTATTTATTCTAAGATCACATTGGTTTTATTGTTGAGAATTATTTGTCAGGAAAAAAAAACCTGAAATATGGTGCTTGCATCATTTTTAACTGCCCAACAAATATATATTTGGTTGTGCCGTCTTTTGCTGCACTAACAGTTTTAAGTCTTTTGGGTGGAATTTTTCCAGATTAGCACATATTGTTAGTGTTTTTGGCCAGTTCTTATTGGCAGGTTTGTTCCAGGTTATTCAGATGTGTATATTGCCATAGATTCTAAGTGGAATTGAGATCTGGACTTTTTTCTGCGCTGAAGTGTGGGAAAAGTAGGTTTTCTTGCAGTATTTCCCAGTATTTTTCTCTTTCCTTCACTAATAACACGATGCCCTGTCTATGCTGATAAGCGTCCCCACTGCAGGACGCTGCCACCACTTTATTTTATAGGGATGCTTTGTCTTGAGACATGGGCATTGTTTGCACCACATATGGTGCTTTAGGTTTCAGTCAATTGCTCTATCTTGGTCTCAACTGATCACAAAACATTTTCCCACATCACGACTGGGTCACGTTGGTAATCGGTCAATACTTTTTGAGTAACACCGTCCTTCTACCCTCCCATACAGGTCAGAGCTCTTGATGTGGTTGACTGGTACACAATTACTCCACTCCCCGGCACTGAAATCTGTTGCTTTTTGGTAGTGATTGTTGTATTTAAGTAGCTTGTCTGCAAGTCTCAAGGGTTTTGAGGGATGGCCTTTTCTTGGCAGTGTCTAAGTGGTGTGATGCAGCTTCTACTTTCTGATTATTGATCCAGCTGCTCATTATTTTCTACTGTATTCCTTATCGATGCATTCGTTTTTTATCTCTAACGAATGCTCTTTGATATTCACTGTCTTTGAGATTCACCGCCTGACTGATGATCCTTCAACAATGGGGTTTTTATCCCAAAATTGTGACAGCATTTTTAATGGTTAACAGGTGGTGGCCAATGGTTATGTAGTTGTGTCCTTGTTAGGGCCATTTCCTTCATCTGTGTAAACTGGGAGCTTCCACAACACAGGGGATCAATACATAGACAAGCATTATTGGTAAAACATTTATAAATTATAATTATACAAATATTCCCCAACCTTAAACCAATGTCACATTCAAATATCTGATTTTGATTGTTTCAAAAAATTATGAATTATAAATGAACCATGTCTTGTGCCATCCACATAAAGACACAAGTGAGGTTTTTTAAGGGAGTCATTCTGTTTTTTAAGGGAGTCAACGTGTGAATTAGATTACTTTGTTGGCTCCAATATTTTATACATTTTAAGATGTCTTCTGTAGGTTTCAAGATATGTCAGTTACAGGTTTTTCTCAAATGTGAAATGCTCGTACTCCCTGATGCTTCCCCCAACCGTAGGCCTAAATCAGCTCCACTTTGTTAGAAATCCTTGAAGAACCCTCAACGTACAGTTCATGTTTTTTCAAGTTAGTTATTGAAGAGCAAACAATTACCATGTACTCATAATAGCCTACAGCCTACAATTCCCACCAAGGCAACCTTCTGCCAACATCATTATTAGGCATTATGATGTTGAAAAAGTTATTTGCCTCAGAGTTAAGTGGTGTGTGGGTGTCGCGCACACCTCGTTGTAAGGCCTGAGGCTAGCTACAGAGAATGTTTTCATTACAGTTGGCAGGTCTGAAGCACCCAAAAAAAAAATGCTTTTATACAGGGCAGTCATGTATATGTGCAAGCTGTTCTTTGGATGTTGAAATCTGTTTGACTTGGTGAAGAGTGTGCTTCATTTCTGCCACTGTAGTTCCCATTCAAAAAGTGTCACTTTGCACCCTGGAGAAACCGGTGTTCCCATTCGGTAGTGCCCCGTGAACGAGTAATCTTGCAGGTTCAGTAACTACTGGCTCAATCAGGCGTCTTGAACCCCTGCAACATCCCTCCCACCGCTGTCTCAGATGAATGGGAGTTGGAAAGTGGGGTGCGCAGGATGGGCTCTGTGTTTAGGCCTTCTACATGAGTCGGGAAGGCCTGGTCGGCATCCATGGCACATTCTCTGGTTGGTCCTTCATCAAAGCTGTTAGAGGGGAGGCTACAGACAAAATGTGGTAGTAGTCAGCCAACCCCAAGAATCCATGTAACTGGGACAGGCCGTGGGAAGGACCTAACCGCCTCAACCTTCTCCTAGAGTTAGAGTTGGACTTGGCCAATCAGGTAGCCGGGCCTCTGACAGCACTTCTTGGGGTTGGCAGCGAGACCCGCCTGACAGAGCTCCTCCAGTACCTCCCAGAGTGGACCAAAATGTTGTCCAGGCAGGTAGTGGTGTATTCTCGGTCCGGTCGTATCAGGATGTTGAGGCACTGGAAGGTTGCGGTTTCCCCATGAAGCACGAACGGGAGGTCCCAGTACTGCCAGTAGCCACTAAGGATTGTGAATGTATTTCCTCTGGCGGCAGGGGCAGGGGGCATATTGGTTGGACTGGGGCTGTCCAGTTCCTTCAGCTCTTGGCCTTAATAGAACACTATTCCAAGCCTCACCTTGTCCTGTCAACAGTAGTGGCCAGACGATGAGGTTAGGTACTGGTTCTTCCCACAGCTTGATTTAAAAAAAATATATATTATATACATTTTTGTCTGTTGTTGTCCTGGCTATTTGACCCTGTAGTTCACTGGCTGTACGTAGGGCGGTGGGCTCTAACTCAAGCACCCGGTCATCTGGCTGGAACTCATAGAGGAAGATGGGCCGGTTGTAGGTCTGCTACTGATGGCGCTAGGGTTCTCACAATTGTTGTTTATTGTGATGTTTGTGGAAACTTGCCACATGTCCCAATGGCAAAGCATTTGGCTGGACCAAGGTTATGGTGCTGCCAGTGTCTATGCTGTCCTTGGTCTACCATCCCTGTGGCCGCAGTGTTTGGTTGAGCGGGAGCGTCTGGTTGCTTCTCTTCAATTGTGGATGTCCAACCATGCCTTGATCTTTTTCTGGGTGTCTGGCTCGCAAGCTAGGTGGGTATTAACTGGGCAGTCCCTCTGGATTCTGACATTGCAGAAAAATGACCCCAAAAAGCTGATTGGTACATTACAACTAGGGATACACGATAAAGTTATTGACTGATGCCGATATTAGCGGTGAGAACAAATAGTCACATTTTTGACAAGGATAGCATTTATCGACAAGTTAATCTAATTTTTGAAAGTTCCAAAAAATCTGTACTACCGATTGACTCACTTGGTGGCTGTAATTAATTTTAAAAAATTAACAAATCTGGCTAACGTACAGGGAATTAAAAGTACAGGGAATTATCACGGCTGGCAAAAGCATACCTGTGCATCCCAGCAACATCTGTATGGACTGAAAGTGTTTTCTTGGCTGTGTAAGGCTACTCGTCTATTCCCGGACATGCACATTTTTCTAAACAAGAATAAATTATCATAATAATACGGATATTGCCTAATGATTATTTACACTTTTAAGGTCTTGCATCTATGGATGCGCTAGCAAGATTTTGTTTGGTTTTTGTTCATTTTATGTAATTTATTCCTATTAAGCTTCCTTCCAAGGATATTTTTTTATTCACTGGAATGCATCAGTAGGTTTGTTTGATTTAATGCAGACTATAATGTAACTCTGTTGGTCTATATATTAAGTGTTGTTTCGTTTGGAAAGTATAGTTTTAAGGGGATGTATATAAAAAAGATCTGGCAAGCTGGTCTTATACATTTTGTATTTTATTGTCATGGCCAGAAAACATTTGCACAAAGATGTTAGCTAATGTAAGGCAATTCATACACATTGCTGCGCTAATTCATGGGAAACAATGTGTTTTTTGATGGCATTTATAGTTCATTTGTAATTGTAATTAATGGAAAAGGTTGAAATAATCACTTGTTATAAAATTCTAACGACTCGACAGGCCTGTGCATTAGGTTATTTGCAGCTGATATGGCATTTCTAAATGTCTCCAGAGTAAAAGTATGCCTAGCCTAATTGTTTATACTAAAATGTTAGAGGTTGTTAACTGCATTTTTTATAAACATTTTACATTCATTTTTTTCATTTAGTGCCTCTCTTTTTGTCACGAGTGGGTGGGGTCGACTGTTCGACACAAAAGCTGATAAATAATCGATAGTTTAAATTTGTCATGCACATCCCTAGTCGCTATTCGCTTACCTCAATCGGCTGATGTTTTGTAATTTCTGTACCTGTGTACCCTGGCATATCTTACATTTTAAACACATTGCTTTGTTCTATATATTTAACCTTATACAACATTATAAACGTACAGTGGGGAGAACAAGTATTTGATAGACTGCCGATTTTGCAGGTTTTCCTACTTACAAAGCAAAAATCCAGAAAATCACATTGTATGATTTTTAAATATTTAATCTTCATTTTATTGCATGACATAAGTATTTGATCACCTACCAACCAGTAAGAATTCAGGCTCTCACAGACCTGGTAGTTTTTCTTTAAGAAGCCCTCCCGTTCTCCACTCATTACCTGTATTAACTGCACCTGTTTGAACTCGTTACCTGTATAAAAGACACCTGTCCACACACTCAAACAAACAGACTTCAACCTCTCCACAATGGCCAAGACCAGAGAGCTGTGTAAGGACATCAGGGATAAAATTGTAGACCTGCACAAAGCTGGTCTACAATAGGCAAGCAGCTTGGTGCGAAGGCAACAACTGTTGGCGCAATTATTAGAAAATGGAAGAAATTCAAGATGACGGTCAATCTCCCTCAGTCTGGGGCTCCATGCAATATCTCACCTCTTGGGGCATCAATGATCATTAGGAAGGTGAGGGATCTGCCCAGAACTACAAGGCAGGGCCTGGTCAATGACCTGAAGAGAGCTGGGACCACAGTCTCAAAGAAAACCATTAATAACACACTACGCCATCATTGATTAAAGTCCTGCAGCGCACGCAAGGTCCCCCTGCTCAAGCCAGTGCATGTCCAGGCCTGTCTGAAGTTTGCCAATGACCATCTGGATGATCCAGAGGAGGAATGGAAGAAGGTAATGTTGTCTGCTGAGACATAAATAGAGCTTTTTGGTCTAAACTCCACTCGCTGTGTTTGGAGGAAGAAGAAGGATGAGTACAACCCCAAGAACACCACCTAAAAGGTCCTGGAGTGGCCTAGCCACAGCCCCAAAACCTGAAGGATCTGGAGAAGGTCTGTATGGAGGAGTGGGCCAAAATCCCTGCTGCAGTGTGTGCAAACCTGGTCAAGAACTACAGGAAACGCATGATCTTTGTAATTAGAAACAAAGGTTTCTGTACCAAATATTAAGTTCTGCTTTTCTGATGTATCAAAAACTTCTCATGCAATAAAATGCTAATTAATTACTTAGAAATCATACAATGTGATTTTCTGGATTTTTGTTTTAGATTCCGTCACTCACTGTTGAAGAGTACCTATGATAAAAAATTACAGACTTCTACATGTTTTGTAAGTGGGAAAACCTGAAAAATCGTCAGTGTATCAAATACTTGTTCTCCCCACTGTAACACTCCCCATTTATCATGAGCTGAAAGATCTAAGACTCTCTATGTACACAAAGGCCTATTTCTCTCAAATATTGTTTACAAATCTGTGTTAGTGAGCACTTCTCCTTTGCCAAGATAATCCATCCACCTCACAGGTGTGGCATATCAAGATGCTGATTAGACAGCATGATTATTGCACAGGTGTGCCTTCGGTTGGCCTCAATAAAAGGCCACTAAAATGTGCAGTTCCATCACACAGCACATTGCCACAGATGTTGCATGTTTTGAGGGAGCGTGCAGTTGGCTTGCTGACTGCAGGAATGTCCACCAGAGCTGGTGCCTGTGAATTGAATGTTAATTTCTCTACCATAAGCCGTCTACAAAGTGCAAGGTGCATTTTATTGATGCATTTTGAATGCACAGGGATACCATGACGAGATCCTGAGGCCCATTGTAGTGCCATTCATCCACAACCGTCACCTCATGTTGCAAGCATGATAATGCATGGCCCCATGTTGCAAGGATCTGTACACAATTCCTGGAAGCTGAAAACATCCCAGTTCTTGCATGGCCAGCATACTCACCGGACATGTCACCCATTGAGCATGTTTGGGATGCTCTGGATTGGCCTATATGACAGCGTGTTCCAGGTCCTGCCAGTATCCAGCAACTTCGCACAGCCATTGAAGAGGAGTGGACCAACATTCCACAGGCCACAATCAAAAACCTGATCAACTCTATACGAAGCAGATGTGTTGCACTGAGTGAGGCAAGTGGGGGTCACACCAGATACTGAAGTGGTGGCCACCCAGGTGGTCACACCAGATACCCCCCAATACATTGAAACTGCACATTTTAGAGTGGCCTTTTATTGTGGCCAGACTAATGCACACCTGTGCAATTATCATGTTGTCTAATCAGCATCTTGATATGCCACACCTGTGAGGTGGATGGATTATCTCAGCAAAGGAGAAGTGCTCATTCACACAGATTTAGACAGATTTGAGAGAAATAGGCCTTTTGTGTACATAGTCTTAGATCTTTGAGTTCAGCTCATGATAAATGGGGGCAAAAACAAGTGTTGTGTTTATAATTTTGTTCAGTGTATATACTTTAATAACAAAGGACTCCCCAAAATAAGTCTGATTATGAATGTATAATGTATATGATAAATACACATTCCCTTTCCCTACAATTCTACATTATACAATGTCTGGATATAAATTTAGTAAATATGGTAGTTAAGGTGTTTAACAAATGGCATTGTTTGTGTTTGGGTAGGGATGATTTGTCAAGGAGTAATTTGTTTACATTAGCAGTGTTTCTGAAGATTGTTACATGCTCTGACAGTTTGCAGCCTTAAATCACTTAATTATTCTAGGCAGGGCATCACATTTTTCATTTAACAGGAAATGCGCCAGGTAGATAAATAATCTGCCAGACACTCTTTTTGCCAGCCAAACCCCATCCCGTTACACCATAAAACACAAAACGAAAGAGAATGGGGTGTAATGATTTGGGAAAAAAAGAATCTGAGTATTTGTTGTAATATGTAACGTGCTATATTGCTGCTCAATTTACAAAACAATCTTGTGACCCCGTCTGAGTCAACTCTAACCCTTCATTCACACAAGCGGTGAACTCGCTTGCGGTTCCAACAGGAGGCTGCTGATATTGTCCAGCCTTTGCTGTTTTGACCAGTCAGTTACTTACTGTAAGCTGGGAAAAGTAGCCTATTGCGTTCAAGGAAAACATAAACAAACCCAAAATAAACAAAACAGAGTAGAAAAGTAATGTCTGTTCATTAAAATGAAACAAAAAAAAAAAAAACACAGGATTTGAGCGGCTTGCTAGGCTATAGCCTACTAGAATGGGCGTAGGTTTCATTATACATGAGTGGGATTTCCCCCCCCCCCCACACACACACTTTTGGAAAATGGTATTTTGTCGTCCCCCCACTTATTATCAACACAACTCTTAATATAAGAAAAGCTCAAACTCAAGAACATTGTGGTGGCAGTACGGTAAGCAATTGCCTAATTCGAATCAGACTGGATTTAGGACCACACACAGGCACTTGGCTTGAGGTACAGCAGTTGCTGGATTGGTCTGGTTACCATGGTAGAGTAGAGGCTACAGTTGCAGTTACAGTTAAGCCAAAATACCACAGATCGGAAATGTTTAGCAGCAGCTGATATGAGGTTAACATGGTAATGGAGACAACAGCGCTTCCTTGCCTCTGTTCCGCTAGCTGTCTAGAATCTGACTCCTGTAGTAATTTGAAGTTGTTGTTTGCAGTTGCTGTTTATACTCAAACTAGGATTGAAAATCAACATGTATGTGAGCCAAATTATGGTTCCAAACTCTCTCAAACTACAACCTTAAGAACAGTGTTGTAATTCGACAGATCGTCTATATGCCAAGGAAATGCAATTCATGTGTGCAACAAAATGTTAATGTCAAGATTTCTTTCCATTTTTCTTGCTGTGGCTTCTGTGGTTTTGCCTTGCCTGATCGCCATGGTAAAAGGAACACACCGGGAAAGCACAGTCTGAAATTTTTGGCATATTTAAAGCAATCGGATAATACCAATTACTACATTGGGCAATACCAATTGATGCCCGGTATATCAGTCAAGCAATCACATTTATTTTATGTAGCCCTTACATCAGCAGTTTTTAGTGCTTTTACAAACATCCAGACTGAAACAGGGTGTAGCCGCTGGGGAAAACCCTGGACCCCGACGTGATACAAGGAGAGAGATCCCAATGGGCTTCTTTGTACAGACCGAAGAAAATAAAAAAACGAGTCTGTCTTCGCACTGCTCTCTCTGTGGCTGGAGACAGTGGCTTCATTAGGCTCTGTGATCAAGACGCACAGGAGATCAGGGTTACACACCTCTTACCTTTCCCTGTAGTTCTTTTATCCCTGCTGCAATGTGGCTTCTCTGCTGTGTGTTGTTGGGGCTGATGAGCCAGGCTGCATTGAGCAGTGCCCTTCTCCCAGGGACTTCTCCTGAACCTGCTCCTCCGGCCTGCCCTTCTGGGGTGGCAGGCACTTCCTGCACCACTCTAACTGTTCACTGATAAGGTCATTACAGGTATCCCCTACCTTATGATACGCATGTCTCACATTTGGTTGGGGAAAGATGTTGTCCGTAGGGGGATGAGGCAAACTTGAGCCGCGGTATATTTGTTTTAATGTTTACCTCTATGAAGCCCATCAACCGAACACATTGTGTCTGCCGTAAATTGGATAAAGAGGGAACTTGGTTTTTAAACCAATCCGGGGTTTGAACTTTACATGGCATATTACAGTTGTTCAGCAATTTGCGTCCTCGCTCGGTTTGCTCTATTATTCTGCCTCTTACTGTCATTTTGAAAATGTTTATCATGTAGGCCAGTAGCTGCCTTTCTTTTGGGTGTAAACAGGAGGCTTTTTTCAGTTCCTTTTGGTGAGGAGGGTTGAATGAGATGGGGCCCATGCGCGGCCACACATCTTGTGAAACCGGCACATGTACAGAGTTTGATATTAGTACAAGAATGATTCCCAATACCATTGACCAAATCATGAAACTTGAAATCGATAAAAAGTTAATTTTTAGGTTGCATTGGTGCGATGTAAAAATGTTGCAGTCTGGAGCCCTTAACAAGGGTGAATTATTTGATGTATCTGTGGCCGTCTGAAACCCTGATCCTGTCTGTTTATGTGTGTCAGGCTTTTACAGAGACTCAGAGGAAGAGACTGGTCTCCTGGAAGCAGCAAGTTCTCAAGCTGCTCCGCCTGTTCCCGAGGAAAGCCATGCTGGACATGCCTGTGTACCGACAGAAAGGGTGAGACAGTCCAGATGTTCTCCTCTTCTTTTGATCCATCACTCTAATGTCACTGCTGAGTTTCTGTGCCCTACTCTCTGCTGCTTTAGTATGCTGTTTGTCCAGATTTTCTCTCCGTCTTTTCCGCTGTCCCGGTGACTATCTGTTGTAGATCCAGCGCTGAGGGTTCTCTCTCTCTGTCTGCTGATGATGTTTCTTTCTCTCTGTGTGTCTGCTGTTGATGGTTCTCTCTCTCTCTGTCTGTTGTTGATGGTTCTCTCTCTCTGTGTTAACGATGATTCTCTCTCTGCACACAGCTGGGCGTATGGTTCCAACTCCCTTCCCACAGCAGGCTCTGTGAGTGCTGGGGGTCTGGCACGTAGGGGGCCGAGGGCGTTCCCGATGCCCCCCCGTGCCCTCCCCGCTGGGCGTATGAGTCTCCTGAGTCCAAGTGGTATGGGGGTGGCCTCTCCCCGTCACGCCCTCACCAGCCCTGCGTTGGCAGGGCAGGGCAGACAGGTCAGTCGTAGGATGGCCCATCCAATACACCCGCCAAACCTCCCTTAGAGGTTTTTTCCTTGTCATTGATGGTTGTGGCTAGCGAGCCTACATTAGATTTCATTTTAGATTGCATTGATCTCCACATTACTATGCCCACGTTGTCCTTTAGACTTTCTGACTGATAAACCAGTGCATCCGCCAACCTGCTGACAGTTTAATCAGTGGAATTCATAAGGCGGGAGTGGGCGCGTGCGTTTTGGTCTGCGTGGGTCCCTCACCGCTCTGTGCCCGTGTTGTCATTACACTGTGAAGACAAAGTTGGTTTGCAACACTGAGGGTGTTCGGGATGTTGGTAAGGGGAGGCTGACATTTTGTTCCTGCTGTAGAATCTGTGGTTTGCCAACCCTGGGGGCAGCAACAGCATGCCGAGTCAGAGTCGCAGCTCCGTGCAAAGGACCCATTCTCTCCCAGTCCATACCTCCCCGCAAACCATGCTCCTGTTCCAGCAGCAAGGTAGGACCCCAGCCACCGTTCATGTTCCAGCCCATGCTTGGATCTCGGTTCACACGCCCATACACATACCACCCAGGGCCCACTGCAAACTCCATTCACATTTTCTTTTATATCCTAGCAACATCTCCTTCAAAGCCCAATTATACACAGCTTCTTGCCCACGTAGTCTTCTAAACCCCATTTTATAGCACATCCCACCCACCTCACAAACCTCATTCACAAGGCTCTATCTAATGCGTCTTGTCAGTATTGGAAAGTGTGATTTATGGCTCATATACCATAATCTCCCCCCACCCCCTCATCCCAGCCAACTTGATCCGCGTGCCCTTAATTGTAATGTGTAGCTGACAGAATTCTGAGGGTGACTTCCAGAGATTGGCAAGGGGATCAGTAAACCCATCAATTCTTGGACAGACTTGTGACTTGAATGATTCAATTCTTAATCCATAGTCCATCGAGCATGACATTCTATTTAAGATATAAAGTTCAATAATACTGCAACATTTACTCTCGAAAGTATTTCATCTTTTACATTTAGAAAGTTCTGGAATACGTTTTGTTGACCTGGACAATTAAGAAACAATTTACATTTTCAGTGATCACCTGGCCAATGATATATAATCGCTAGTGGACAGGAAAACACCATATGAATAATGTAAAAAATGAAAAGAAACATTATATGCAACACACGGGAAATCAATGGAATCATCCAGTTGTATTATATACAGCAGAAACGGTTACAGATGAATGTGATGCTCAGCACGTACATTGATCTGATAGCAGCTTGGTTAATTTGTTTTTGAAAAAGAGGTATGATGAATTTGTCATATTATGCGTCATGCCGATCAATTATTTGGTGTGAAATTGGGCAATCTAAAAGAATGATGCTGTGCCCGTGGTTTTCCACTTGGCTCATGATGCCTGCAGCATAGCAGAGCTGCGGGAAGGGGCCACGGTAGGGTCTCATTTGCACCTACACTCTTTCAGTCCTTCCGCTTTGGACCCTTGTGAAAATGGCGTGTGGAAGAGGGAATAATCGTTTACTATTTACCACTCACAATCACTTTACCATCTTTTTATTCCCATTCAGCATCCTGTTTTCCCAAATACTAACCGCAACCATACATGTGCACACACACACACACACACACACACACACACGTATGTATGATAACTGAGCGGCCAGTCTCTCCTCTGTCTCTCAGAATGCCAAGTTCCAGGTGCAGACCTGGAGATCAACCCTACGCTGGAGTCACTGTGCCTCAGTATGACGGAGCATGCCTTAGGGGGTGAGTGTCATCAGAACACAGGCCTCCCACACAGTTCCTTGGAAATGTTATTACACTGGAATTTATAACCACATTTATTTTGCATGGAATTGTCATTTTTTAACCATTCTATTGTTTCATTTTGTAAATTAAAAAAAATCTTATTTCTTTCTTATTCCGTTAGATGGAATGGATCGAACATCAACAATATGAAAATAAAAACGGAAAAGAGGAAACCGAACAGACACTTCACTTCAACTGAGGCCTGTTCATTTCCTTGTAGCCCAGCACAAAAATATATGCTTAAAAAACAAAGCGAAATGGTCACTACAAAACTACAAAAACTAACTGTGTATATGTTCTCTGATATTTTTCTACTTTATTATACTTAACTAAGTTTATTATAAATGGAATACAGATGACTATTATATTACAGGAGAAGAGGTTAGCTGTGCAAACTGCTCTATGTCTTCTGCAGGACTGTGACATTAAAATGAGCAGATTAAAGCTAAGGCTGTCGAGCTCTGAGGAAAATTGAGGATTGGTGCTGTCTTAAGGGGTTTCTACCCTACATGTTTCTCCCCTTTTTTCCCCCAGAAGAAAACTGCCATTGAGCAAGGCCCCTGTCCAAAAAAGACTGAGTCACGCCTCGCGCCCCCAGTTAGTGGCACTATACAACAGGAATAAGGCACTTGTCCCACCCACCCACATTCTAGAATTGGGCACTAGGACAGCAACCAGCTTGACGTGGGATTCTGATCCTTAAAAAAAGCTAAAGCTGTTTATACAGCCAGAGCTGGTTAGGACCTGATATGTAGACACCCAACACCCTGGCTCATTCTCCTCACGTACCCAGCCTGGGTTAATCACCAACATGGGTATTACTTGCCTCCCCACCTCAATTAGGCCAAAGGAAATACCCATGTTAGAATGCCCACTGGGACAGTAGACATGGTAATTGTTGGAACAGCGGTTTGAAGAGAACATGCCGGCTGCAACTTCTGCATGGATATTTTTTTTTACCCTACTAGACAAGTGATGATGAATCTCATTTGCAAGTTAAGCGCTGAGGTAAACGCCAAAAAGGTTGAATATGGGCTGGTGAGGTTTGTTCTGGGCGGGAGCTGATGAGAAATTGCATTAGTAAAGAAAAGGAAGAAAGAGGGTAGCTGGTGGTGTGTTTTTAAGTAGTTATTTTCAGGAGCTTTACCTCACTATTTCATGCTGGGTGAAGAAGCTTAATACAGCCTAGTTCCACCCTTGGGCCCTATTATGATTGACTGAAAAATGCAAAGGAAGCTCTCTCTGCTACTCAGAATGAACCAGTCCGCTACCCACCGCCTTCCCCTGCCCTCCCCCCAAAATGGCCAGTGTGGAGATTTGATGAATCATTTTTAAGGTGCTCGGAATTTGTCCATCTTTTCTGTAGGGATCTCTTTGTGTTCCAATTGTAAAACCCTAACATTTATCATGTGGTATCAGTGTTGAATCAGAAACTGTCTTATACAGCCTCTGTCTTTGAATGTGGCAGAGCGGAGGTGCATGTATGTACTGTATATGGTCTTAACTTTTGGATCACTTTTGGTTGCATCATGAGGCAGGGATAACCATTTGCATTTTATTTCTGCTGAGCCATGGCTGGTCTAATTGTTTAGTAAACATGGTTATTTACGAACATGACTTTTCCACTTGTATTTTTTACTACTCTCCCCTCATATTAATAACGCATCCTTTTTTTCTGAAATTGCATGTTTTTTCCCACACTAATTGAACAGTTGTTGTAGATATTGAGAGAGGGCAGTATTTCAGTCACGGTAATGCTCAACGTCCCCAGATCCTCCAGGAAGCAGAGAGGATGGGACTGGAGTTCAATGTTGATACCTCCTAATGGCACCACTTACCTCCCTCTGCGACTGCCCATTTCATGTTCTGTGATGTGTAATAATGGGTCTGAAAATATGGGGGCTTATAAAAAGCCTCCACGATATGTTATACCTAAAGCACGTAGCTAAGAGTTCTCATACAGGAGCTTGGTGGGGGGAGAATGGCCGACGCCTCCTGTCCCTTTAGCTCAGCGGGTGATCCTGTCTTGTCTGAGACCTGTAGGAGGAGATGCTGTGTGCCCTCTTCGCTTCGGGAGCTTTTGGAGTGATAGGAGAAGACAGATGTTGCCTGGCCTTGTGGGGTTGGAGTGTCTGCTGCGGGCTGAAAATCCGTTGACGCCTGAAATGCACAGCTACCGCTTCCATACGTTGGTATGATTGGCCATTGAGTCTGAGTTGGATCCTGGTCACGTTTCTCCTCTGAGCTGGCTCTTGGATAGATCTGACTTTATGAAAACATCAGATTCATGCTCACGTTGGATGTGTTTACAGTCATTCCTGTTCTGATATTTCTTTCACTAATTGATATTTTAACCAATATGGTCAGCTATAAAATGTCGAAGGCCATTTAGTAATCTGAATTGGGCTTCCTGTGTAAATGCAGCCGTTAAGAGAATAATAAACAATTTTGGCAATTGTTAGATTGAAAAAAAAACGACCAGTGATCTCAATCTAAGCTATTAAACTGATGATACATAGTCGCATGTAAGATGGCTCAGGTTGTCATTTCCTGATCCTGTCTCTCAATGCATTCAATAGCACGTGAAGTAATTCCTACACATAGTATGTAGCTAGTCCACTTGTAGAATAGGCTCTGTTCTTTAGCCTAGCTAAATTGAGTCTGCACATGCCAGTGGTTTAGGGTGGAGAGGGGAATGAGAAGGTGAATCTGAGCCATAATATGCTGTAAGTGTGAGTCTAGCCCAACACTAAGAACAGGCCAAGGAACGTGTTTACCTCTGTGGTTACATTCCAGCCAAGCGTGAAATTGGTCAGAAAATGTACTTCATGAGTCTGGCTTTATTTTCTCATGCCAAGCAGAATTATGATGAGGTACATAGTCTGTCATAGACATAAGAGACTCCTTTGCCCAAGTGGTGTGTCAGATGTCGTCAAGTCCCTGCCTGGCATAGTGAATAAGCAGTATGTTGTAGGTTTTTTCATTTTTTTCATCTTTGTCTTGTATAATTTATATTTAATTCGAATGACTCCCCAAACATTTTTCGAATGTTTTATGAATGAACATTTTGCATCCCATGCTTACACACTCTACTTTTTTACTGTCACACATTATAATGTTTGATTGATCTGAACTGAAGCATTGATCAAATAGACAGTCCAAATAAAGGAGTTCAATTTTTATGCTACGTGACTCATGTTTGTGGTATTGTTTTATTGCGTTGTTTCACAGTATTGGGTAGATGTCTTACATAAGACTATTTAACTCATGTTTACATCATAGGAAATTGTCATTTATCAGCCTATGAGTATGGAATGTGTGCGGGCAATATTTCACAAATAATGTGTCAATCGGTATATTACATTACAAAAATTTGCAATGACATGCCCAGTCCATCAGTCAGCATCAATAAGCTTTATTCAACATTCATGTAATACCATACATCAGCTCTTGGCATAGTAATACATTTTGGATGGATTATAAACAAATGCACTACAATACATTGCTCTTGCTCCATTCAACTTGGCAGCCCAACTCGGATTAAGTGTCCTGTGTAAACAGCCTATGTAGGGTTTCTGAAAGCTATTGGATAATGCAATGCGTAAAATGGCTGGAATATGGTAATTAGTCATCCGCTGTGGTTTCTTTTTAATGAAGTATGATTGATTTAATAAAAATACAATTGAGAACAGTTAAGATGTGGAAAGTTACCTCTGGCTGATTTTCATCAGCAACCTGCAACCATAACTTCACTCCAGAATGCACATATATGGATTAATCATGGTGAATATACTAACTACTGAATCAGTTGGAATGGTTGTCATGCTGAGCTGCAAGTACAGACCATCAAAGAAATGGCGCTACTTTACTGAAATGAAAATGTCAGCCACATTCATGTAGTTCTAGTAATAATAGTTTCAGCAACTGAAGACATTTGCCTTTACATATAAAGAAAATTAACTATGTTCATTTGTTTCACTTCTTCCATTGACAAGTGTAACCCCAAACACTCTTCTGGTCTATCAAGCTGTTAATGTTTTGCAATGTGTTTCCTCTGGGTTTGAAATGTGCTTTAATGGCCAAAATGAGTGTTTGTAGGATTTGTTGACACTAAGTAACATTTTGATTGCTGATTATTATGTCTGTGTACCATAGTAGCCTGGTTCAGTCTTATAAACTTACGTAATTTTTCAACATCTAGACCTCTCATAAAATTATTCATAGAAATGACATGTTATTGCAGGGTGAAGTTAAGAGAAATATTTTCTGTCAATAGGTTTTGAGTAATTTACCTTCTCGTCCAGTGCATGGTTGTGGAGATTCATTAAAACATTTTTGCTCCTCAGTCCTGCAGTTAACTGCGTCATTGGAAAAACCTGCTTACGGATTTGCCCAGGAATCCCACAGATGGTGGTGCAATTGGCCAGCACCACCCGGGTTTGGAGGTTTAACAATCGGAAATGGTTCCCTTGCCTCTTCTTGCTTTAGCGACTCCATGAGGAGGCTTGGGCAACTGTGAGCTCAATAGAGGTTAAAGGATGGAGAATGCTTTCCCTCAAGCGCTTATAGATTCTGGTCTATACTTTCTGGTTGAGAGAGCGGCGCGATAAGAACCAGAACTACATTGGTTGTGGTACGAAAAGCACTTCACTTGATATTGACTGTTGTGTCCACTGGTAGTTCATGAAGCAGAAGAATTGGGAAAAAGTTAAATAACTGCACCATAATATTGAGAGCTTTGCAGCTAGTAAACTGACTTATTTGGGTGTTTTAGAGTCTTTGTGTTTTTGTTTATCCTGAAAATCCACAAAAAACAGGTTTCTTAAAACCCCTTCTATTCTATGACCCTACTGTTTTTGCCCTTCCACTGGCCATATACCACACCCTCTCATCCCTTATTGTTTATATACATTGTATGGCCAAAAGTATGTGCACACCTGGCCATCACACCTATAGGAGCTTGTTGGACATCCAATTCCAAAACTTAATGGGCATTAATATCGAGTCGTCGTCACCCCCCCCCCCCCCCCCCCCCCCCTTTCACCTGTATCAGCCACCATTCTTCTGGGAAGGCTTTCCATAGGATGTTGGAGTTTCTCTGCAGGATTTTGTGCCCATTCAGCCAAAGGATTGTGAGGTCAGGCACTGATGTTGTACGAGAAGGCCTGGCTCGCTGTTCCAATTCATCCCAGAGCTGTTCAGTGGGGTTGAGGTCTGTGCAGGCCACTCGAGTTCCTTCACACAAACTTCGTTGAACCATATCTTTATGGACCTGCTTTGTGCACAGGGGCACTGTCATGCTAGAACAGGAAAGGGCCATCCACAAACTGTTGCCACAGAATTTGGATGCACCCAACTGTCTAAAATGTTTTTGTATCCTGTAGCATTAAGATGTCCCTTCACTGGAACTAAGGGGCCTAGCCCAAACCCTGAAACACAGCCCCAAACCATTATCCCTCCTCCACCAAACATTACAGTAGGCACTATGCATTCTGGTAGGTAGCGTTCTCCTGGCATCTTCTACTCCCAGATTTGTCCATCAGAACTCTGTGGTGAGTGATGCAACGGATGATAGCCGATTTTTTACAAGCTACGCTCTTCAGTACTTAGCAGCCCAGCTCTGTGAGTTTGCGTGGTCTACCACTTCGTGGGTGGGCTGTTGTTGCTTCCACTTCGAAATTATAGCACTTACAGTTGACCGGGGCAGATCTAGTAGGGCGATCTTGTAATCACAAACTGACTTGGCAAATGTGGCATTCTATGACAGTGCCACATTTAAAGTCACTGAGCATCAGTGAGACCCTGCAGCGTTGTAGCGCTACTTGGCAGCGTCTGAAGCACCGATACATAACATTCTAGAGGTTCTCAATTGGATTCAGGTCTGGAGAACGTGAGGGCCAGTCAATGGCATCAATGCCTTCGTCATCCAGGAACTGCCTACACACTCTGGCCACATGAAGCAGAGCATTGTCCTGCACCAGGAGGAACCCAGGACCCACTACACCAGCGTACATTCTGATGATGGGTCTGAGGATTTCATCCTGGTACCTAACATCAGTGAGGGTACTGCTGGCTAGCACGTGGAGGTCTGTGCCACCTTCCAAGGATAGACTCTTTCATGTCTGTCATGTGCTCAGTGGGAACCTGCTCGCCTCTGTGAAAAGAATTCTGCCAATTCTGGTGTTCTCTGTTGAATGCCAATCGAGCTGCATGGTGCTAGGCTGTGAGCACAGGTCCCACTAGAGGACTAGATTGGGCCCTTATGGAGTCTGTTTCTGACAGTTTGGTCAGAAACATGCACACCAGTATCCCATTGGAGTTCATGTTGTAGGGCTCTGGCAGGGCTCCTCCTGTTTCTCCTCGCACAAAGGAGCAAATACCAATCCTGCTGCTGGGTTGATGCCCTTCTGTGGCCCTGTCCAGCTCTCTTTGTGTAACGGCCCGTCTCCTGTTATCTCCTCCATGCTCTTGAGACTGTACTGGGAGACAGAGCAAATCATCTTGCGACAGCAAGACTGCCGCAAGAAGACTGCCGGTGCAACCTGAATGAGCTGCAGTGACCGCCTCATGCTACCAGTAATGACAAATGCAAAACTAGTGAAGAATCAGCCAGGAAGGATAAGGAGAGAACAATTGTCTCTAGCCACCACCTGCAAAACCTTACATTTTTTGGGGGGTTGTCTTGCTGTTGCCTCTCCAGTGCACCTGTTGTCACTTAATGTGCACCAAAACAGGTGACATTGATTCACAATTGCTTATGCTTCCTAACTCGTCAGATTGATAACCCTGAAGTTTAACCTACTTGGTGTTATACTGTGATGATTACATGTTCCCATAAATTTTTTGAGCAGTGTAATAACACCATAAATACAATATACAGACCTTGAGTATATTCCCAACTCCCTTTCAAGCCAAATATATGTAAGGTACAGTGTCATTCATTCAGGACATTTGACATTGGAATATTTTAAAACCCACATGTCATGAAAATTAACACATATATAATTTGTCGTTCAAGGACATTAAAAAATATATATATATTATGCATAAATATCATTTATCAATTTTCTACCATTCTAACATATCACTAATCAAGAACGCTGAAATGTGACCCGGAAATACTTTTTTGTGTTGCTGACACTACTAGTAATAATAAACTAGCTAGCTTTTGAGGAGCTGAAAATGAAATTCATTCTTTAAGGTAAGTTGCTAAATGTTGTGATTAACGTGAGGTTATATTTGTAGTACCGTATAACTATATGGATAAACTAACTGAGCGTTGACCAAATGCTGGGAGAGAAAACCTTTGGTTTATGCATGGTTCCTTCTGCCTTAGCTTGTCTAGCCCGCTAGCAAACTTGTTTCCGCGTTATCTGCCTGCACTAGCTAGCTACAGTGCATTGGCTAGGCGTTTTAGCTATTATATACTTTTCAAAGTGTTTATGTTATTTTTATATATGAGATATATTTTAGATATCGTATTTGTTTCGGGTTCGAGTTAGCTTACTCATTGGCTCAATAAAATAAATACCAGATAAGTTTCCGAAGATGCTAACGTTACGTAGCTAACTCAGCTAACGTACTTCCATCATCTCCATTATTAAGGAAGTCAGCAGTTTAGTTTTTCAGCTAATAATAATAGAAATACGAATAATATTATTATGTAGCTCGATGGGTTGTTGACAAGAAGTTGCCTTTTCTGTAGGGGTAGAGCAAAACAAATATTTGTTTTTTGAAAAAAGTGAAAATTTGTTATTTATTAATTTAAATTTCATGTCATGCACTTCATAATTTTCTTCATCCCCTCTGTATGAAGTTTAACAGACAAACATATTTTTATTTTAACAAATGTTTTCTTTTACCTGTAGTTCTATTTATGTATGATTTTATCTTTTTATTTTATTGTCTTGGCATATTTGTTTTTATCGTGCTTATAGGCAATTGTCTTATTTTACATATACATTTAAATTCGTTATCAGTTGCTATGGTCCTGTATACTTATGTGTGTACATTTTTCTACATACTCCATGGCTATATGTTTGCCTCTAATTACTGCAGCTAAGAGGAGCTCTGTTTTCTTTTCTCTTGTAGCCCCAAGTGATAGTGATACCTTGGACATGTCATTGACAGCCTGTGGAACAATTCTGAATGGGGAGACTTGCTGCTGATAACTGACTGCAAGTCACCTTTTCCCTGCAGTGGACTCTGACAGCATCTACCATTATTCCTGCTAATAATTAACCTGACATGTCTCAACCGAAGGAGTCAGGTGATCGTGGGAAAGAAAGGGAGCGAGGAGCACGTCCCAAGGTGAGACAGAGCCGATCTGAGGAAAGACGGGATGCTGGGGGCGGCGCAAAAGGGGGAAGAGGGAAAAAGAAAGGCCAGATGTCCTATGAGCAAGCTGCGGAGCGGCCTGTAAGTGATGGGTTTGAGTATGGGGACCTGCTGAGTGGTCTGGAGCCCAGGGACCGCAGCTCCTCCTCTCCTCTGAAGAGCAGGCGGTGGCAGGGCCTGGAGGGAGCCACTTCACTCAGTCAAGACAGAGGGACAGCCAGGTTGGCACAGGGGACAGCGGAGACGTCAGCCAGTGAGGCTGATAGCAAGGGGGCAGGTGGCAGCCGCACACTTCGCCAAAAGATCCAGGATGCCATGGGGCAGTGTTTCCCAATAAAGATCCACACTCCCTCGCCGTCATTGTCCAGTTCCACTCAGCAAGTCTTCGTGCCACAGGCTGCTTCCAGCGCTGCCTCCTCACGCCGGAAGATCCACCTCAGTGAACTTATGCTGGATGACTGTCCCTTTGCTGCAGGCACTGAGCTGGCTCAGAAGTGGTACCTCATCAAGCAGCACACAGCCCCCATTTCCACACCTCCCCTGCTGGACATTTTGGTAGTCAGCACCAGTGCCTCTGCCTCAAACATGGCTGCCGTGGTGGAAGATGTGGATGACCGATTGCGAGAGCGCAGGCGCATCAGCATTGAGCAAGGTGTGGAGCCTCCACCCAACGCTGAGATCCACACTTTCGAGGTGACTGCCCAGATCAACCCCCTGTACAAGTTGGGTCCCAAACTGGCCCACGGTATGAATGAGCTGGCAGGGGACGAGAGGGCTACTATTCAACAGCAACAGCAGCTGCTTCTCCAGCGGCAACAGCAGCACCAGCTCCTGCTGCAGAGCTGCCTGGACACTCTGGATGAGGTGGTGGCTGTCGCCTCCTCCTCCTCAGCGTCTGCTTTGGTCCCTGTCTGCGAGGCCACCGCTGTCTCTGACCCTGTGGCTTATCCTGAGGACACAGCCAGCATCCAGCCAAGCAGGGCTGTTGTCCCCCAGAATGAGCATCCCCCTACTCAGGACGGCTATCGCATCCACACCCAGATTGACTACATCCACTGCCTGGTGCCCGACTTGCTGCAGATTACTAACCTGCCCTGCTATTGGGGTGTGATGGACCGCTATGAGGCCGAGACTCTGCTGGAGGGCAAGCCAGAGGGCACCTTCCTCCTGCGCGACTCGGCCCAGGAAGACTACCTTTTTTCCGTCAGCTTCCGTCGCTACGGCCGCTCCCTGCACGCCCGCATTGAGCAGTGGAACCACAACTTCAGCTTCGACGTGCACGACCCCAGTGTGTTCCATGCACCCACGGTCACCGGTCTGCTGGAGCATTACAAGGATCCCAACTCCTGCATGTTCTTTGAGCCCCTGCTGTCCAACCCTATCCATCGCACCCAGCCCTTCAGCCTGCAGCATGTGTGCAGAGCAGTGATCAGCAGCTGTACCACCTATGACGGCGTCAACGTGCTGCCCATCCCCAACACCCTGAAGAAACACCTGAAGGAGTACCACTACAAGCAGAGGGTCCGAGTACGGAGGATGGACACCTGGTGGGAATAACCAGGACTTCCTGTGGAAGCCAACCAGAACTAGGCTATACTGACTAAGCGTTCTCTGGAGGCAAGCCTCCTTCTCTGGACAAGTTAACACACTCCATTTTCTTCCGTTGGTCTTTTTTTATTATACCTACTGGACTGCATAACTACCTGTTTTATTTATTTTGTTGCTGTATACTGTATATCTATCACTTAAACTCTGCAGATATTAATTTAAATCACAACAAACATTCACATTTTTATTTGCTCTCATTAAACTTCTGATTCATTCTAACAATGCGCCATGTGTTTTGAGATTTATCGTTGTATGTTTATAGCTGATTAAAGTGAACAGGCTGGAGTACACGTGTTTTAACAGTGGGTAATTTAATTACCATTGTCAAATGTAGGCTACTGAAAATGAAAAGATGTGACTTGTAATAGATTATATGGGCTGGTTACCCTGAGAATATGTGGAGCAGTGGTTTTAAGGAATTTGGGTGGGGGCTGAAAAGGTTGGTGTGGGTATTATGTGGTGGAGGCACTCATGCTTTCTGGCCAGCTTAGCAGTATATGGGCTTTACATTAATGGACTGAAGCAGGGTGTACCATATTTAATATACCAAGGTCCAGTGTTGGGCCCAGACCCCTATTTTAAGAAATCCTAAACAACATCTGTAGCCTTCCTCATTTGACTCTTGTCCTTGCACTCTGGCTTTCTCTTCCTTTGAAAATATTTGTGAACTCATCAAAAAGTGTGTCTATGGCAGTTTAATAAACTACATTGCTTAGATTTTTGTCTTTCAATTTAGGCTTTAGATTTTGCTAAATAGGTTCTGTTTTATTTTTCCAGGTTAACAATATATACAGCTCTGGAAATAATTAAGAGACCAAGGCAAATCAGTTTCTCTGGTTTTACTATTCATTGGTATGTGTTGGAGTAAAATATACATTTTTGTTTTATTCTATAAACTACTGACAACATTACACCCACATTCGAAATTACACTATTGTCATTTAGTGTATTTATTTTTAGAAAACAACATATGGTCAAAATAACCAAAACAATATGCATTGTTTTCAGACCTCAAATAATGCAAAGAAAACAAATTCCTATTCTCAACAACAAAATACTCATGTTTTAACTTCGGAAGTGTTCAGCAATCAATATTTGGCGGAATAACTCTGATTTTAAATCACAGCTTTCATGTGTCTTGGCATGCTCTCCACCAGTCTGTCACATTCCTGTTCGGTGACTTTATGCCACTCCTGGAACAAAAATTAAAGTAGCTCGGCTTTGTTTGATGGCTTGTGACCATCCATCTTCCTCTTGATCAAACTCCAGAGGTTTTCAATGGGTTTCAGGTCTGGAGATTTGGCTGGCCATGACAGGGTCTTGATCTGGTGATCCTTCATCCACACCTTGATTGACCTGGCTGTGTGGCATGGAGCATTGTCCAGCTGGAAAAAACTTCTCAAAGTTGGGGAACATTGTCAGAGCAGAAGGAAGCAGGTGTTCTTCCAGGATAACCTTTTACTTCGCTTGATCCATGTGTCCTTCACAAAGACAAATCTGCCCCGATTCCAGCCTTGCTGAAGCATCCCCAGATCCTCCAACAAATTTCACATTGGGTGCGAGACACTGTGGCTTGTAGGCCTCTCCAGGTCTCCGTCTAACCATAAGATGACCAGGTATTGGGCAAAGCTGAAGGTTTGACTCGTCAGAGAAGATGACATTACTCCATTCCTCTACGGTCCAATCCTTATGGTCTTTTGCAAACTTCAGCCTGGTTCTTGGCTTCTCATTGATGAAGGGCTTTTTTCTAGCTTTGCACTTCTTCAGCCCTGCCCCTAGGAGCCTGTTTCGAACCGTCCTCAGCGTGCAGCTTCACTCCAGCTGCTGTTTGCCATTCTTTTGTAGGTCACTTGATGTCATCCTACTGTTACTGAGTGACATTTGAATGAGTTGACGGTCATCTCGGTCAGTGGACAGTCATTTTCACCCTCTGCCAGTCTGTAGCTTTGTTGTCCCCAATGTCTGTTGCTTGACCTTGTTCTTATGACCTGCTGTGTTTGAAAGTTTCAGGATGGAAGCAACCTGACTCTCACTGTATTCCTCTCCCTGTAAAGCCAGAATTGAACCCTTATTTTCCTCACTCAAAGCTTTTCTTTCCAACTCTTGTCATGCTGAATAGTTACTTTTGTATTCAAATTACCTTTGAGGTTCTACTTGCACTGTTTTCCATCCAGATGGTCCTATTGCAAGAGGATAGTGATGACCACAGCAGTGTTTTTTTTATACTTTTCCTTGTTAAAATAGATTTGGTTCAGGTAATCACCTAAACAGTACCTGATGTTTTGGAATTTAACAGACACTGGAATGGAATGGCTGCCATACATGTAGAGAGTGAAAAGGAGTGGTCTCTTAATATTTTCCAGAGCTGTATATTTTTTTTTATGTTCAATGTAGAGGAAACACAATGAAATTGGATGTACTTTGAATTTTAAAGTCCATTTCATTGATTCAATTTAATTCAATATACTTTTCTTTAGGTCTGGATAATTCCTGTTTTTGTCTCATTCCCCTTTTAATCATGAATCTGGTACTTTAATTACACATAAACGAGAGAGGAATGTGCAGGTATTTTAATAGTTCTGCGCTGCTGGTAATCATTTCATGGAACGTTATAAAAAATAACATATCAAATAATATACAGAACATCTGTCAGGTTAGCCTTCTTTGTGGTTTTGGGGGAGATTGAAAGTATTTTGGTCAACCCACAAGACCCTTGAGCACTTCTGTCTAGCCAGAACTTGTTAAAACAATTAACACATGGGCCAAAACAGAAACCTGAATTTGCAAGACTCAAAACATGAAATGCATGACACTAATCTCATGAAAAAACATGGATATCCAGAGACAAAAAGCAACATTTTACTTTTCTACATTTGGTACTTTATCAATTCAATGATTCTATATAATCAAAGAATAAAAATAAGAAACAAGCTAACAAATCACTGCAAAAACAAAGCAATGACATAAATGTATCTTATATATACTGTATATTTGATATAAAACCAGTTGTTTGGATCCTGAATAGGGTAATGCCTGTTCTAATTTAATTAATGCACACCTGTTTCACAGTCCTGCTGGAATGGTATAGACCCTCTCTAGATACAGGTATGTTGTGGGTAGGTCTACCAAATATCTCCCCATGTATTTATCCCACCATTTGGTTTGCATTATTTTGGATTTGTCTAAAAATCCTGGGCGGCAACAATTTAATAGTTGGCTACCACTACTGCTCAAGTAAAGGGGAAACACTTCTTTTTGCAAAATAAATATTAATGGTTAACATTGCATTCCTCTGAGGGTGAAAGAAAGGTGCTTGAAAGTGAGTTAATAAAATGTACAACATATGTGGCAGGTATGATGAATGGATGTTGAGCGTGACATTTAGATCATTGATTCATTTGGGCCTTGTGCTAGGAGGCTTTTGATAAAGCCTGTTTCAACATTTCCTGGGTTTCAAAGTTTTATTGGTTTCTTACACTTTATAGCGGTGTCCTTGCAGCTTTCTTTTATCCTAAAACAAAGCACTCTGTTTAATGTGTGAGTGTGTATGTATACACGTGTGTGCATGTGATTGTGAGCAAAGAGAGACTGGTGTGTGTATCACTGTGTGAATTTGTGTGTGTGTATCACCATGAATGTGAATTTGTGTGTGTGGATCATCATGAGGGTGAATTTGTGCGTGTGTGTGGATCACCATAGGTATGAATGTGTGTGAGTATACAAATAGATTAAGGTGCTGGGAAGTTAGATAAACATGTGTACTGATGTACTCCTGTAACGTGTATAAAATAATTCCTTGTACATTTTCTTAGACAGAATCCATTGATAGACATGGGGTGTGTTTTAAGCTCCTCGATAAATAAGCCTATAAGTGATTGGAGGCGGTTCAGACATATTTATTTACAACAGCAGTATTTTTGTAATTACGGAAAGTTCAACTAATTATGCTATAATTTGATTGAGCTTGCTGTCTGAGTGTCTAAAAATGAACAGATTTTTTTCTTAGCAATTATTGTGGCCTGTGTTTTGCTGATTGCTTGATCTCACTGGTAGCGGGTAGATATTGTTGTCCTTTCAGCAATGTTCCTATCCGCCTCTACATTACAGGATAACCGGGTTGTCGGGTGTAAAGACTAGCCTAACGGGAGCCCTGTAACCACACGTGAAGGTGAGCTTTTTTAAAACCGGGGCGGTAATTTCTATGCGGCCATGGGTGTCGATGTACGCTTTTGTATAGCCGTGGGAAGCAGGGGTGCTGGTGTTGCTTTAGCCCCGTGATTAAATCGAACTCCGTTCCTTAGAATCAATACCCTCTGATTTAATCAGGCATTAATGCCCTCCCAAAAAACGAATGCCTTTCAGCCAAAGTTGCCGTTGTGCCATTAGGGTAAAAAGGGCCATTCTGCGGACTGGCGATCACACGAATGCAGAGCTCGGTGTAGATTAAGTGTTTCATTCTTATTTTTTGCAACAAAAATATTTTCTGAAATCTAGCATGAAAATCAAGTGCAATTTATTTTAAGGATTTCTGACTTTTTGTGTCATAGCCTGACTCTGCAAATCCTTTAAAATTGTATTAAGCAACGCGGTTAAGTGAGCCTTGCGAACTGTTGCCTAAACAGCAGTTACTTCCAAAGTAAATAGCTTCAGCTTTTTAGATGCCGGATGGAAGTAATTTTTTAGGCTAACTGAAAATATTAACTGCGACATATATTTTATGTTTATTGAATATTTATATTATTGTGCGTATGTACGGTTTTTCATTGTATGTGACAATAGGCTATATTACTTGGCAAATAACAGAGTGAAAATATTATACAAACGTGTACAGGTTTACATTAAGTGCTTCTGTTGTAATCTGAACATTATTCCTGTTTATCATTAACTTGCACGTTACATTTGCTTCCACCTGCTGGAAAGTGCAACCTTCTACTTCTTGCTGTATGGAAGACCCAAACACATGTCTAAGTCTGTCATGGACACAAATTGTTGGCAGATCCCTTTGAGATCAATGAGGTCCAGTTTTTCCCCGATGGGCATGGCACACTGCAGTGTGGTTTAGGTACATTTGGAATATGTTCCAAATGTCCACTTTTGGCTTGAATAGTGTCCACTTTTCCACTTTTCAAGAGTCCACTTTTGGCTTGAATAGTGGCTTTTACACACTATTGCAGCTTGTGATCCTGCAATGGTTTCTGTCCGTTTCTGTAGAGACATATTTAAACCCTCTAGCTCTCCTACCACTTCTTATGGTAGGAGTCCAAGGACAGTTATCCCTTTGTGAAAACGTTCTAGGAGACCATTAGCCTTCACACCGATGGCTGAACCAATAGAGGCCATCTCTTTCAATTTTGACAACAGACTATACTTAGTGAGAACTGAGATAACAGCGTTTCCTCGGACTGTCCACCTGGTTGGACACAGTGGTTTCAGTGTTGTGTGGCGTTCTCTTGATTCTGCTTTTCTCTCAAACACTACCTTGAATTTCCCTGATTACATGCTCAGAATCCCCAACCCATTGCAGGGAATCACATATTAGGGGAGAGGATATGCAAGCAGGTTGATTGACCAGATTTAAGCAGTGTGCACAACAGTGAACATCTCTCCAGCACAGCCTGTGCTCCTGTGTGCTTGCTTGCTGAATTTCATTGTGCAGGATGACGCTGAGATAGTCCATACATTTGACAAATAAACTTGAACTAAACTTTGACAAACAAACTTGAATATTGGTAGCACTGTCATAATTATGTCTGACCGCGTAAGCCTGACATGGGAAGATTCAAACTCAAAAGGACATCAACAGCTACCCTAGCTAGCTCCTCTCCAGGGGCCTATGATACTTTATACACACCAATGAATACTTCCTTTGGCACCAAGTCGTGGTCCACATATCTTAAACACACTGACTCTTGCTCTTTCCCCTCTACGTCTTGAGTGTCATTAATTATTATGTAGTACTGCACAACTGGTAAACCCCTGATGGATGTTGCTATGCCGCTCACAAATATTTTGGCCAAGAAGTTCAAAAACTCATTTTGGGCCTGGGGGCTAACATAATCATTACAACCAAGTAGAGAGAGTAGGATCATCCTTTGCTATAAATTGTTAAAGCTGATATAGATTCCCATTATTTGCCTCATGGTCTCGAAAGGATACACCCCGCCTAGTGAGATATTGCACTGAACTCATAAGCTTCTCAAGACAATGCCTTGCCTCTTGCTGTTTTGTTGCCCAGGCACTTGACAGCTGTGCATCTATGGGCCTTGCCTCTTGGGCATTAACTGTGACAGCCTGATGGTGGGATTTACTTTGCTGATGACGATCAAAGCTAACTAAAGCATGCTTCCTGTTATTAAATCCCTTGGTGGAAAACGCAGCTTCTGCTTTTATTCCCAAAGTGCAGTTTTTGATGGTGAATGCTTTGACACACTGGAAACAGAACTGCTTTCAAGGAGGGGTTATAATGAATCCATGGATATTGCTTGTACCAACTGTCTTGAAACCGAAAGACTCTGTGTGACAGTCTGTACTTCCACGTACTTAGAATCAGGTTGGTTTGGCTTTCTTCAGTGTCTATAACACTGACTTCTGTGCTGCTACACACATCTTCCATTCAACAGTCACTACCACTCTCACTGTACATGTCCTTCCATGCACGTGGACCAATCTCCTTAAAAACACATGAAATATTACACATTAACTACTCTGCATCAACTAATGCATATACTCAGAACAGACTTCGGTTCAATCTGATTATTAATTGCTAACTGCTTCCAATTACAATAGTATTACTTCATGTCTGTCCTTAAATTTGTTGTAAAGTTAGTATTGGAACCAAATTCTATGCTGGAAACAAAACATGAAATAGACTTTAATTTTTCTTTTACATATTTACATATGACAAAAAAGTAAGTTATCGTTAGTGATGGTCATTCGAGGCTTCATTACCGTTCTTCAGCAGCAGGATATTATGCTAGCAGTGCTAATTCAGATTTTCTTTTTCAAAATAAAAGCCATAATTGAACTATATAAGTTAATATATTTAACAATCTTGTCTATGAAGTTTATGTTCAATGTCCTTTTCAATGTTATTCTTGTCTTTTCTTTTTCACAGACTAGCTTGTTAACTATATTGCCTTATACATTTCAATTATGGCTTTTATTGTGATAAAGATAATCTGAGTGCTGCCAGCGTAATATCCTGCTGCTAAAATAACGCAAATGAAGCCTCGAATGGCCGTCACTTGTTACCAAGCGTGCCGCACAAGCCCTGAAAAGTGAAGCCAAAACGTCTCGATCGCCCCCTGGTGAGTGGTCCCAGTATAGGTCATAAACCCCGCCCTCCCCATGTTATTCAATGGGACGCGAGACCAACTAAACAATTAAATTACCCTTCAAATATATTTTTTCCGAAGCTGGTTTCTGTCATTTACTGTAGTTTGTATCACGCTAATGTAAATTCAAGAGTTTGTTTTTAAAATAAGTTTGTTTTTAGTTAGTTATTTAATGCTCTAAAAACGGTGGTGTGACGTCGTGATTCACAGCTGTGATTGACAGCTATCTGAGCCGAGGAGCCACTGAATCTTCGGAGGACTGAGGAGATTGGAACTTTACATTTAATCTCTAAATTTCTATAATTGATATAATTTCACACGGATATAATGGGTTGTTCTGCAGTACATTGTGCTAACCGATCTGGCATTTCCAATCGATCTTTGAATTGTTTTTGGTAAGTTAAATTTATAAGCTATTTAATTAGTAAATAAATGTAATGGGCTAGCTAACGTTAGCTAAAAGACAACAAGCCTCGTTAATAGCCATGTTAATAGCTAGCAGGTGATCGTTAGCTAGAAGTTACCAATTATTTTTGTATTAGGCATATTCTAAATTAAGGTTAAACATGATGTAAGTTAGGCTATAACATATCGTCTAGGTTTAACAATCAAAGGTTGTACTGTACTTGGACTTGCGATTGATTACGGTATGCGCATTCTGCGAGGGAGAGTGAGGGCGGGGCACAGGGGTGGGGCCGTTGATTTTCGCGGCTTTACGGCTTTACTTCCTTCTCGCTACTGCGCATAACTACTGCGCAGAACTGGTCCCAAGATCGCTATCTGCGCAGATGCAAGTCCAAGATGTCAGCGCAGTATCAGGACACTGGTGGCTTCATTTTTCACCAATGGAAAAGAGCGAAAGGGCGTCGTCCATTATTTATACAGTCTATGCTTGTTACTGTCACCTATACAGGTGCTGGTCATAAAATTTTAATATCATCAAAAAGTTGATTTATTTCAGTAATTCCATTCAAAAAAGTTTAACTTGTATAATGTATACATTCATTCCACACAGACTGACATATTTCAAGTGTTTATTTCGTTTAATTTTTATGATTATAACTGACAACTAATGAAAACCCCAAATTCAGTATCTCAGAAAATTTGAATATTTTGAAAAGGTTCAATATTGAAGACACCTGGTGCCACACTCTAATCAGCTAATTAACCCAAAACACCTGCAAAGGCCTTTTAATGGTCTCTCAGTCTAGTTCTGTAGGCTACACAATCATGGGGAAGACTGCTGACTTGACAGCTGTCCAAAAGACGACCATTGACACCTCGCACAAGGAGGGCAAGACACAAAAGATCATCACTAAAGAGGCTGGCTGTTCACAGAGCTCTGTGTCCAAGCACATTAATAGAGAGGCGAAGGGAAGGAAAAGATGTGGTAGAAGAAAGTGTACAAGCAATAGGGATAACCGCACCCTGGAGAGGATTGTGAAACAAAACCCATTCAAAAATGTGGGGGAGATTCACAAAGAGTGGACTGCAGCTGGAGTCAGTAATTCAAGAACCACCACGCACAGATGAATGCAAGACATGGGTTTCAGCTGTCGAATTCCTTGTGTCAAGCCACTCTTGAACAAGACACGGCGTCAGAAGCATCTTGCCTGGGCTAAAGACAAAAAGGACTTGACTGCTGCTGAGTTATGTTCTCTGATTAAAGTAAAATTTGCATTTCCTTTGGAAATCAAGGTCCCAGAGTCTGGAGGAAGAGAGGAGAGGCACAGAATCCACGTTGCTTGAAGTCCAGTGTAATGTTTCCACAGTCAGTGATGGTTTGGGTTGCCATGTCATCTGCTGGTGTTGGTCCACTGTTTTCTGAGGTCCAAGGTCAACGCAGCCGTCTACCAGGAAGTTTTAGAGCACTTCATGCTTCCTGCTGCTGAACAACTTTATGGAGATGCAGATTTCATTTTCCAACAGGACTTGGCACCTGCACACAGTGCCAAAGCTACCAGTACCTGGTTTAAAGACCATGGTATCCCTGTTCTTAATTGGCCAGCAAACTCGCCTGACCTTAACCCTATAGAAAATCTATGGGGTATTGTGAAGAGGAAGATGCGATACGCCAGACCCAACAATGCAGAAGAGCTGAAGGCCACTATCAGAGCAACCTGGGCTCTCATAACACCTGAGCAGTACCACAGACTGATCGACTCCATGCCATGCTGCATTGCTGCTGTAATTCAGGCAAAACGAGCCCAAACTAAGTATTGAGTGCTGTACATGTTCATACTTTTCATGTTCATACTTTTCAGTTGGCCAACATTTCTAAAAATCCTTTTTTTGTATTGGTCTTAAGTAATATTAAAATTTTCTGAGATACTGAATATGGGATTTTCATTAGTTGTCAGTTATAATCATCACAATAGGCTCTGTGCACAAGCGTATGGACGAACTTCCGCTTTAGCCAGATGTCGGCATATCATTTTCCGGTTTACTTAAGGCGATCACCCGCGTCGCCCAAAGTTTCTGTTTTTAGTAGATGTCTCCAAGACCTGCCTAAAATAAGCATTAGTGATGTCCATCGAATTGTTGATGCCTGGTCTCCTGCTCCAACAAGCAACCGGAACATGGGATTCAATCTCTACGTATCGAGGTATCTGCACAACTACGAGGGTAAGTAGTTTACTGTGGGGTGCCGGCCGGCTATCGGCTAAACTAGTTTGCGACGTGTTCCTATTTAGTGTAGTATTAGGCAGGACAATAGAACGCATAAAAATTCACCCTAGCCTCAAAAACGGCAAAGGAATGCTGGCTGAGCTGGAACGCTAGCGCGTCCCCATAGCAAGTGAATTGAAATGAACCTTAGTTCAGCCTCTTCTAACCTGAATGAAGCTTAAAATTCCATAGCCTCAAAAAAGCACCAAAACAGGTCTCCTCTTTTATTTTACTACTGTAACCTCATTTCACAACGAAACTGAAAAATAACAACTGGCATAGGAAGTAAACATCTGGTCCTATATGGTATTAATTGCGCTTAAACCTGCGTTAAGTGGAAGTATATAAAAAATCACCTTTTCTGACTATTTCTAGTCTAGCGTTTGAAGTCATTGAATGGCACAAGCCATATTTTATTAAAAAGAGGACATTCTCCTGATTAAAATGATGCCCCATTTGTACTTTGAAACTTAAATGAGTCACGTATATTATTTCTTTTTTTCCGTACAACAGCATCACTCATCTTGTTGTGAGTTTAGGTGTTTACTAATGCGGATGAGTATTAGTAAGTAAACCGTAAACTGCAATACTGACTTTTAGACAAAACCGGAAGTTCGTCACTACGCTGGTGCACAGAGTCTATTAAAAGAAATAAACATTTGAAATATATCAGTCTGTGTAATGAATGAATATAATATACAAGTTTCACTTTTTGAATGGAATTACTGAAATAAATCAAGTTTTTGATGATATTCTAATTTTATAACAAGCACCTGTATAGGTAGATACCAGGGATGGAAATTAAATTTTTTGTCCACCGGCCACTGTGGCTGGTGGATTTCAAAATATACCAGCCACTTTCTTGTTTTTAACCAACAACGTGAAGCGTGTTTACGACATACCAGAGCAGTACATTATCAGATTTGTCTCGTCGTAAACTAACCAATCGCGGGACTCCCCATTGTCTGCTTTTCTCCATCGTTCTTTAAAAAAAAGTTTTTTGACTTTCGCCTCTTTGTCCACTGGCTCCTCCTGAGATGTTTTCTCAGCGGACCTCTAAACGCCTGCGATGTAACGCCACATATTTTTTATGTGCGCCGCCTCTAAAGTGTACGTAAGAGGATTAGTGCCAAGCAATAATACAAAAAATAAAACCATCTCGACAATAAAGTCACATCGTTGTGTTTCGAGAAAAAACTCGTTATATTTCGAGAAAAAAGTCGAAATACAATCTTGAGAATAAACTCATGAAATATCGAGAATAAAAGTCGAAATTAAATGTAGAATAACGCATTCGATCAGTGTGCATTGCATAGCCTACTGATGGCAGAGTTGGATCAATTAGTCAAGCTATATTATAGACTTTCTTTCAGTAACAAAGAAATACTATCAACTATTAGCTAATTATGACAGAATTATAATTAGCATACGAATTTAAAAGAGAATTTGCAAGCGGCTAGGTCTTTTTAGAATTTTTTTTTTTTTCCAATTTGCGCGATGTACTTGCTTTTGTCCAACTTGAATTGACAACCAGTGGACCAATGCAAGGTTATCGCTGGCTTCACCTACGCGCGATTCATCGAGGTTTCGTGGTTTCCCATAAGACGGATTATTAAACTTTATTCTTGATATTTAATGAGTTTATTCTCAAGATTGTATTTCGACTTTTTTCTCTAAATTTAATCTTGCGTTATAATGACTTTAATGTCAAGATGGTTTTATTTTTTTTTATTGCTTGGCACTAATCCTCTTCCGTAAAAGTGTCCGGGTGAAACAGTATGCTATTTTTATTTACCCGCCACGGTGGCCGGTAGGTGAAGCGAGTTTACCCGCCACAACACAAAATCACCCGCATTTGGCTGGTGGCGGGTGCTAATTTCCATCCCTGGTAGATACAGTATCTATGTCATTCACAAATGGCTAATTAGCTGTTAAAACGGCCAGTGGCAAAAAAGGATTTGTTCAGGATAGACAAAAACCTTGCTGCCTACAACCTTGAGTAGATACGTTAAGGGAAGCCTAAAATGAAACTGTTTACTATATTTCGACTATTTCTGGTGGATTTTCAAATTATGTCTCAGGATATGTTCAGGATAGACAAACGCTTTGCTGGCTACACGATTCTCTCATCTTTTCACTTGACGAAAAAGTCAGTTATCGTCACCTATATTGATACAGTAGTTATTGTATCAATGTCATTCATGAATGGCTAATTAAAACGGGCCAATGGCAGAAGTCATACTGTTCATAGATACTACTTGTGGTGGAGGTAAACATATAAGAAACTTTACTCAGTTTAACATTAGTTAATGGTGTCTAACAACTGCATGTGTGCAGTTTGATGGTGTTGTGGTTAACGACCATGCGTTTCATGTGGGTGAACCGGGTTTCATTCTCGAGAGGGCAGCCACGGTTAACACATTTTATTGTGGGCCCGGCTGAACTAGGCTTGCCTGGTTTCTTGTTTTTACTGACATTATCGCCGTTTAATTTACTTTTAAGAAACAGACATTTCAAAGGCGACGGGTCAGACTAAGAGCGGTTCAAAACCCCTTAATGATGAGAAAAATGTTGAGGTCCGTAACGTGGCCCGGTATGGCGCAGCCGGGTCCCCACCCTGGAGCCAGGCCCGGGGTTGGGGCTTGTACGCGAGCGCCTGGTGGCCGTGCCTTTCCCCATGGGGCCTGGCCGGGCTCAGCCCGAAGGAGCAACGTGGGGCCGCCTTCCCATGGGCTCACCACCCACAGGAGGGACCATAAGGGGCCGGTGCGGAGAGGATCGGGCGGCAGTCGAAGGCGGGGGCCTGGACAACCCGATCCCTGGACACGGAAACTAGCTCTTGGGACGTGGAACGTCACCTCGCTGGCGGGGAAGGAGCCTGAGATTGTGCATGAGGTTGAGAGGTTCCGACTAGAGGTAGTCGGGATCACCTCTATGCACGGCTTGGGCTCCGGAACCACACTCCTTGAGAGAGGATGGACTCTTCACCACTCTGGAGTTGCCCATGGTGAGAGGCGGCGGGCTGGTGTGGGTTTGCTTATAGCTCCACAGCTCTGCCGCCATGTGTTGGAGTTTACCCCGGTGAACCTTCTTGGAGTATCTGGGAGGGGTGCTGGAAAGTGCTCCGACTGGGGACTCTATCGTTCTACTGGGGGACTTCAACGCCCACGTGGCCAACGACAGTGACACCTGGAGGGGCGTGATTGGGAGGAACGGCCCCCCTGATCTGAACCCGAGCGGTGTTCAGTTATTGGACTTCTGTGCTAGTCACAGTTTGTCCATAACGAACACCATGTTCAAGCATAATGTTGTCCATCAGTGCACGTGGCACCAGGACACCCTAGGCCGCAGGTCGATGATCGACTTTGTTGTCGTTTCATCTGACCTGCGGCCGTATGTCTTGGACACTCGAGTGAAGAGAGGGGCGGAGCTGTCAACTGATCACCACCTGGTGGTGAGTTGGATCCGATGGCGGGGGAGGAAGCTGGACAGTCTCCTGTCAGAGAGATCTTTAACTCCCACCTCCAGCAGAGCTTCGACTGGATCCCGAGGGAGGCTGGAGATATTGAGTCAGAGTGGACCATGTTCTCCACCGCCATTGTCGAAGCGGCCGCTCGGAGCTGTGGCCGTAAGGTCTCCGGTGCCTGTCGAGGCGGCAATCCCCGAACCCGGTGGTGGACACCGGAAGTAAGGGATGCTGTCAAGCTGAAGAAGGAGTCCTATCAGGCCTGGTTGGCTTGTGGGACTCCTGAGGCAGCTGACGGGTACCGGCAGGCCAAGCGGACTGCATCCTGGGTGGTTGTGGAGGCAAAAACTCGGGCCTGGGAGGAGTTCAGCAGGCCATGGAGAAGGACTATCGGCCGGCCTCAAAGAGATTCTGGCAAACCGTCCGGCGCCTCAGGAGAGGAAAACAGTGCCCTACCAACGCTGTTTACAGTAGAGGTGGGCAGCTGTTGACCTCAACTGGGGAAGTCGCCGGGCGGTGGAAGGAGTACTTCGAAGATCTCCTCAATCCTGCCGTCACGTCTTCCATTGAGGAAGCAGAGGATGAGGGCTCAGAGGTGGACTCATCCATCACCCGGGCTGAAGTCACAGAGGTAGTCAAGAAACTCCTCGGTGGCAAGGCACCGGGGGTGGATGAGATCCGCCCTGAGTACCTAAAGTCTCTGGATGTTGTGGGGCTGTCTTTGTTGACATGCCTGTGCAACATCGCGTGGCGGTCGGGGACAGTGCCTCTGGGATGGTAGACCGGGGTGGTGGTCCCTCTTTTTAAGAAGGGGGACTGGATGGTGTGTTCCAACTATAGGGAGATCACACTTCTCAGCCTCCCCGGGAACAGTGCGGTTTTCATCCGGGCCGTGGAACACTGGACCAGCTCTATACCCTCTACGGGGTGTTGGAGGGTTCATGGGAGTTTGCCCAACCAATCCACATGTGTTTTGTGGATTTGGAGAAGGCATTCGACTGTGTCCCTCGCGGCATCCTGTGGAGAGTGCTTCGGGAATATGGGGTCCTGGGTCATTTGCTAAGGGCTGTCAGGTCCCTGTACGACCGAAGCAGGAGCTTGGTCCGCATTGCCGGCAGTAAGTCAGACTTGTTCCCAGTGCATGTTGGACTCCGGCAGGGCTGCCCTTTGTCGCCGGTTCTGTTCGTAATTTTTATGGACAGAATTTTTAGGCGCAGCCAGGGGCCGGAGGGTGTCAGGTTTGGGGACCACACGATTTCGTCTCTGCTCTTTGCGGATGATATTGTCGTGTTGGCCCCTTCAAACCAGGACCTTCAGCATGCACTGGGATGGTTTGCCCCTGCGACCCGGCCCCGGATAAGCGGAAGATGATGATGATGATGACATTTCAAATGTTTTTGGTGCAGTTCTAACAGGAGTGTGCAAACTGCACACAGTTACTGCAGTAAAGAATAAAAGCATTTTTTGACAGCTGCTCAATTTTTATTGATTGATACACAGTGAATTGGTTTGAAAAAGCTTGTCTCATGTCTTAATTCACTGCCTCTGTAACTTGGTTGCATGTACAGGGTTAATGACTTAATGGCTACCAGGGCACAAGTCAGTTAAAAAGACATTTTAGACGTTAGTATGATGTTTTCTAAAAGGTGTAAAATAACAGTCATACAACCTGAATACAACTTGCATAAGACATCTTATTTATGACCAGTTCATGCCTCCTGGTGTTAGTCATCTAATCCTGCACTCATAAATCTCACAGCATGAGCACAGGATTGCATCTCTTACGATTAGCCATTTCCAAGCGAGCATTTTATAGTCAATTAGCATTTCTATGTATCTGCCTTTTTAGTACAATGTCCTCACTTGACTGTAAGACTTTACCAAAATGTTTATTTCTCTCCAGAATTTAGCCTGATAGACAGTACCAAACCTTACCAGAGTCTGCACAGTCCTAGGCCATGCCACCAAAACTCATCTCACCTTCGATGTTTGTAAACAATTGTTTAAAAAAAGGCTTCAAATGTGCAGGCTCCTAGTGGCAAGACATCTATTGGATGTTACATTTCAAGAAACCTCCCCCAACATTCCTGTTGAAGGCATGGTTAGTGTGGTTGAACAATTTTCAGAATCAGAAAGAGTTTTATTGCCAAGTAAGTTTCACTACAAACAAGGAATCTGTTCTGGCCATAGTCAATTTGGTTCCAGGGGCATGTTCAAGAGGCCTACTGCTGTAGTAAAGAAACTGTTATTGTGGTTGGTTTTTGATAATGATAGACCTCAGCCTTACTGCCAGAGGAGAGGGCACTGAATAGTACATTTCCGGGGTGAGAGAGATCAGCCCCAGTCTTTGCTGCTCGACTCCACGTCCTGGAGGTGTGTAGGTCGTGTAGAGACGGCAGATTGCAGCCAATCACCATCTCCTACAGCGTTGCAGCCTGCCCTTGTCTTTGGCAGTGGCTGCAGCATACCAGACGGTGATGGAGGAGGTCAGGATGGATTCTAATGGTAGTGTAGAAATGCACCATCATAGTCATTAGGAGGTTGAACTTTTTCAGCTGTTGGAAGAACTACATGCTCTGCTGTGCTTTCTTTGTAAGAGAGGTAATGTTCAAATCCCACTTTTGATCCTGGGCGACGGTGGTGCCTAGAAAGCAAAAGGAATCCACAGGGTAGACTGGTGAGTCACCCACAGCGATGGGGGGAAGGGCAGCTGAGCTTCTCCTGAAGTCCACTATCATCTCCAGAGTCTTTAGGGTGTTGAGCTCCAAGTTGTTCTGACTGCACTAGGACACCAGATGGTCAATCTCCCTCCTGTAGGTAGACTCGTCTCCATCAGAAATAAGTCAGATGGGGGTGGTGACTCGGGCACTCCCAGATGGGAGAACTTGTCTTGGAGCAAAGCAGGAATTATGGTGTTGAATGCGAAACTGTCCGCAAACTGTCCACAAACGGGATTCTGGCATAGATTCCTGGGGACTCAAGATGCTGGAGGATGAAGTGAAGATCCTTGTTGACCACGTCACCCACAGACCTGTTGGCTCTGTAGGCAAACTGCAGTGGATCTAGTAGAAGGTCGGTGATGGTCTTGAGGTGGGACAGTACAAGGCGCTCAAATGACAGCAAAACCACAGAGGTCAAGGTGACAGTTCTGTAGTCGTTAAGTCCTGTGATCCTTGACTTTTTGGGGACTGCGATGATGATTGAGGACTTAAAACAAGCCGGGAGGCATCATGTCTTCAGTGAGGTGTTGAAGATGTCAGTAAACACAGCAGAAAGCTGATCTGCACAGTGCTGAAGGGTGGATGGGGAGACATCGTCAGGCCCAGCTGCATTCTGGGGGTTCTGTCTCTTGAATAGCCTGTTAACGTCCCCTTCCAGGATTGAAAGTTCCATTGTAGTGGCAGAGATGATTGGGATGGGTGATTGTGAATGGGCCCCAATAGTGGGGATGACTGAAATGGGTGATTGTGAATTTCTTTTCACTATAAAATATTTTCCTGTCAGTTATTCCATAATGCTAGTTTGCAACATTGCTGAAAATGGAAAACACTGATACATGAACACCTTACATCGCCCCACTGGCTAACTGGTGTTAAACGGGCCATATAACATCAGGTACACTATGCTAAAAGTTTTTAAATAACCAAGGGTGACTGACAGCCTGTGGTGTATTAAAATTAAATGTGACAAAACACACGGTTACAAATTATTGATGACAGTAACCGATTTCTAAATTTGGTGGTTTTGTGGACTTTCGCATCACAACTAGGTGTCCTTATTTCAGGTCTGTGCACAGACCTTTCGAGGACTAGGGACTGAAATTATAAAAATGGGCTCCCTGGATAAATGGCCGCAGTGGAGGCCATAAGTTTCCAAGATCCACATCACGTAGATGGACGAGACGATGCATGCTTGTCTGAGTGAACGACGTGTGTCACGCTAATTGCGGGCACAGATGGGCAGAAAGGGCACTTGTTGAGTTCCAGGGGCTCAAGCCACCCCTGGGGTCTATCTGCACATGTGCCTGCCCTATATTTTGTCCTGAAGACAGCCATCTGTCCTGTATATCAGGAATTAATGTAGATTCTAGAACTTCTAAGCAGTCAGAAACAAGTATTTAACAATACTGTAGAATGAAATATGTTAAATGAATAGGCATGGATTGAAGTGTCACTTTTTGTTTTCCATATCAGATCTTGGATTCCATGCGATTTTATTGGTACAACAAGGATATTGTCTCTACTGACTGGAATTTCAAACAGAATAGCTGTCAACTTTTTGGCCTGAAATGAAACAGTTACATTTTCCTCATTATATTAAAGCTTTAACGTCATGTCTGGTTTTTGGTTGTTAGCAGACCGACATTCACTTATAGTTTGAGTAATTGCCTATTTCAGTGTTGTTGTAGAGCTATGAAGAGTTGATGATCATACCTTTTTAATCCATACACTGTGTTAAATGCCTGTTTGACATTAGTTTACCATCCTCATTTAAAATGTAATTCATAAACATAATATATTCATAAACATTTTCTGGGCCAAAAAGATTGTTCTTTTTTTATCAATACATTTGAGTTTAGTCATAATATTGGTTTCTGTTTCCTCCGACAGATGAAATTGAAACTGAAACCAACTCTGTATTACTGTACAAATAAGGAAACTTCAAACAATGATTTTTGATTCAGTCAATGTTTATTTTTTTACACTGCATTTGCCTCTCTTGGTTGCATGCTGAAAAAACAATTTGGATTGAAATATTGTTTTGGTTTAACTGAGCGTAACTCTTTGAAGAGTAACTATAATAATTTTTTCATAGTTCATTGCAAAAGTGATGTACTTTACAGTATTTAGGCATTTTTATATTAAACCTAGATATTTTACAACTAACGGTTTTACCCAACCATTTCTAATGTGATATTGAGATAAAAAAAATATTGGGGCAGCCTCAAAAAGTTCCTAAATTTGTCACTACTGTCTTTTACCAATTAAAATATTTGAAATATAGAAAACTAACCCCTCCAAAATGCAGACTCTGGTCACTTGTTATTTTTGAAACATGTGAGTCTCAGAAATTAGATCTGTAAGAATTAATATAAAAGCAGGTGTCTAAAAGTGTAATTGTATTTACATATGTAAATAGAAAGTGTCTATAGCAAATGAATGCCTTTCATAAATATTCCCAAACAAGACATAGAGGGAAAATCACATTTCATGCAGGACTTTCATTTGACCAGTTATCTGGGACCCATTCATGTATTAATTGCATATTTTACCTCAGCAGTGGAGTGATTGACTGCTGTGTGTGAACAGCATTTGGTATTAATGGAAACACACAAAATGAGGTCTCTGTGCTAATGGATATATGCAGTGTGCAAGAATCACAGTGGACAGTCATTCCAATATTAATAAGTGAGCATGGAGAATAGATCAGCATTGTCTGCGGCCATTTTAGGAATAATCACTGTGGTAATGCCTTTTGTCTCAGATGGATGATTTGATTAACTGGAAGCATTTTTTTTAAATTATTTTTGTATTCTACCTGCTTTCCACTAGGGAGGATTTCATCATATTCTATGTGCAGTTCCATGTCAACACACAAGCTTGCTGTTAAAGGGCCATGTTTGTGGCCCTAGCCGCATATACCTACATATATAGGAATATATAGTATAAAACCCATAGTGGTATGCTAAAAAACTGAATATTACATTTTTGGGGGTAATTGGTTATTATTATTATTTTTAAGAACAGTTCTACATTTCAGCCTTGAAGTAATGCATTTCAGCCTTGAATATGAGAATGTTCCTAACAGACATGATGTCACATCATAGGACAAAAGAAAACTTTTTTTTTAAGAAAGTATATTTTGTGCAATAAAATAAATGCTGTTGAACAACAAAAAATACTTCAAATGAAATACTTTAAAACAAGAACACTGTTTCATTAAGCGATATTGTGCCCTAAAATGTTAACACTCATAGATATCAAGGCAGCACTACTGAAGAACATTCTGTTATTAATACCTTCGTCCACTGATAGAGTGTAACAATAAAAAAATAATTATCTTTAGTGCTAATGCTAAAAAACACTTTAATTCATTCCTATAAAAGAAACAGAGCGTGAATGAGTTTAACAATTGTTTTGGTGCTCCCCTTGCTGCTGTAACAACCTCCCTTCTTCTGGGAAGGCTTTCCACTAGATGGTGGAACACTGCTCAAGGTAATTTCTTCCCTTTAACCACAAGAGCCCAAATGAGGTTGTGCAATGATGTTGGGCGATTACACCTGGCTTGCAGTCTGCATTCTAATTCATCCCAAAGGTGTTCAATTGAGTTTTGTTCAGGTCTTTGTGCCGGTCAGTCAATTTCTTCCACACAGTTCTTGACAAATCATTTCTGAATGGACTTTGCTTCGTGCACAGGGGTGTAGTTATGCTGAAATAGGAAAGGGAATTCCCCAAATTTGCAGCAGTTGGAGTTGGAAGCACAGAATCTTCAAGAATGTCATTGTATACTGTAACTTTAAGATTTGCCTTCACTGGAACTAATGGGCTTAGGCCAAACCATGAAAAACAGCCCCAGACCATTACTCCTCCACCATTCCCAGATTGGTTAATCAGACTACAAAATTGTGCAGCATGATTTATCACTCCAGTAAATATGTTTCATCTTGGTCAAAGGTGCAGCGTTGGTATGCTTTACACCACTCCAGCCGCCTCTTGGCATTGCACATGGTGATCTTAGGCTTGTGTCCTGCTGCTCTGCCATGGAAAACCATTCCATGAAGTTACTAAGGGTTTTTGTGACTTTTCTTCTGGAGAGGCAGTTTGAAAACAGTTTTGGGAGGGGAATGGGAGAAAAAAACAAGCTAAGGAGTTGGAATAATTCAATTAGGTCAATCAATTAAATTCACCACAAATTACAACTTAAAAGTATGTTTAACTATTAGGTCAATCAATTAAATTCATATGTGAATTTAATTGATTAAATTCTCTTTCTCATTTACTCTGTTCGCTGTCTTTTCTGTTTATCATCAGTACTATTTACTTTCTGCATCTTGCTCTCAGGACATCCTCTTTATTCTCAGGATCACCATTTAACCTGTCACGTATCTCTGTTTTCTCTGAAGTTGACATCTCTGTCTGAAATGGACAAAAAGAAAAGAAGAAAATAAATTCAATGTCCATCAATGGACCTAGGATCATAATTGTGAGTGAGTGAGTGAAGGCACATGCATGTTTTGCTTCTCAATGTTTTTCTCAATGTATTCTTCTCAGTTTTTCATTGTTTCAATGTATTCCATTTATTAAGTTGAGAAAAATTGCCATTGATGAATCTACATTTTAAATACTAAAAACAATAATGAATAACTGTTCTGGGAAAGAAGATCGCAAAAAAAGTAAACTGTATGTCCAGTGGTCTAACAGAAATATCCTTTGGTGTAACTTGGAAAAACGTGTCACACCAGAGAACAAACTGTCCCTTGGGCAGTGTGGGGCCATGTGTTGATTAGTTAGTATTCCACCACAGTAGCATCTGAAATAGGTTCACACTACATTATACATTGTTACTTTAAACTTGAACACTGTCTGGCACCAATAATCATACAGTGAGTTATTTCTTCTATTGGCTCTATACTCAAAGTTCAGATTCGAAATAAAGGAATTACTAGTAGGTTAAAGTATACAGCTTTTATTTATGTATAGTGCATATTGATTTCAGACAAGTGAACTTGTTCTAATGGGAAATAAAAAGGAATCTCTGCAACTCTGATATGCTCACATGGTAAATTTATTTTGACCCATAACAACAATCTGATGAGCATTAAAATAAATTCACCATGAGAGCTACATACATCCATTTTTATTGGAATGTTTTTCTGTGCTGTACTTAATCAGTTTGATGTGCAACATTAAAAACAATTAATTCTCGAGTGGGAGCCACACATGCCCAAACCCCTTTCACCATATTTCACTGATGATATGATATATTCAGAACCTTTTTTCCTTAACACTTCTTTTGCCATCACCTTGGTCTAAGTAAAATGTTGTCTCATGTATTCACAAGAGCTATTTCCAAAACTCTGCAGGCCCTTGTAGCTACTGCCATCATGTTTTTTAACACAACTAGTGATTAGCACCTTTGAGTCTAGTTTTGCTGGTGAAATCTTTCGGCGAATGGTAGTAGCTGACACATTAGACATTAACCGCTCGCTAGTGCCTGCACAAATGCTGTAAAGAAATACCTATAACCTGGCACACCTCTCTAGCCAGTTGTCACTACATATGGTGCCCTGAAATATCAGATTTCTAATCATCTGGAAGCCTAGCGTCTGTGGATGGATCACACAGGCTACTATGATTGACATTTCTTATGTTGTTGACGTCTCCCTCTCAGTAAAACCACCAGAGAAGATGGGTACTAACACTGCTGTACAGCCAGGAATACAGTAGGTGGCTCTAAAGAGCTTCAGATATGTGTGTGTGTGTGTGCGTGTCTGTGCATGCATGCATGTGTGCGTGGTAAACAGTGAGATTGGGGGTGCAGTTGGGTGTGCTAAGGGGGAGTGTGGTGGCTGCAGTTAACAGCACCCTGACTCTCACCGTGCAGGTATTACAGGCACAGGGAGAAAGGGAGAACTTCAACTACGCCTGGATCAACGTGTTATGCCCAGAGGGACGCCAGGCAGAAAGCTGATTGGCCACACATACTTAGTCTGTTTGTATCTGTTGAGTCCTTTCGTTCTTTGCTTTAAAGGAAATTATTTTCTCTCTGAGTCTAATCTGTAGAATAGCATATCAGGGTGGTAGAGAAAAAGCTTGCAGTGTTTACATCACCATGAAACAATAAAAAATCTGGGTTAATATAATCCAAAACAGCAGTGACATTGCTCATCTTTTCAAAAACAGACATCTCATTTGAGAGGGATATGAAGATGATGGGGAATTCATCTTTCAGTGATGGTAATGATGTCTGTGTCTATATGTATGAGTCCTGGACAAAAACATATTAATGAAATGCACTCTAGTGCCTATCTAAGACATTAATTCAGAGGAATGTGTATCAAACCGATTCTAGATGGACACACTATATTCCTCTGGTCCACCCAGAGAAGAAAGAATATAATATTCTAAGCTACAGTTGTGCTGGCAGAGGAAGTTCTTTTACTTATGTTAGAATACAAATTCAACTGAAATTCAGGCTTGAGTTGGGTCATTAAAGCTACAGTACATTTTCATAAATGTTGCCTTTTACCAAGTGAAAATGTACTTAAGTCATTATAGTAGTATCTACCTCTCATACAAACAGAAATATTGAAGAATTGGGTAACCTTTATGAAAGAAACATTCCTTGATAATATTTGAACGTTCAGTAATGTAGATATTTCTGTCTTTACACACCTGTGAGGAGGAACTTTATAACTAAACACAAAAAAAGGAATTGTAATGGATCAGTCAAAGTATATTCATCATTTATTAAACAGTCTTCCTATGTTCGTAATAGTAAGCATCATCAACTGTATTTTATCAACCCTGTAGTAACTGACCTTTAAAATATATTTTAACTGATTTAATGACGAATAAGATCATAAGAAATGTAATTAAATTAAAACAGAATTAATTTGAAATGAATAAAATAATTCATGTTGTTATGGATTCATTATTGGTTTATGAGATCCTTATGAAAGCATTTTAGTCTCTAGAGTCCAATCCTTAACTGGCTGTTTTTAGGTTGTTACATGTAAGTACATAATTTGCAATGAACATTTATTATTTTCCTCTGTGTAATGGTGGAGCAAATTCCAGAGGTGGCTTGATGTGGTAAGCATAGTCTTATTAGTCTCCATGGGACAGATGGTCAGTTGCTGAGGCCCGCAGCACTGGGAAATAAACTATTCTTTACTAGTGCCTCTGGCCCTTTAATTGCACATTCCTGCCAGATAGGAATGTGAAGGTCTAGTAAAGGTTCTGTACAGCTGCTGCTCATTTCATGGTTACGTTTGCACAGTGATGCCAGTTCAGCTAAACCTAGTTTATGTAAAAGTGAGGATTTTATTTAAAAGGTTAGGGTAATTTATCAATGCTATTTGGAGAACAGCAAAATGTACTCCAGTCAATAACAACTCTGCTCAATGGTTACCAAATAATGGGGCCCACAAATGGACAGGAGGGGCATGGAGATATAAGCAGATGAACAAATTATTTTACAATATTAAACGATCCACAAATAAAACGGATAATTTGTTATAGGTTAAAATCCTAATATTCTCCCCCTTAATCATACTTGGTGTATCGCTACAATAATCCATACATTGTAATATAGAGGTGGGATGGTGGATACTTGGCCCACACAGCAGTCTGCATCAATACCTGACCTATTTATTCCACCTTCTCTCTACTTATTCCACCTTTTCTCTACCCACTTAGCAAAACCTGTACGAAATCTAACAGTGCTGTCAAATTTCATACTAGTAATTAATTAGCGCAAATATAAATTGTAAATAAAAATGTAGATATTACAAAATGAATTTGGATCCTCAGTGGGAAAGATTGGTTACCACTGCTAGACAATGTCATGTTATTAGTTTGTAGCTCAAACCAGTCAGAAGTTACAGTCTGCTTTCTAAAACCCCTCTTTATCATTAAAATCTAAAATATGGCAGGGATATTACCATGATTAGCACACAAACTCAACCTGTGCAGTAACACTGCTTGCTTCTCAGAGTGTACCTGGGACAATTGGCAACTATAATTGCCCAGACTGGAATGGACAAAGGCAGCAGGACCATGATCGAGGCCGACACTCACCTGGGATTGCTCAAGATCAATTTGTGGGAAGCACTGTTGAATCCATGAAAGATGACATTCACCAGCTAGCTGAACTAGCAAAGCAGAAGCCAGCAGTGTTGGAAAACACACATCGTCAAAAGCTTTCATTGGCTGGGAGCTGATCAGAAAGAACAGTTTCAGGTCAAGCCAAAGCTGGTAGTAATGTTTGTAAGACATAGCAGAGACCCTCAATTCAGTGTGATGAAGAGTGAAGAATCAGAGAAATATGGGCTGAAACATGATTATATTACCTGAAAGACAGGGTTTCTGATGGGCTCAAGCCCTATCTGGCCTTGAAAGGCATGATTGTATGAAGTGTTCAGATGAACACGATAAGAGTCCATAGCACATACATGATGTGTCATTCTAATTTTGGTTGCCAGTGCTTTTTCACTGCAGGATCTCCACTATACTGAACTTTAAGGAATTATGCCCTCAATCTGTAAAACATTTGAGGTGAGGAGATGCAGTTGGCGCACCTTGAACAAGGACAGACCAAGAGATGGAACAAGAACCTAGAATAGAGGTGACTTCTGTTTGGCATGACGTGCTAATTAATCATACTAGACGTTGGCTAAAGAGTTCTGCTAGATTTAAGAATTAATATGGTATTAATTGAGGAGATTAAATATGTGCTTGACTTATCTAAGTCCCATGTTGGTGTCTCTATTACGACGGATCACCAACATCATCTATCTGAGCACTGTGACACAGTCAAATCTTTCAAGTAGAAATGTCCTATCTTTATGATTCTGGAATATGAAGGTCATGTTTGTGCCTTTGAGGAGGCTGGCTATCCTACCAGGCGAAGCTGGTTGGTTTCTACAACAATTTGAGTACAGCCATAGACATGAGTCGAGCAGCTTCTAATAAATATGTAAAAACCTGACTGTGGCATAACAAGGTCGATTTGCAGTTCTATCATGAGCCTTCATAATATGAAGGAGAAATATATTAGGTTGTGGTAGAGATAGCAATGGTAGAAGCAGAGACTCAGATTCACTTATCAGGCAAGGGTTATCTATGTCCAAAAAAGGATGAAACAGCATCTGTGCCACCGGCTAGTAATAGTAGTAATGGATAGGAGTCATAGTAATGGAGAGTAGTAGTAGTAATGGGTAGTAGTAATGAGTATAACTATTATTATTATTAGTAGTAGTAGTAATTAGTATTATTATTAGTATTAGTAATTAGTATTGTTATTATTATTAGTAGTAGTGATGAGTATTATTATTATTAGTAGTAGTAGTAGTAGTAATTAATATTATTATTATTCTTTTTAGTAGTAGTTCTAAAATGAATCAGTCAATCAAATGTATTTATAAAAGCCCTTTTTACATCAGGTTTTCATAAATTGCTTTTACAAAACACCCAACCTGAAACCCAAAGGAGCAAGCAACAACAGTGTTGATGCACAGTGGATAGGAAAAACTCCCTAAGAGGGGCCAAAACCTAGAGAGGTACCAGGCTCTGGGTTGGCCAGTCCTCTTTTGGCTTTGCCGGGTGAAGATTATAAGAGTACACCTTGTAGTAATTAATAAATGCATGCGTCCAGAGTCTATTAAACATAATCCAGGTAAGAAGCATGACCAGATGGACAAGGACAGGGACAATCTGGGGGGGGGGGGGGGGGGGTGGTCAGTGGAGTGGCAGCTGGAAATGTCAGGTATCGTCTACGAGTCTTTTGAGCCTGGCACTCCTGAGGATGTGCTCCAAGACCTCATGTACGAGACCAGGAAAATTTAGAGAGCACATTCCTTATATTAACAAGGATTTACAAAGGAGAAGGAGAACTGACCCTTCCCCCTAGTAGTAGTAGTAGCAGCAGTAGTAGTAGTAGTAGTAGCAGCAGTAGTAGTAGCAGTAGAAGTAGTAGTAGTAGTAGCAGCAGCAGCAGTAGTAGCAGTAGCTGTAGTAGTAGTAGTAGTAATAGTAGCAGTAGCAGTAGCTGTAGTAGCAGTAGCCTTAGTAGTAGTAGTAGCCTTAGTAGTAGTAGTAGTAGTAGCCTTATTAGTAGTAGTAATAGTAGCCTTAGTAGTAGTAGTAGCTGTAGTAGTAGCAGTAGTAGTAGTAACAGTAGTAGGAGTAGCAGCAGCAGAAGTAGCAGAAGTAGCAGCAGTAGCTGTAGTAGCAGTAGTAGTAGTAGTAGTAGTAGCTGTAGTAGTAGCAGTAGTAGTAGTAGCAGGATTAGTAGCAGTAGCAGGAGTAGCAGTAGCAGCATTAGTAGCAGTAGTAGTAGTAGTAATTGTATCTCTGCTGCACAGTGGTCACAGTCAGACAACTTTCTCACAGTTCCTATATTGCAAGGATTGGCTGCATTGGATACATTAGTATTCTGCAGGCCACAATTAATTGAACACATTATTCCGCATTCAATTTAAAGAAAACCAAGCCAGAACTAATATCGTTTGCAATTGCCATTATTTTGAGATGTTATTTCAAATGACATACCTAACATGGCTACTTCACTATTTTACCCTATCTTATGATCTCCCACTCACTGATTTACCTTCCAGTCTCCCCAGACTAACTGCAGAATTTGTTAACAGAAAGGTATGGCTCAAATGTTTAGGTTCCAGACATACAATGCTGGATCCTCAGCATCCTATGAACCTCTGTCTTGCTGGTGTGATGTAACTACCTTATTGCCTATATAACACACAGGAGTTTAATAATTAACATTTTTATTGCAATGCCATACTGACAATATCATTTCAGCTAGGAAATAAAATAGTGTCCCGGAAATGAACAGAAAGTCATGGCTTAATGGTTCCCAGAGGTTCTGATGATATTAAATGCTAAGCTAAGATCCACAAATACTGTAGGACCCTTGCATAGGTTAATGGATTATGAACGTGTTGTTGGATAAGGTGCAGGTCCAGGTTTACTGCATCGTCCCCCATTGACAAAGCTTGAATCTATTTCATGACACTTGGTTAGAATGTGATCGCCCTTATAGCATTGCAATGTCATTACAATGTATTTCTGTTCTTGTGTTATAAAGTCATGGTGTCTACACAAAGCATATGTCTACTGGCTACTTGGGAATGAACACACCCACTGTGTCCATCCCGTGTCTCTCCCTGTTACAACATTTACAGAATTAAAAGTAAATGACCAAAATTATTTGGCTACTTAAAGCCATGTAAAGCTTGACACGCAATGTACACTGAAGAAAATTATAAACGCAACACTTTTGTTTTTGCCCCCATTTATGTACACAAAAGGCCTGTTTCTCTCAAATAATGTTCACAAATCTGTCTAAATCTGTGTTAGTGAGCACTAGTGAGCCTCACAGGTGTGGCATATCATGATGCTGTGGATGTGGATCGAGTGGCCCATGGTGGCGGTGGGGTTATGGTATGGGCAGGCGTGTGTTATGGACAACGAACACAGGTACATTTTATTGATAGCATTTTGAATGCACAGAGATACCGTGACGAGAACCTAAGGTCCATTATTGTGCCATTCATCCACGATCATCACCTCATGTTGCAGCATGTTTGCAGGTTTTCCCACTTACAAAGCATGTCTGTAATTTTTATCATAGGTACTCTTCAACTGTGAGTGATGGAATCTAAAACAAAAATCCAGTAATTAATAAGCATTTTATTGCATGACATATGTATTTGATACATCAGAAAAGCAGAACTTAATATTTGGTACTGAAACCTTTGTTTGCAATTACAGAGATCCTACGTTTCCTGTAGTTCTTGACCAGGTTTGCACACACTGCAGCAGGGATTTTGGCCCACTCCTCCATACAGACCATCTCCAAATCCTTCAGGTTTCGGGGCTGTCGCTGGGCAATACAGACTTTCAGCTCCCTCCAAAGATTTTCTATTGGGTTCAGGTCTGGAGACTGGCTAGGCCACTCCAGGACCTTGAGATGCTTCTTACGGAGCCACTCCTTAGTTGCCCTGGCTGTGTGTTTCGGGTCGTTGTCATGCTGGAAGACCTCTTACAGAAGTTAGGAGGTTGTTGGCCAATATCTTGCGATACATGGCCCCATCCATCCTCCACTCAATACGGTGCAGTCGTCCTGTCCCTTTGCAGAAAAGCATCCCCAAAGAATGATGTGTCCACCTCCATGCTTCACGGTTGGGATGGTGTTCTTGGGGTTGTACTCATCCTCCAAACACGGCGAGTGGAGTTCAGACCAAAAAGCTCTATTTTTGTCTCATCAGACCGCATGACCTTCTCCCATTCCTCCTCTGCATCATCCAAATGGTCATTGGCAAACTTCAGACGGACCTGGACATGCGCTGGCTTGAGCAGGGGGACCTTGCATGCAGCTGCAGGATTTTAATCCATGACAGCATAATGTGTTACTAATGGTTTTCTTTGGGACTGTGGTCCCAGCTCTCTTCAGGTCATTGACCAGGTCCTGCCGTGTAGTTCTGGGCTGATCCCTCACCTTCCTCATGATCATTGATGCCCCAAAAGGTGAGATCTTGCATGGAGCCCCAGACCGAGGGAGATTGACCATCATCTTGAACTTCTTCCATTTTCTAATAATTGCGGCAACAGTTGTTGCCTTCTCATCAAGCTGCTTGCCTATTGTCCTGTAGCCCATCCCAGCCTTGTGCAGGTCTACAATTTTATCCCTGATGTCTTTACACAGCTCTCTGGTCTTGGCCATTGTGGAGAGGTTGGAGTCTGTTTGTTCAAAGAGACTGCAGTGAATACAGGTAATGAGTGGAGAACATGAGAGCTTCTTAAAGAAAAACTAACAGGTCTGTGAGAGCCGGAATTCTTACTGGTTGGTAGGTGATCAAATACTTATGTCATGCAATAAAATGCTAATTAATTAAAAATAATCATACATTCCGTCTCTCACAGTTGAAGAGTACCTATGATAAAAATGACAGACTTCTACATGCTTTGTAAGTAGGAAAACCTTCGAAATCGGCAGTGTTTTATATACTTGTTCTCCCCACTGTATATGTTGGTATGAACTTTGTCTCCTTCGAAGTGACATTTCACTGCTACTTCTGTTGGCATTTAAAACACAAAGACACCTTGGCGTCCTGCAGGCAAGCTTTTTTTTATGAATTTTTTTTACATTTTGTGCACTGCTCTTTCTCCTTAGGCGGGTATAAGAAGAAATCTTTCACAGGTAGGGATTTGGGGAATTATTTCTCAAAAAGCAGCTTTTCTATGCTTATCAACAAAATAGACAGAATCCTGAAATGGTGAGTAGCAAAAAGAGTGTAGGATTATGAGTTGTGAGGGCATGCTTAGCTAGTTTGGCATTGGTTTCGCTTGGCTTTCCGCCCCTGACTGCAAGAGTAAAGGGAATCCTACGTTCCTGGTGAAAAAGCACAGGAAGCAGTGACCTCCTTTGAAAGGGTGTGAATCATTCTGTTATCTTCATCACTTCACCAAGAACTCTTATTTGAACATATTGGAGTCCAGTCATGACTGGTTAAATAAAGTGCACAGGGGACATTATTCACACCACAAAGATAGCCAGCCTAGAGTTTGAATCTGGGTATCAAATTGGTATGATTCTCAGATACACCATGTCTGTAAATGGCAAACACCGGATTAGAAAACTGGTTACTTCTGGATAATGAGAGTGAGTGATAAATAGAGTGTAAGAGAGATCTATTCAATCCTTCAGCACTGCAAGAGCATACTAATGTAATGAAGCAGGGACAGCCATTAGCATACCCTCTGTGTCCATTCAAATTACTGACTCACAACAACCAGTCCTTCCAGTCAACTGATTGTGCATTCCCACACTGACCGCTTTACCTTTAATTGCCAGTGAATGCTCATTCAACTGAGGATAGTTCATAGTCAAAAATGTTTTCTTGGGTTGCCCATTTAAAGTGGACAATATAACCTGTCAGCAGGGACCTCACTTGTCCGTTAATTAAATTCAATTACTCAGCAAATCTTGTGAGGCCATTGCAAAAGTTCTCAATGCACTGTGCTTTCTGTGCTCATTGAAATGTGTTCACTGCAGTTTCCAGGGGAGGCAGGGGAAGTGATTCACCTAATTCGTGTCAACGGAGTAATACTTCATGGCGAACTGGAACGTATCAATGTAAAGATAAAGGTCTGTTTTGTTCATTTGTACTAAAAATAAAAACAGAATTGGATTGTCCGTTTTGTAACGCACATTATTTTAACTCTGTTAACTGGACATTTCAGCAACTTCAAAGGCTTATACTGTAGGTGAGAGGTTTTAGCTAATGGTATGTACTCCTAAGATTATTAGAAGATTAACTTTTTAGATCAGTTATTATAGGTTTACGAAGATACATTCATGGGATTAAGTAGTTAAATTAGTGAAGACATAGATGGGTTTATTGGTATTGCACTGTGGCATTTATCCTTTAGTCCTATTATGCTGCTCAGAGAGAGAGGGAGGGAGAGAGAGCACTCTCTAATGCACAACATTGTGCTTTTAAAGGTCACTACTTCCCACACACACAGACTTGATGATAAATATGTTGTTGCATCATTATGTGTCTCCTTGGAGTTTAAAAAATGTGTGTAGTCATGGCAAAGGGAATTAGAGAGTGGCAGGGAGTACCACTGATGGTTGATTGCATCAGCAGGAGAGGGTGAATGCTGCTTAGTTCTTACTTGCCGGCCGAACAATAGTTCTAAATTAAATAAACACTCAAAATTAGTGCACAAAGTCAAGCTTTCAGGCAGACATTTTACCAATAAGCCCCAATTTAATGGTCTTCCTATACAAGGTGAAGAACAGGAAACAGTCAATCTACAGCCATGTTTGGTACTGGCCAAATGCCAAACATATTTTTTCTGTGTAAAGGAGGCTTGGGCTGTACTGGGATATGCGTTGCATCTGATCTGGTTCAGAAATGTTTTTTGTTGTGTGAATATGGCTATTACACAAACATTATGATTATCCAACTATTACACAAACATTAGGAGCTTGGGGGTTGATGTTAACTCACTTCCTTCACTTTTGTGCTATAGAATCTACAACAGCATTGTTCTGCCGGACTACAAATTTCAGTCCAGGTTAGGGAAGGTTTCTGACTGTTAATACCTGTGACAATGCTACATTTCTACTAACAGGGCAACAGGGCTGTGAACCCCAAAGAGACCTAGGAAAAGAGAAAGCAGGACGCCGGGTAGTCAGGAAAAGGCCAGGGGCCCAAGAGGTGGGGGAAAGAATAACCTTTTCATATTTATATATTATAGTTATTATATATCATTTAAAAAAAAAAGATTATTCATTCATCCTTGGATCAGCATTTTCACAGGTTTCCCCAGAGACAGACCATGCAACCATCTGAGAGCAGCAAATGCAGCCTGGGCAATCAGAAAGCTTTACCTTGTATACACTTCTTTCTTCTGTGAATGTCATGACTTATAGCAAGTTCCAAACGAATGAACAATAAACAATTATAACTTTTGGTTTTATAAACTAGACTGACCATTGGTTTTCACACCTGTGATCATCGCTGTTTTTATTTTGAGCAGAAATACATACGGGTCCATGGATGCAGTGTAGTACCCTGGATCCCAAAGCTGACTCACCTTTAAACTAAGCACGGTCCTAGTCAGTCCCTGGATGTTGGACCAGATGCTAGCAGAAGTGGTGTTGGAGGGACAAAAGGGGCACTCTTCCATCTGGTCTAACGACCAAGGACAGTGAAGGGGACAATGCCCTTAGTGAGCATTTAGACACTGAAATGGTGTCCTGGCTGTCTCCTCTGGGTGCCGTGTAGTTCACATACATACTGTCCCAAGCGGATCCCATCATCAAGATTCACTTTTGCAGAAATGCTCTGATACTTTGTGTGGGAATGTGTGGCTGTAGTGTGCCAGTGGGCATGTGATCACAGGCACATCCATGTTAATGGCAGAGCATTCACCCTCTACAACGATCACCAGGTGCAGACTACTGGCCTGTCAGGGCTCAGGCCACAAGCCTCTGCGGGTTCTTTGATAGACTGACAGTCAGAATCAATACAATTTCACACTGAAGTTTACCCCTGGCTGCGTCAACAAGGTAGATGACCTGTCGAGGGCCATCGTGGGAGCAAGAGACATTTCTGGTCATGCCTAAAGCAGAAATGAATGAGGACTGGGTCCTGCTTCACAGCCCCCTCACAACTGCCATCTTGATGAATTATGTAATATTTATGTCCTATTTATTTTAGCACAACGTTGTTGTGGCTGCTGAGGTTCAAACCTGCCATTATTATAAATAAATACAGACATTAATAGACAAACAAATTATTTATTTATTTATACACAGAATATAGAATATTTATTAATATATATATATAGAAATATAAATGAATGAATGCACCCTTTAATAGGCAAATACATTTATGAATGAATAAATACATATAGAAATGTATAAATAAATACATATATTCACAAATAAGTTGAGAAATAAATAGATATTTATTATTTTTATGGATGCAAAAAAATAAACAAACATAAGTGGAGATATAATGATTTAAATGATTAATAAATCTTGAGTTTCTTTTCCTTATAGGCTTGCTCAACTCTCATGACTATTCCAAGTAGCTCAATTCTCATGACTATTCCAAGTAGTCAGACACAGCCACTCACGTGGGAGACCCGGGTTCGAATCCAGTGAGGGCGACGACATTTATCACTTTTAATTGCGGGCCGGCTGAACTAGGCTTGCCTGGTTCCTTTTCTGATTTTATCTGATTTCTTGGAGCCTGGTGGAGATAGATGCAGCCACTGCAGGGCCAGACGGCATCCTGGTTGTGGTATACAGTACAAGAAGTAAAACGTGCATTCCATGTCCGTCATTTAATCTGTTATTTTAGTTCTTTGCATTGCATGACACAATTTTAAGAGAGAAGATGCCACTCACAAGGGAAAAACCCCTATGCAGCATAAACATGTCTTCTCCATAGGATCTACTGGCTTGCCTCTGAAGTTAAGCAGGGCCAGTTCCTGGATAGAAAACCAGGGGTGTATTTCAATGGCTCATATGAAGACATTTCTCATTTCATATCAGTCTTTTGGCTGTCCTGACTCTCTGTTATTAAAAAGGTTTACATTGGCATTACTGTATTGTGTAAGATTCCTTTTGTAAATACAAATGTATTCTCAGTCCACTAATCTGGCAAAATTAAGGTTAAATTAATATAATCATTCTGGCTATCTCCATGTCATTGAGGCTAAAATAAATGAGTGAGACTAAAATAAATGAGTTAGCCTTCGGCCAGTGGTAGATCAGGGCTATCTATAGTATATCCCTTTATAACACACTCAATAACTGTATCCCTCGCTCTCCAGGTCCTACAGAGGCAGAACAGTCCAAAGCCCTTCAAAACCTTCTGACCAAGTAAACTGCAACCAATATGGTGCAGCTAAGTCGCCTGTGAACTCTGTAGTTGTTGGTAGCATTGCATTCCTCCGGCAGGAAGGGACTCCAGCATACACTACCTGGTTGAGGGAGGAAGAAACAGAATGGCATCAGTGCTTCAGAGGACTCAAATTTGACTCAGTTGAGGGAGTTGCTGCAATGAAGCAGGATCTTAATGACAAATGAGGGTGAAACTATGAAATCAATATGTGTCACGTATATTTGCATTGATATATATCAGACATTACACAGGTGTCAACTAAAATATACACTCAGTGACAAGTTTATTAAGTACACCATCATTTTGAATTCTTCCTAGAATAAAACTCCTAGAATAAGTGAGCGGCTGTGACTAACTGTATATACAAAAGTGGACAGCATTCAGTTTCTAATTTATTAAATGTTAGAAGGATCTAAATTAGTGATCGTGGTCTGATAATCGTGCCAGGCAGACCAGTTCCCGGATCTTCAAAAGGTCTGCCCTCATGGACTTTGAACACTGCAAGCCAGAGAGACTTTTCTCTGCACTCCTAAGTTAGGTCAGGCTTCCCGTACCACAGAATGCACAATTCAGGCTGCTTGAAGATGTCACCATCCAAGCCCATGTCACACAACACAGCTAATGGACAGATTACAATAAAGGCATTGTGTTGCCATGTACACATTCACTCAATGTAGTACTGGTCAATTCAGCCTTTTTGTTGGTGTAATTGATATAGAAATTCACAGAAAATTATTTTCATCAGAGGAAGGTCCAGTGTTTTAATGAGTTCTATGTAAGGTATTGGGTTTCTCAGAGAAAGGACCTGATCAAGGATGAATGCAAAACTGATCATGAAATCAGTATTAATACGATAATACTCCTTTTACCCAGATAATGCCGGTTTCGATATTGTTCCAGGTAAGAAATTGGCAATGTTTTATTTGGTCGTCACTTATATTTAGAAATGTATATATGCTGTTAGATATTAGCATTTACATTAAGTGGTAAAATAATACTAGTTATTTATTGGAATTTCCAGCATAGTTGTCTTCACAAATGTTCCATTAATCTTCTCATTGTATAGATAGTTGCTCACCGATGAATATAAGATAGGCGTGTATACCTAGAACAATACATTCATTCTACAACACATGACAACCCTCAAGCCCAATGGCTAATTACACAGTCACAAGCTTTGACAGAACATGACTTCCTGAGAGCTTGACTTCCTGAGAGAGAACCTAATCTAAACACAGATGTTCCCTTGTTCCTTAACTTATCTAGATTAGCTTAATTGTAATGAAACATACATTCATACAACAATAATACAATCAAAATACTACAATGCATATATTGTGGAAAACAGGATTTCAGAAGGAAGATGACTGAATGAGGTGAAAGGACGCCCCTGATGGACATCACCTTCCGCCGCAATGTTCTCTGCAGAGATGGAGGTCAAGGACCCAGCTCTGTTTTTATTTAGTCAGATTGTGCCTTTTGCTTTGCTTATTTCTGGCCAATGGACAGATTTTTCTATCCCAAAAAATAAAAGCCAATGAACAGGCGATGGTTGAGAATCAAAAGAAGTTTGAGGCACTACTTTTTATATCTACAAAAAGACACAAAATAAATCGTGGCAATGTCAAATTGGTGGCATTTTAAGCTGTTTGAAAGGAGTAAAAGATTATAGACATGCAACAACTACATAATAAGAATGACTACACAAACATGAATAAGATTTAGTCAAAAGCATAACTAACTAGATGACAAAACAGTCATGTCAATGTGCAGGAGAAGATATATGAAATTGAAAAGTCACTAATATATAAACAAGATTGGGAACAGAGTAATTTGATAAAAGGTGTTCTTTAAAAGATTGCTACTATTTAAGCCACCAATACTAAAAACCTTTAGCTACAATTCACTAATCTCATGTGAACCAGGGGTGTCACTGATTTCAAGCTCTATCCCAGGATGTTTTTTGATCAGCCTAGTGTTTTGCGAGCAGACTGCAGCTGGGATGGAAGTAAAGGGATAGTTCAACCTAGATTCATACAGCTCTGAATAAAATTAAGACGCACCTTTTTCTTTCCTTTCCTTTCCAAAAAAGTTGAAAAGGAAAGTTTTGAGTGAGGGACAGATCACTCAAAACCAGGTAGAAGTCACAGATTATTGTGTCATACTGAGAGCAATTTACTTAATTTGTGTAAACTGTGAACTTAGCATAGGGGATACATTTTTAAGAACAATATTACATTTTTCTTACAAATATTTACAAATATTTATTTTAAAACCAGTGCCATCATACTACAAATATCAAACACAGTGAAATGTCAATGTACCATTTGTAATTCAATAAATATTACCAAATTGGTCAGGGGTTTGAATATTTATGTACTGTTTACTGCTCCAGCTTGGGTTTGATTTTGACCAACTGCTATTTCAGGACCCTATGTCCTCTGTGTTGCTCACTGTCAAATAAAGCATAAATGGACAAAAATAGGTTTTTTGCTTCACATGAATTCTAAAGTGATATAATTGAGTCTCACTGTGCACTGACTTACTGTGAAAATGTCCTTGTTAACAACAGGAATAAAGATTAAATGAAGTCCATACATCTGTTTTTGATTAAACAAAACACCATAATCTCCATGCCGTAACAGCTTAATTAGTTGTCATAAAAACAATGAAATTATACACATACTAATTTTAAGTGAAGTATTTGCATTATTCAAAATGTCCCATTTTTCTGACCGTGTGCTTCCGCTTCTCATTCGACGTCAAAAGCATCGAGCTTTGCATACTTGAAATCCCTAAGAGACACACATTTTGACCCATAAACTTCCTGGTCTTATAATAAAGCTTCACCCCTCAGGGGCCGGGAGCCATTGGCACCAACATCCACTAGTTTGTGTCGGTGAGTCAGAGAGGCTGCCACCCTGAATCTGCAGGCCCCTTGTCACTTCTCCTTATTACTTCCATTAAAGTGATCACACATAACCCTTTTGAGTGCTCTTGTCATCGATGTGTGGGGGGCAAATATAACTTACTGGCCGACTGAAATGAATTGGCTGATGTTAACCTGTGTGCTGACCAAGCCAAACTTAGTCAACACGCCCGGATGGCTCCTAGTCATCATACTGAAATAGAAAGAATCCTCCAAGACCTCCTAAGTGATTCTAAAATAGACTAGCTTTCCATTACTCTGCCTCATCTAATTTAGTTAGTGGAAAACGTTTAAAGCCTTTAAGTACGGCAGCTATATGATCAGTCAGATCATAATGACTGGTGGTGAAAATGTTTGGCGGATTGAAAACCATCAGCACGCAGCACCAGCACCTTACCCTCAATGGTGTGTCCCCTTTTGACATCATACAAACAGGGTTTGTTATATTTGGAAATTGCTTCCTGATAATATTCTTTAGAAGTAGCCATGCCTTTCCTCTGTGCCTTCCTCTCGGTGATAAATACAACACACAGGCTGTCCAGTCATGAAAATATGCATTGTGGTGTTAACAACATGCTGTGAATACACTTTTTCATGTATTCCATCACCACCACAAATTGCTGACATTACATCATTACAGAATTGGACATTAAACTTTATTCTTCAAATCTCAAATGTTTTAGAGTGTTAAGTATGCTACAGTGGTATGGTGTATGGATCTTTTTTTGTTTTGTCATAGATTTGTATGATACTAGTCATAGTAACAGTGAAATATTTTATGTTATATGGGAATATTGTTCTGCAATTTATTTGTGTTACCAAATTTCTCAGTTTTTCATTACAATTTTTGTTTAGCAGATGCTCTTACCAGGAGTGACTTACAGGAGCAATGCCATTTACTGTCTGGTTCAAGGACAGAACAACATATTTTTGCTAGCTTAGGGATTCAATCTAGCAACCTTGCAATTAATGATCAGATGCTCTAAGCAGTAACTTATCTGCTGCCATTAGCTAAAGGAATTCAGTTGCAAGAGGACAAGACTACAAAACTACATAATTGAAGGTAAAAAATAAAAACACAAATCAACAAATACAGTAAAACACATATACAGTTAGATTAGGAGAATTCAGCAACTTGGTTAGGTGTGATTAAAGTGTCAAGCTGGGTCTTTTGCCATTCATTGCCCATTGTAATTAAAATGAAAGTTGGCCAAATATACTGTTGTTTTTAGGAGTGTCTAGAGGGCTCCACAAAAGTATTCACACACATTGTGTGACAACAAGAAAATAAAATGGATTTAATTTAAGTAGTTTTTGCCACTGAAACTAAAGTTAATGACAAAATCTGCTAATTTTTCAACATTAATTACCAATACAAAACAGAAAATAATTTATTGCATTCACCAATCAAGTACTTATCCCCTTTGTTATGACACATCTGAATGAGCTGTGGTTGAACTGATTTACCTCCTAAACATACACCGATCAGCCATAACATCATGACCACCTGCCTACTATTGTGTAGGTCCCCCTTTTGCCATCAAAACAGCCCTGAACTGTTGAGGCATGGACTCCTCTAGACCTCTGAAGATGTACTGTGGTATCTGGCACCAAGACGTTAGCAGCAGATCCTTTAAGTCCAGTAAGTTGCAAGGGGGGGCCTCCATGAATTGGACCTGTTTGTCCAGCACACCCCTCAGATGCTCGACTGGATTGAGATCTGGAGAATTTGAAGGCCAAGTCAACACCTTGAACTCGTTATTGTGTTCCTCAAACCATTCCTGAACCATTTTTGCTTTGTGGCAGGGTGGATTATCCTGCTGAAAGTGGCTAATGCCATTAGGGAATACCATTACCATGAAAGGTTGCACATGGTCTGCAACAATGCTCAGGTAGGTGGTACGTGTCAAAGTAACATCCACATGAATGGCAGGACCCAAGCTTTCCCAGCAGAACATTGACCAAAGCATCACACTGCCTCCGCCGGCTTGCCTCATAGTGCATAGTGCATCTTGGTGCCATGTGTTCTCCAGGTAAGCAACGCACACACCCGGCTATCCACGTGATATAAAAGGTAATGTGATTCATCAAACCAGGCCACCTTCCTCCATTGCTCCGTGATCTAGTTCTGATGCTCACGTGCCAATTGTAGTTGCTTTTGGCAGAGGACAGGGGTCGGCATGGGCCCCCAGACTGGACTGTGGCTATGCAGCCCCTTACGCAACAAACTGCGATGCACTGTGTATTCTGACACCTTTCTATCAATACTAGCATTAACTTTTTCAGCAATTTCAGCTACAGTAGCTCATCTGTTTGATCTTTACGCTTGCCCATTTTTCCTGCTTCTAACACATCAACTTTGAGGACAGAATGTTCACTTGCTGCCTAATACATCCCACGTTGACAGGTGCCATGATAACGAGATTATCAGTGTTATTCACTTCACCTGTCAGTGGTCCTAATGTTATGGCTGATCAGTGTCTTTGTTGACTGGAATTTCTTTTAGACAGTTGCAGTATATACACTCACCTAAAGGATTATTAGGAACACCTGTTCAATTTCTCATGAATGCAATTATCCAATCAACCAATCACATGGCAGTTGCTTCAATGCATTTAGGGGTGTGGTCCTGGTCAAGACAATCTCCTGAACTCCAAACTGAATGTCAGAATGGGAAAGAAAGGTGATTTAAGCTATTTTGAGCGTGGCATGGATGTTGGTGCCAGACGTATGAGTATTTCACAATCTGCTCAGTTACTGGGATTTTCACGCGCAACCATTTCTAGGGTTTACAAAGAATGGTGTGAAAAGAGAAAAACTTGCGGCAGTCAACTTTGACTGAAATAACCACTCGTAACAACCGAGGTATGCAGCAAAGCATTTGAGAAGCCACAACACGCACAACCTTGAGGCGGATGGGCTACAACAGCAGAAGACCCCACCGGATACCACTCATCTCCACTACAAATAGGAAAAAGAGGCTACAATTTGCACAAGCTCACCAAAATTGGACAGTTGAAGACTGGAAGAATGTTGCCTGGTCTGATGAGTCTTGATTTCTGTTGAGACATTCAGATGGTAGAGTCAGAGTTTGGCATAAACAGAATGAGAACATGGATCCGTCATGCCTTGTTACCACTGTGCAGGCTGGTGGTGGTGGTGTAATGGTGTGGGGGAGGTTTTCTTGGCACACTTTAGGCCCCTTAGTGCCAATTGGGCATCGTTTAAATGCCACAGCCTACCTGAGCATTGTTTCTGACCATGTCCATCCTTTTATGACCACCATGTACCCATCCACTGATGGTTACTTCCAGCAGGATAATGCACCATGTCACAAAGCTCGAATCATTTCAAATTGGTTTCTTGAACATGACAATGAGTTCACTGTACTGAAATGGCCCCCACAGTCACCAGATCTCAACCCAATAGAACATCTTTGGGATATGGTGGAACGGGAGCTTCGTGCCCTGGATGTGCATCCCACAAATCTCCATCAACTGCAAGATGCTATCCTATCAATATGGGCCAACATTTCTAAAGAATGCTTTCAGCACCTTGTTGAATCAATGCCACGTAGAATTAAGGCAGTTCTGAAGGCGAAAGGGGGTCAAACACAGTATTAGTATGGTGAGTGTATTTGTGACTCGTTACTAACAAGTTTACAACATTTTGATAATAATCTATCTCCATAATTATTGCCATGAAGTATCCTATTATTGAAGAATCAACTGAGGAACACAAACATGGCTAGAGCATGTTATAAACATTTCACCTTACTCAAGACAACACTTGAAGACTAGCTTCCTTGATACATTTTAATAAACAAATAACATGGTGTATATGTAATTGTCTCATTAGATAGCAAATTACCTTATTAGCTTGCTAACGGCAATTTGTGTATAACGTGATGCTTTTGTTTCGTTAGAATTTCATGCATGTGAATACAAGGAAGCAATATACACTAACGTTCAAAAGTTTGGGGTCACTTACAACCCCGTTTCCAAAACAGTTGGGATGCTGTATGTATGTGTAAAAGGTAAATAAAAACAGAATGCAAAGATGTGCAAATCATTTTAACCCTATATTCAATAGAATATGGTAAAAACACAACAAACCAAATGTTGAATCTGAAAATTGTTAATGTTTCTTGAAAAACATATGCCCACTTAAAATTTGATGCCGGCAACATATTTAAAAAAAGCTGGGACAGGGGCAACAAAAGATTGGAAAGGTTGTGCAATACAAAAAAGAACTTGGTGGAACATCTCACAACTAATGAGGTTAATTGGCAACAGGTCAGTAGCATGATTATGTATAAAAATAACATCCCAGAATGGATGAGTTTTTTGGAGGCAAAGATGGGGAGGGGTTCACCACACTGTGAAAGACTGCAAATTGTGCAACCATTTAAGAATAACGTTTCCCAACATAAAATTGCAAATATTTAAAAATAATTAAGATTCAGAGAATCTGTAGAAATCTCTTCATGCAAGGGACAAGGCCAAAAACCAATAATGGAAGGGTGTGTTCTTTGGGGCCTCAGGCAGCACTGCATTGAAAACAGACATGATTCTGTAGTTGAAATCACTGCGTGGGCGCAGGTACACTTCCATAAACCATTGTCTGTGGACCCAGTTTGTTGCTGCATCCTTTCGTGGCCTTTACCTCTGGGATCACCCGATCAACTTACCTCCTGTTATTTATCAGACCTCAGTTTTAATCGGGTGACGGCGCCAAGCGTCTTTGGTTATTTCACACTTGCCCTAGGATCTTTTTTGTTTGATTTTACATCTTTGGAGGGATTACACCGAACTCAGTTTACCAAGCACTGGAATGTAGAGTAAGGTGTAACTTGACCCACTGCAAGGTCAGTTAACTTCCACCCTGGCTTATGACACGTGTCCTAAGTCTGGAACGGTCCTATCGATCAATCCTCTGACGGAGGAACATTTTACGTTGCCAACCGGCGGTTCCTGACGCTCAACAATATTTATAGTCGTGCTTATTTAGAACCGGTTCACTCACTGAGCCAGAGGTACTGAGAGTCACCCCTATCGTACTTGTGCTGGCTTTATATAGCCTTTAGGTCCCCTTGTGGTCCGTTTAAACTATTTTCTGGTTTTCTCCAAGGTGTGGGCATTTCCCAGCTATAACTCACAACCCCCTTTTAAATGTTTTATCTAACTAATGCTGATCTTCATCCGTCTGTGCGTTCTCCGTTCAGAAGGGGTCAGAGATCAGATTTTTTTAATGGCGGGGATTCAGGTTTCGTATTCCTTCTCGGGAACGAATCCCTGATCAACCCACTTTTTTTTTCCTTACCTTATACTATCACATATATAATTTACTTACTTTATAGTAAACCCAGAACAAACATCTCAAGGAATTAATGTAGTTTTTTCCCAACCTTGGATGAACCAGAACCACACACACTCTCACCGACGATCGTGTCTACCCCTTTCTCTCAGTTGCCTGCAAGGGACCTGGACGGGGAACTGATATCGTCTCAAGGTCTAAGTTTTGATTTATGGAGTATGCGGAATCTCACTGACTACTATCTCTAGTAAAAACAGGGCTGCGGCTCAGAGGCAGAGGAATTTATGATCAAGCATTTGACAATCACACCCACACACAGAGACCAAGAGGAGACAGAGCTCTTTCAAGTTTATTTTCCTACCTTTATTTAGTTTATCACTAGTACAGAGTGCGCCGGGTTCTGGGAGGATCCAATAGCCAAGAGTCAGATCAACTCTTCTCGAGTCTTTGCTCAAAAAGCAAATACAGCCCCATTATCGGACCCTCCAGGCCCTTTTATACGTTTTTGTTTCATGAGGTTCATGAGGGAGGTACACATTTTACATAACTGTACAATGATTGGTTTACCATAATATCATATTTCAGTTCCCTCCCTTTGTGTATGAAGGATACAAATAATATGCAACATTTTTCAATGATTGGTTTATCATTATCACATGACCCCAGACATTACCACCCATAGTACTTATTTGGGGTCTATGTAGGCCCTCCCCATTTCTTTACAGAGCTGTTGAAAGTTTTCTGTTTTACTGGGGCCTTCGTTCGGTTCATAGACAAACACCAAGGAGGAGGGGGGTAGTTGTACGTCATCCGTCTCAGGTCCTGGTATAGATTGATGATCCGTCCTCGGCTGCTGCTCCCGAAACCCTTGGCTCACCTCCTGTACTCTGCCCTTTTTCTCAACAATCCACAAATTCAAATTAGAACTCTACCATGCAAAGAAAAAAACAAATATAAACAAAATCCAGAAACACTGCTGCGTTCTCTGGGCCTAAGCTCATTTAAGATGAACTGAGGCGATATATATATAGGTTTCGAAGCAACAAATGCTGCCATTCAGACGTGTTTTTCAGGGAAGGTCTTGCTTATTTCAGCAAGACAATGCCAAACCAAATTCTGCATGTATTACAACAGCATGGCTCCGTAGTAAAACAGTCCCACTGAAAACTTTTGTCACATTATAAAATAAAAACTACGACAAAGGAAACCCTGAAATATTGAGTAGCTGAAATCCTATATGAAGCAAGAATGGGAATACATTTCACTTTCAAAACAACTGCAATTGGTCTCCTCAGTTCCCAAATGCTTACAGAATGTTGTTAAAAGGAAAAGGAGATGCAACACAGTAATAAACATGCCCCTGTCCATTTTTGAAATGTTTTCCCCCCAAAAATAAAATGTCTCTGGTTCAACATTTGATATTTTGTCTTTGTACGATGTTAAATTATTATAGGAGATTAAGTGATTTGCACATCATGGCCTTCTGTTTTTATTTGCATCATATGGATTGTCCTAATTTTGGGGGATTTTTGGGTTGTAGAAAAGTGTTTGTTTCAAAAGAAAAGCTTTTGTTATTAAAAAAGCATAAAATTGACCAGAAATACAGTGTCATCTCATCATCTTCATCTCATCTTCATCCGCTTATCCGGTATCGGGTCGCAGGGGCAGCAGCTCCAGCAGGGGACCCCAAACTCCCCTTTCCCGAGCCACATTTGCCAACTCTGACTGGGGGATCCCGAGGCGTTCCCAGGCCAGTGTCGAAATATATTCTCTCCACCTAGTCCTGGGCCTACCCCGAGGTCTCCTCCCAGCTGGACGTGCCTGGAACACCTCCCTAGGGAGACGTCCTGGGGGCATCCTTACCAGATGCCTGAACCACCTCAACTGGCTCCTTTCGATGCAAAGGAGCAGCGGTTCTACTCCGAGTTCCTCACGGATGGCTGAGCTTCTCACCCTATCACCCTATTCCTAAGCCACACTTCTGAGAAAATCCATTTAATTCCGATTGTACTCGCGATCTTGTTCTTTCGGTCATGACCCAGCCTTCATAACCACAGGTGAGGGTAGGAACAAAAATTAACTGGTATATCGAGAGCTTTGCCTTCTGGCTCAGCTCTCTTTTTGTCACAACGGATAAAGCGAATGCAATACCGCCCCCACTGCTCCGATTATCCGGCCAAAATCTCCCGCTCCATTGTCCCCTCACTCGCGAACAAGACCCCGAGATACTTGGACTCCTTTACTTGGGGTAACGCCGGTACAGTGAGTGCTGAAGGTCACAGACCGATGATGCCATCAGGACCACATCATCCGCAAAAAGCAGCGATGAGATCCCCAGCACACCGAACTGCAACCCCTCCCCATCCCAACTACGCCTCGATATCCTGTCCATAAAAGTTACCTCCCACAGTATCTCCCGGGGGACCCGGTCATATGCCAGATCCACAAAACTGGATGGATGGGCATATCCCCAGGCCCCCTCCAGGATCCTTGCAAGAGTAAAGAGCTGGTCGGTTGTTCCTCGACCAGGATGGAATCCGCATTGTTCCTCTTCAATCTGAGGTTCGACTATCTGCCGAATCCTCCTTTCCAGTACCTTTGAGTAGACTTTCCCAGGGAGACTGAGAAGTGTGATACCCCTGTAATTGGCACACACCCTCTGGTTCCCCTTTTTGAAGAGGGGAACCACCACCCCGGTCCGCCACTCCTTAGGCACTTTCCCAGACTCCCATGCAATGTTGAAGGGGCGTATCATCCAAGACATCTCATCCACACCCAAAGCTTTCAACATTTCTGCACAGATCTCGTCAATCCCTGGAGCTTTGCCCCTGTGGAGATGTTTGACTACCTCAGTGACTTCTGCCATGGAGATTGACGATGCTTCCCCATCAGCGTGCAGCTCTGCCTCCACTATAGAGGACGTGTTAGTGGGATTAGGAGTTCCTCAGAGTGTTCCTTCAATCGCCTAATTACCTCCTCAGTTGAGGTCAACAGTGTCCCATCCTTACTGTACACAGCTTGGATAGTTCCCCGTTTTCCCCTCCTGAGGTGGCGGACGGTTTTCCAGAAACACCTTGGTGCCGACCGAAAGACCTTCTCCATGGCTTCCCCAAACTCCTCCCACACCCACTGTTTTTCCTCTTTCACAGCAGAGGTGGTACTCTGGTACCACGTGCACTTATGAGCATCCTTATGTTCGAACATGGTGTTCGTTATAGATAATCCATGACTAGCACAGAACTCTAACAACAAACGACCACTCGAGTTCACATCAGGGAGGCTGTTCCTCCCTATCACACCTCTCCAGGTGTCTCCATCATTGCGTTGAAGTCCCCCAGCAGAATTCTGGAGTCCCCTACTGGAGCCCCATACAGGACTCCATTCAGGGTCTCCAAGAAGGCCAAATACTCCGAACTGCTGTTCGGGGCATATGCACAAACATAGGATCCCCCCCCCCCCCGCCCCCCCACAACCCATAGGTGTACGGAGGCGACCCTCTCATCCACTGGGGTAAACTCCAACATAGCGACACACAGCCGGGGGCTTGTGAGTATCCCAACCCCCTCCCGGCGCCTCACACCCTGGGCAACTCCAGAGAAGGATAAAGTCCATCCCCTATCCAGGAGTACGGTTCCAGAACCGAGACTGTGTGTGGATATAAGCCCCACCAGATCTAACTGATAGCACTCCACCTCCCTCACAAGTTCCGGCTCCTTCCCCCACAGAGAGGTGATGTTCCATGTCTCCAGAGCCAGCCCCTGCCGCCTGGGTCTGGTCCGTCGAGGCCCCTGGCCTTCACTGCCACCCATTTGGCAGCGCACCCGACCCCAGCGGTTCCTCCCATGAGTGGTGGGCCCATAGGATGGAGAGGGGGGTGGCACGTTGCTTTTTCGGGCTATGCCCGACCGGGCTCCGTGGCAAACCCGGCCACCAGGCGCTCGCCGGCAAGACCTCCCTCTGGGCCTGGCTCCAGACGGGGGCCCCGGGCTTCCTCTGGGCAGGGTAACTCCTCCTCTTCCTCGTTTATACATAGGGTTGTTTTGAACCATTCTTAGTCTGGCTCCTCCCCCGAGACCACTTTGCCATGGGAAACCCTACCAGGAGCACTAAGGCCCGGACAACACAGCCCTCAGGTTCATAGAAACACACAAACCTCTCCACCACGATAAGGTGATGGCTCCTGGAGAGGAGAAATACAGTGTACACATTGTTAATGTTGGAAATTACTATTGTAGCTGGAAATGGCAGATTCTTAATGGAATATCTACATAGGCGTACAGAGGCCCATTATTAGCAACCATCAGTCCTGTGTTCCAATGGCACATTGTGTTTGCTTCTTCAATCAGCACAATTTTCAGCTGTGCTAATATAATGGAAAAAGAGCTTTCTAATGATCAATTAGCCTTTTAAAATGATCAGCTTGAAATAGCAAACAAAATGTGCCATTGGAACACAGGACTATTGTAGCTGGAAATGTCCGATTTTTTATGGAATATCTACATAGGCGTACAGAGGCCCATTATCAGCAACCATCAGTCTTGTGTTCCAATGGCACATTGTGTTTGCTATTTCAAGCTGATCATTTTAAAATACTAATTGATCATTAGAAAGCCCCTTTTCCATTATGTTAGCACAGCTGAAAATTGTGCTGATTGAAGAAGCAATAAACCCGGTGTCATGGTATGGTGAGCAGCAGTGCCACCGTGACGTACTTTCTCAGTTTCCAACACATATGAACACATCCCGGACTGTAACATGTTTTCAATTATTCACACCAGGTCCCAATTGATATCGTTTGTATGTGTTTAAATGTTTCCCCTCTGCTCCCCCACATTGTGGATCATTGTTGTTGTCGTGTTTGGATGTCGTGTATGTTGTTGTTATATGTAAGTACCTTGTACCGTTGCCTGCTTTCGTTTTGCTGCGTTAGTCAGCCCTTTTCTTTCATTGTGTTTTTGTGCTCTGTGTTTGTTTGATTTATTAAAGACGCATCACTGACTACTCCTGACTGCACCTGGTTCCTTGCTCCACAAAACTACACCGCAATCATTACACCCGGCCTTCTTTAGGCTAGTTGAATATCTGGAACATCAGCAACTGTGGTTTCAATTACCGGCTCAAAATGGCCAGAAACAAAAAACTTTCTTCTGAAACTCATCAGTCTATTCTTGTTCTGAGAAATGAAGGTGATTCCATGTGAGAAATTACCAAAAACTGAAGATCTCATGCAACGCTGTGTACTACTCCATTCACAGAACAGAGCAGCTTCATTAAGTAGTACCCACAAAACACCAGTTTCAATGTCAACAGTCAAAGGGTGACTCCAGCATTCAAGGCAGAGTTGCAAAGAAAAAGCCATTTCTCTGACTGGCCAATAAAAATAAAAGATTAAAATGGGCAAAAGAACACAGATACTGGACAGAGGAAGATTGGATTGAATTTTTTACGGACAGACAAATTAAAGTTTGAGGTGTTTCACAAAGAATAATATTTGTGAGATGCAGACCAAATGAAAAGATGCTGGAGGAGTGCTTGACACCATCTGGTGGAGGCATTTTGATGGTCTGGGGGTGCTTTGGTGGTGGTGAAATGGGAGATTTGTTCAGGGTAGAAGGGATGTTGAAGAAGGAGGGCTATTACTCCATTTTGAATCCCCATACCATACCCTGTGGATGGCATTTGATTAGAGCCATTTTCCTCCTACAACAGGACAATGACCCAAAGCACAGCTCGAAACTGTGCAAGAACTATTTAGGGAAGTATTCTGGTATTCTGTCTATAATGGAGTGGCAAGCACAGTCACCGGATCTCAACCCTTTTCGAGCTGTTGTAGGAGCAGCTTGCCCGTACGTAAGAAGTGCCCATCAACCCAACTTGTTGGAGGTGCTTCAGGAAGCATGGGGTGAAATATCTTTACATTACTGCAACAAATTTCCAACTAGAATCGCAAAGGTCTGCAAGGCTGTAGTTTCTGCAAATAGCGGATTCTTTGACGAAAGCAAAGTTTGAAAGACACAGTTATTTCAATTAAAAATCTTTATTTCTAACCTGTCTGTCAGTGACTATATTTCCTATTCATTTTTCTATACTTCCTATTTCAACCAAATGTTATGTATGTTTTCATGGAAAACAAGGACATTTTTAAATGACCCCAAACCTTTGAACAGTACTGTATTCCTTTGGTACATTGTCTATTTTAAGACATTTTCATTTATGTGATTTATAGGCTATATACCCTTTGGGCTATATATCGCCTAATTAGATAAAAAATGCCATTGCGTTTTTTAAATTATAGTTATTTTATCCATTCGAGAATACAAAGTCAGTAAATGCTATATTTTCCCTGAGGTCAGGGTATTGCGTTATTAGATAATAAAATAACTAGCTAGGTAACTGCAGTTTGTGTGTAAAGTGACGCCTTGGTTTTGTTATAATTGAAGAGTTATTTTATTAATCAAAGAATATGGTACAATAATATAAAAAAATTCTGACCATGTCAAGGCATTTGAAATATCAAGGCAGTTGAAAATATGAAATGGTTTGTCAATATAACAACATTCTCTCTGAGTAGACAAAATCGACATGTTCTTTAAGGTAAACAATGGCACCAGTCTTAGTTGAAAGTGCTTTCGAATTTGTCATGAAATGCAGCTTTTGCTAATCTTAAATGACAGTTTAAATTAATTAATTCTGAGAATTTTATGACGTTAACACTAGACTGGGAGAAAAGTAAGGAATTGTTTGTCATTAAATATGACACCATGGGCCTTCAGACACAACACCAGGTAAGGGGAATTTAACCCAAATATGATTTTAGGTCAAACTTTAATTAGGAACATTTTAGGAGCATTAAACCTTGTCAGTTGATTATTGTGGGGAAAAAAATCACTAAGGTATTCTTGGCAGCAAGGGTACAAGAATACAGTGTTGCAGAACCAGAAACCAATTCTGAATGTAATGTTTGAAAGGTGGATGATATTAGGATCACTTGGCAAGAAAGTGGGGCTTGCAATGCCAGGGTTGTGGTTTTACGGGGGCTAGTATATGCATGCACCAATTACTGTAAGTCGCTCTGAATATGAATGTCTGCTAAATGGCTTAAGACACTAATTGTCCCCTTCTATAGCCAATGGGATTAATGAGGTCTTCAATCAGACATGTATCAGTAAACAACAAATTAAGTAACTCTCCTGTCAAAGGTGCCTTGCTCCACTGTTTTAATGTCAATCACAACTAAACATATGGTCTCATCAGCAAAGAGACATTTTAGTAGCAGGCAGACAACATGATGGCAAAGTGCAAGGATAGTGGTGTCTGGCTGGAAGATAATGAAAGATTTATTTTTATAAAACATTACATTTATAATTATGTTAACTTTCTCATTCAATAGAATACCACAGCTAAATAATTTGAATAACGCTGAAAAATAATCCCTTTTAAAGTTGTTTTCACCCATTGGCCTTAAATTTGCAACAGCAACTATTATAAATTTACTACATGAAAGCAATGAGAGGCTCATTACTGGACTAAATGGATCGACCAAACATTAATAAGTATGAATGTATTTTGCTATAATTAGTGACACATTATTTACAAGGTGGGTATCCATAGATGAAACTCTTAATGTTCATCAAGTATTCAATAACTTGCACTAAGCAAATTTGACATGCCAATTAATAAAAAGAAGCAAATCCATGTGCTGGATTTTTTATATACATTTTTTGTGGATGTTTCTTTAGTCTACAAGAGTGGAAGCTGTCAGTAGAAGTCTCTGCACATTCAGTAGGCCTTGTGGGTTGAGAAAGCATCCATCCTCACAGTAGCTGGGTTAGTAAGACACTGTTATCTTTGGAAGCCCAGCTAGCTTGACCTGCTCTCAGAGTAGATAAGCCATGGCACATACATCATTACCACAGTCCAAGTGGATTACCAATGAAAGTCAACTATGAGACATGTTCTGTAGGTCGTTACATCTCAGTTGTTGTATCACAAACCACCTCCTTTGACAGCTGATTTTGTTCCCTGCTTCCATATGTGACCAACAATCCAACTATGATAAATTCTGAAGAAGAAATCACAGTGGGTGTCAAAGTCTTTGTTTCGCACAATTAGTTAAGAATAATACACCCAAAAGACAAGTTTATTTTCAAGATTATTTAAAAAAGGCATTGTTTTAATCTAAAATGTATGGTTTTGTGTACCTTTCTATGTGTGTTAAGGCTGTAATCAAATGTTTAAAACATGGAATTTCGGTGGACTGTACAAAGCATGTCCAAAATTGGCTTTGCCTACTAGGCTACTTTCTTAATATGCTTACTTTATAATAACTATACTACATATTATTATTTTACAGATTTTTTGTACACAGCCATGCAAATGTACCCGAAAGGTCGCAACACTGATAAACTTAAAAACAGAGATGACAGAGCTATAGGTTGATGCCTCATTTTCTATTGGATGACCTTTAAAAAAAAATTTTTTTTAAATAAGTTTTTCCCTAGTTACTGGATGAGAAACATATTATCTGGAGTTAGGTTGAGTGCAGTTAAATTAGGATGTGTCCTTTTTTCTATTTGGTATTTTGTTGTTCTTGAACAGACATAATAACAACTGCAGAAGTCCTAAAGACCAAGGCACACTTTGCAGTGTTTAAGTTGATCTCAGTGAAACAAATCATGTTTGAACAACTTAGTATCTTGTTAAAATTATTTAGAGCCGGTTTCCTGGTCACAGATTATGCCTAGTCCTGGAATAAAAAACAAGCACAAAGGAAACCTCCTAACATTACCTAACATCTATATATAAAAGTATATTATATTGCTCAGCAGGGAAAAAACTGTAAAATAAATTATGTTGCAGGCTAAAACCAAATGAAAGAATGAAATATTTACATACAGTGCCTCTCAAAAGTATTCAAACCCTTGGACTTTTCCACAATTTATTGCTGTTTTGGTCATTGATCATTTCCATGAAAAGTGTTTGCCACTGATCAGCAAGATTTTAATGGGTTTATGTTTTTTTGTGTTAATCAGTGGCAAAAACTTCTAATTAAATCCATTATGATTTCATGTTTTCCCAAAATAAAATGTGGAAATAAGTGATAAGGTATATGTGGGGATATTTTTTTAAGCAAATATGCAATATTTAACACAATAAATATATGTATAAACCACATATGTCAATATGTTCCATAAGTATATTCACATATTAGAATTTGTCTGTTATAAATGTATAAATAAATGCAAGACTATGGTCTTTACTGTGTAATGCAGTTCTTCCAATTTTTAACAAGACTAGAAAAACAAGCAGATCACTTACGAACACCATGATACATTGCAGATTCCAAACAGAAGGGTATATAAAAGTTGCATTATGACATTATGATAAGTTTACGTATTCATGGCATACCAGGTAGCACATTACAACAGTAATCACGCAGTGCCATTGAGAGTTTGATTCAAATTCAAAAGTGCAGGTGTTCACCATTTATGAATGTAAGAGTGTCTCAGATTGTGGACTTATATCACAGAAAGAAGAGTGTTTTGCGCAGCAGGCACATACTCTTGGTTTCCCTTCAATAATTCTTACAAACAGGTACTTCTCAGTCTCATTTTTTGAGTATCGCCTATTTTCATACAGTTTCTGCTAAATAAATTAGCTATCTGGATAGATTATGAAATACCTTGGCTGTGGTTGGAGCCTGTTGCCATGGCCCATAAGTGTGCAGATACAAGTAGCTGGTCTAAATGACTGTGGCAGGAAAAATACATTATTGGAGATCCTTTTGTTGGAATAGTTTTTTTGAGAAGTGGCCATTCCAAATGTAGGGTAGGAATTGGAAAGATCTCTCCTCAATTGAATAGACCTGGTATAGACTTTCTATCAGCACTGTAGTACAAATAGGATTTGTACCATATCATGTGAAATGGATGATGTAGTACAACATTTTATGATTAATTAAAATATTGACCTATTTTTGCTTGTTAGCATTAATTTGAAAACAAATAGCAAAAAAAGACTCCCTTTAATTAAGATGACCCAAATGGAGGAAACATTCTGTTGCAGGTCTTTGGTGGGCTACAGACGCAACCATGGCCACTGAATTCATATTTTACTGTAGGCTGCAGGACACATCTGACATTTCTAAAGGTTGAGCTTCATATGACACCCCAGAATAAGTGAATAAGTTCAGCATGAGGAAAGTAATACCTCTGAAAGTTAAACCTGGGCCCTTTTGGTCGCTTCTAGAGAACCACTGTTTTTCTAGTTTTGTTGTTTAATTTTGCCGGTTCTAACCATTAAATGTTTTGCCGCTAGACAATATTTACACATATATATACATGTATTCTGATATGAATACATATTGTAGCTGGGAACATTTAAAGAGATATCCATTCAACACATTCAAACAATGCAAGTTTTACCTTCAGTTTTGGTCGATCAGCTTACAAATGCTTTACAAATAATATTTCTCTATATTTTTTCAATTGTATACTGCTACCTCAACCGGATCAGAATTTGAGTGAACTGTATATAATTTCAACAGTGTTAAAATGGGATTTGGCCAACTCTAGTTTGCCATTGCTTCTTTGAGAACCGATGATCCTCTTACCAATGCCAATGGAAGACTGGGCGGATGCTGCTTTTCCATTTGGCCAATAGAAATTCTGCATTTTAGAAATATTTTTATATGCATCCCCAAAATCCATGGGAGTAAATGATGTAAAGCACCGTTATTTGTTGATAGGACTGGTCAAACCCCTTCATCCTTGTGAAAATACATTTGCATTTATGACAGTTAATGAATTTATTTAATAATATTTGATTCTATGTTGGTCTTCCAAGACGAACACACATTTGACACAATGTTAGTCTTCCAAGAGATCACAAAGTGTAAAATTCACTTGACCTGCCTACTACTATCTGAGCTATTCTGAAGGTGCAATGTTCATTAACATTCTGACACGGTCATCGTGATATGTGGTAATATAACTGATGCTTTGCCTTTCCTACACCTCGTTGAATTTACTTAATCCATTCGAATTTGAGATGACCACCTCAGTGTCTGATAAGAACCCTGCTAATATAACTCCTTTTAACTCTAAGGCAACATTGTCTTTGTAGACAACTGAAGAGCCATATTGATTGTGGTCTCCAAATTCTTCTGAAAGCAATGTCATAAATCTAGTACCTGTGGTAGTCAGCATAGGCACTAAAATATACATGTTTTCTATTAGGCATGTCTAAATAGTGCAGAACTCCAGTGGATAATACTGCTTCAATATTTTAAAGAACTTTAAAGGAATAACATGGCAAATTATATCAAATCGTGTATTTAAAAAGAAAAAGAAAATAAAGTCACTTCTTACAGGTAGAAACAGTGAAATGATGATGCCATGAGCAGCAGACTAGATACATAGAGATAAGCAAGATGCAAGACTTCAGACTACAGTTTTACACAATATCTTTGCACGAGCATAGGTTCGTTTCACACTGTTACGGTGTGGTAGCCACAGGACACAAACAGAAGAAGTTGTGTATCACACAGTCCAACAATCTCAGTGTTTGAGGAAATAGGCAATTGTTTACTTTCTGCATCCGTGACTTTTTGCAGAGTCTACTTTTAACGCCCTAGCCTAGTTCTCCTCAGAACAAATGCCCCAGTGGTTTTGCAAACAACACATGCAGACACCTCAGATCAGAATAACCATCCCAAAGGCCATATCTAATAGTTACAAGGATGATCTTCATCTTTTCTCAGTTCACTAGGGCTCACATGAATGGCTGCAAACTTCAATCAATGTCTCATACATAGTGTATTAGTTGGCAAGTCTCGTTTTGAACTCTTTGGTGTTTATAGGGCAGCTCCCACCAGGGTTGGTTGTCATGTGAAGACCAGACCATGGCTTATGAGGCAGGCTGCTGTCTGCATCATACTACTATTCATGAAGAGCACTCTGGTATGCCAACTCATAATTGTGGGTCTACCGACCTATAGAAAGCATGTGACAGTATCCTGGAGATGGTGGCGTGCCACAAAGACTGGTAATTGTACAATAAGGGCATAGCTACAGCAGTTTTGGCACCCTTGTTTGACAACCTCAATTTACAAATACATTTATGCTCAGGAAATGCCAAGAAATAACATCTTGTTTTGTGCCTCTTTCCAATCAAAGTAGCCACCTGCCACCAGATTAGACACAAATTCTATTTAGAGGCACTATTGAATTCAGATTTGTCTACATACTGTAAATGTCAACACTCATTTTAGTTATAATAATATGAACGTAGTGTTAGGACGAAAATGTACACCTGCTGAAAGGTTTAGTCTGTTTTGACATTTAACATGGACATTTAACATTTCCTCACTGGATGGGAAAAAGTAACAAATAACACTGGAAAATTATCCATTACTGGTTTTAAAGGGTAACTCTACCAAATTCCAGCCTTTAAACCACCCCATCACATTAAAAATCACCCCTTCACGTGAAAAGTTGTGTTTCGGGGGGTTATTGTTCATGAATCTTTTTTAAGCATTTTGAGGATGACCTGAAATATCAGCAATCGCTGACAGCTAGCCACATGCAAAGGCTGATACATTCAGTTTTGAAAGTAAAGGGACTTTAGAAATTTAGCAATTTATCATACGTTTCCACATTTATTATTGCTACAAAAGTCTAGTTCATGTTTTAAGGCTGAACAGTAAGTTGTGGTTCAATGTTTATGGTGTTTGGGGCTCATCTCCGGGCTGCTGTTTGTTTGTGCACCCATCATTGGGCCTCTTCTATCACTTCTCTCTGCTCTAGCCTCTCAGCTGGTCCCCACTGCTGCAGACAGGGAGCAGAACTTGCCAAAAGCTTCACACTGTTTGAGTGACAGATATTCATCCTGTTGGCTGATATTAGCTTTTTCCCCCCGAATGATAGATCATTCAAACAAATTAGGCTATTCCTACTTGTTTCATTCCACCCTCCTCTTATTCACACATTACACCCCTTATTCACACTGATCAGCCATAACATTATGACCACCTGCTTAATATTGTGTAGGTCTCCCTTATGCCGCCAAAACAGCCCTGACCCGTCGAGGCATGGACTCCACGAGACCTCTGAAGTTGTGCTGTGGTATCTGGCACCAAGGCGTTAGCAGCAGATCCTTTAAGTCCTGTCAGTTGTGAGGCGGGGCCTCCATGGATCGGACCTGTTTGTCCAGCACATCCCAAAGATCCTCGATTGGATTGAGATCTGGTGAATTTGGAGGCCAAGTCAACACCTTGAACTTGTTGTTGTGTTCCTCAAACCATTCCTGAACCATTTTTGCTTTGTGGCCAGACGCATTATCCTGCTGAAAGAGGCCAATGCCATCAGGGAGTACCGTTGTCATGAAAGGGTGCAACACTGCTTAGATAGGTGGTACGTGTCAAAGGAACATCCACATGAATGACAGGACCCAAGGTTTCTCAGCAGAACATTGCCCAAAGCATCACACTGCCTCCGCCTGCTTGCCTCCTTCCCATAGTGCATTCTGGTGCCATGTCTTCTCCAGGTATGCGCTGCACATGCACCCAGCCACCCACAAGATGTAAAATAAAATGTGATTCATCAGACCAGGCCACCTTCTTCCATTGTTCCGTGGTCCAGTTCTGATGCTCATGTGCCCATTGTAGGCACTTTTAGCATAGGCACCCTGAATGGTCTGGACTGTGTGTTCTGACACCTTTCTATTAGTACCAGCATTACCTTTTTCAGCAATTTGAGCTACAGTAGCTCATCTGTTGGATTGGACCACACAGGCCAGCCTTCGCTCCCCACGTGCATTAATGAGCCTTGGCCACCCATCGCCAATTCACCGCTTTTCCTTCCTTGGACCACTTTTGATTCTGACCACAACAGACCGGGAACACCCCACCAGATTTGCAGTTTTAGTGATGCTCTGACCCAGTTGTCTAGCCATCACAATTTGACCCTTGTCAAAGTCGCTCAGACCTTTATGCTTGCCCATTTTTCCTGCTTCTAACACATCAACTTTGAGGACAGAATGTTTACTTGCTGCCTAATAAATCCCACCCTCTAACTGGTGCCATAATAACGAGATTATTAGTGTTATTCACTTCACCTGTCAGTGGTCCTAATGTTATGGCTGATTGGTGTACATTTAATGGCGTTTATCACTCTCTAGCCTACTGTGATCTAGCTATTAGCATGCAATGACCGAATCTTTGAAGAAAGTATCCAGTCAACATGTCTTTTTGCAGTTGAGCAATGAGAATTCCTCTATTAAAAGTAATTATTAAAATCTTCCTAAAAATGATAGATTTTCTTTTAACAATAATCTACAGAAATAAAATGTCTTTGTGCAGAAAGAAATAATACACCCCAATCTTTAATAACTGTTACTGCCTCCTTTGGACAAAATTACTTAATGTAGGCAACTATCAGACTTCTGCAATCACTGGGAAAAAAGTTTTCCCACTCTTCCTTATATAACTGCTTAAACTGTGTGATGTTTGAAGGCTTTCATGCATGTACAGCCCACTTCCAGTCCCCGTCAGTATTTCTATAGGATTAAGATATGGGCTTTAACTCTCATTCCATAACCCACCATTTCTTATTTTTGAGCTATTTGTTGTGGATTTACTTTAGTGATTTTTTATATTGTCCTTTTGAGAGATTCAATTTGAGTTAGGCTTCACATTTTTGACAGATGGCCACACATTCAGGTATTCTCTGACGCAGAATGGAAGTCATGGTTGAGGCAGCAAAGCAGCCTCAAACATAATGCCCCCACCGCTGTACTTTATAACTGGTATGGGGTTCTGCTGTTCAAAGGTAGGTTTTTGCTTTTGCCAAACATGACATCTGGCAACGTTTTCTGACAGTTGACCGGTACACTTTCATTGTGACAAGAAATCCCCATAGGACCCCCGATGTTTCTCTGGGGTTGCTAGACACTTTGAGCTCCTTTCGATCAGTTCTTTTATGATGGTTCTGACCTAGATGGATTGCTATTTGTCTGGAGTTTTCTTAATTTAAATTTTGGAGATCAGAATGATTAACATGAAATAGTTCTGTAACCCATCCCAGAGTCTGGGCATTAGCAATCTATCTTGTAGGTGAGGTTCAGAAGAGGAGGAAAAACCACTATATGCATGTGGCAACACAGCATTGCTTTCACTACTCTTTATGTAATTTTAGATTACATTCCCAACAAATTAATCTGCATTGTTTGTGATTATTTTGTCATTTTCCTAGTGGTTTGTAGCTCTAGATTGCACTTTTTTTCCAGCAGATAATACAATCTGCCCACGGTCAAAACAAAGTATTACGTGGTTACAAGTTGTCTCAGGATTAGATGCTGATTAGGTTCACAGATTTGAAAGCCTAATCAAGGATAAAAGATTCAACAGGGTATTTGATTAATTGGTCTTGGTATTTAAGGAATTTTTAGGATAACACTGTCCTTTGCTTTAAATATAAAATAGAATTACAAAAAATGTCCTTGATACACAGAAAGAAAGCTACATTTCTTGTTGTGCTTAGTTTTTGCAAATGTTTTCTACACCTTTTGGGCACGTAGTTATTTACTTGTAAGATATTCAGATTGAAAGTTGTATACTCTGTTACTTGACCTTTTCTTGAGTTAGATGAAAGTAAGCACAAGCCTAAGCACAGTTGTTAGACACACGTAGTTATACACAATGCTGAACTCTTTTCCTTACTAGTTCAAAACAACCAGAGCTGCGAAGGATATCTTGCTGCCAATTCACTTTAAAACCCTTTAAAAACCATCCAGTCATTAACAAACATGGAAATTGAAATGCAAATAAGTGCAGCTGTCTGCAGTAATATTGGAATGATGGTGTTTCACAGAACTACTTATCTGCCAGTATTTTGACTGGTTGTGATTTTAGCCTATTGATCTTTCTCCCCCGGCCTGGAAAACGCCTGGTTACTAAAAATCAACACAAAGTCTAACATTTTTGTTTATGTCAGAAAACTTATTGTGAGAAAACAAAATATTGCATAATTTTAAACTTTAAATCTGTGAAATAACAAGAAATCACCCAAAAATTATTTGGGGCCAATGGCCTGGAGCCCCGTGCCCAGCTGGCACCCCTTGGCTATAACCCGGTTCAGCCTGTTCATTAAAATGGCCCTGATTAGCAGTGGTGCTAAGAAATTGATGAAAGTAGAGACTTTGGGTTAGGGGAAGAGGAGGGGAGAAAGATTTATTTCATTGATATCACACTCCTTGAATGAATCCTGGCATAAATCACTGCATTCACTATCAGCCCTGAAAATCTAATTAGATCTACAAAGCATGGGCCTGGTATTGGGTGATGGACAGTAGCTTTTGGCAGGGGCAACTGAGATATCATTAACATCAGTGGAGCTGGAAGAGTCGGAGAAGACTGACGGGTAGTAGTCGGCAGTCACTAAATTGCAGATTTTTCATATATCACCAACTGCTCCCTTTTTGTACTACTGTAAATGCGGTGTGGAAAATAGCAGAGTACACCTTCAGGATGCCCATCCTTGCTGAACAAAGTTGCTGTAAGGTCAGGTTCAGGTGGTGAGCATTGAAGTGAACAAACTGGGCACGTGTGTATGTCTCTTACTTTCGCGTCTGTACCCCTCAGATGTTTCCACTCATTACAGCTGCCCCATTATAAGTCTGTGAGATCAGTTTTTCTCCCAGCTTCAGCAGTTCCAGCACAGCTTTGATGCTATTATAGAGGCCGAGTCCAGTTTTATCTTTGACTTCCACAAACTCCAAAAACCTATCTGTCACTGTATTGTCAGGCAACATGTATCATAACACAACCACCATTTGTGATTTACAGGAGATATCAGTTGTCTCATCTGCCTGTATGGCAACAAATGATGTCTCATCCACTTGCCTGGCTATCTCCTCCCTGTACACTTCATACATACAGTCTAACAGTTTGTTTTGGACAGTGCTAGATGTCCCTTTGAAGATGGGCTGAGCGTCATAGTACCTCTGAAGTCTCGAATCGCCCTCACACATATAGTCTCGGCAGTGCATCTGAATATTTCAGGATTCAGGGAGTCCACCGACTTGTTGTGCCCCCGCAGTGTGGTTTCACATTTTCCGCACAGTTTAATACATGTTATGATCCGACTAAGAACGTACCTGTTTTCCTCCACCTGTTATGCTGCTCAGTGGAGCGCCTGTATGCACTGTCAACTTGGGCTGTGACATTTACCATTCCAAGTAAGCCCAATTTCCCAGCATTGTCCAGATGACTCCCGCTGCTCTCATGTTTTGCAATCCTCTCAGAAAGATGTTTCAAATCTTTGTAACCCGTCCTCGACCAAGTACCATCTCCACCAAAAAGCAGACATGGAAAACAGAAGAGTACCTTCTTTTGTATGCTAACCTTTAGCCACTTTTTATTCAAAAACCACTCCATGTTAAACCCATTGTTACTTTTACCAGCAGTTTGAGTGATGACAGTATCCCGTGGTTGATGGGCACCAAGTCACTTTACTTCAAGTTTCTCCTCCAAATGAAGGGTTTCAAACTGGTGCTCAAGTCGGAAATCCACTTTTCATTATTCATTTTCTCAAGTTATCTGGCGTTTGTGAAGCTAACAAGCTAGCTAAGACAATCTACCCTCCTCGCTTTTCTTGCCGACTAATGTTGGCGCCAGCCAGACAGACAGCCAATCAGGTCTGAAATGTCGCTGTAGTGGGGCTACCGGCTGTCAGCCCCACTTGGCATCAAATTTGTGTGATCTACGTTGATCACCCAAACATTTTGAGCATGCGTATTAATATTTTCACACATACAATGTACATTGCATTGTAAGAGAGGGGCTAGCCCCAAATTCACGCTTAGCCTATGGCCTACTACTGCAAACTTGAATCGGCAGAACGCAGTCTGAAGCAGCAAGGCAGGGACCAATGAACATGAAATAAAATCCTAACAAAAATTATATGCAATTTAGGAAGATGCTATATTCCTAGATAATAAATTATAGGAAGTAATCTTTGAGAAATAAAAATAACATAATTGTGTTGCAGTTCTTTCTGTTGACAACAGGTGGGGCTGTGCCCCACCTGCCCCTAACGACCACTAGCCCCTGCATGTACCTACTTATTTTCTTGTGTGCAATGACTGTCCATTGAGAAATCCATTGTATGTACTGTTTCTTTGAAAAAATGAATTCCCTTTTGTGTCATTCTAACCTCCTTAAGCCTTCTATGGAGCCAGTGCAGTAGCAGGTGCTGGAATACCCTTTTCTTTGATGATATGATCACACTTTGGTTGTCTCACTGAAATTTGATGTGGGAATTGTAGCCTGCCTGTGGGTGTGAAGACCTATTGTTGATTTTTCAGTGTAACATGTCTTGTGTTGATTCACAAGGAACTCCATAAGAGTGATTTTAACACTCAGTGGTTTTGTTGCGGTGGGATACAAATTGGAACTGTTGGATATCTTAGCTCATGCTGCTTTATAAAAGGAATACATCACTTTGAAAGCCAGCGTTATGTGACTTGCAAAATGTTGGGCCTTCTGTGTAATTCCCTTGTTGTCCTGAAATCCAGTTTGAAAGAATCCTGGAAACTCACAACCTTAAGTCAAAGCCAGTGGCTTTAATGTCCATCCACAATTCACTGCAATAGCGTTCATGATCCCCCCTTGTGGAATGTTTTCTATTAATACATACAGTACTTAAGAAGTATTACTCTCTTGGACAAAATGTCTAATATTGACCATTACCTGCTCTAGAACACTACTAGCAAAGATTATAAACCTGATTTACCTTTTACCATTTTCAGTGGTTCAACTCTGTGTTAGAATTTCACTAGCACCCTGTAATTGTTGTACATTTATTTATTTTATTTATTTTAACTGCTCAGTTTTACTCTGTATGTGCCCTTAAACTACAAACAATGAACAGTTAGGATGTTCCGGAACATCAGGAAGTTGTATCATGGCCCCCTGGAACTCTCTAGAAAGTCTCCTGTTGGCTGGGTGTACTTTAACACTCCATGCTATTACTTGTTTAATTTATCTTTGTCAGACTGGTAATCATTTCTTTACTGCTGACATTGGTTACATCGGTATGCTGTTTGATCTATGGGCTACTTTCATTCTCTTTTATTTATTTCCTTTCCATCTATTTGTTTGTAATCCAGAATGCAAACATGAATATTCATGTGTTCAATTTGGTTACAACCTAAGAAGCAACATAGTTTATATATAAGCTTGTATACTACAGAGTACAGGACCTATTTTAATACTTCTGTATGTGCATAAGGGAGTCATACAGCCAATGAATTATTACAATGATCTGCTAGCAGAGGCAACACTTTCACAGTGACTATTTCTACATTGGCATTCTACTGCTCTAGAAGTAAATGTGGCGAGGAAAGTTCATGTGTCCCCCAATGTGTTTTAGGACAGGAGTTTTCTTCATAAATAGTTGGAAAAAAGAAAGATCAAGTATGTTTTTTTTCATGTCTTTTAAAAAGAAAATCAATTTGTTTATTAGTATTTTGCTTCAAGCACTTTGAATGTTAAAAAACAAATGCTAGAAAAAGTTTATTAATAAACCCTATTAACTGTTATTGAGCAACAATAGAGAGACTTGTAATACTGTCTTAGTGCTCAATTTATTCAAACATTAACTGAAAACTATGTTAATGTAAGTTTGATATAGTTAAATCAGAAACACTGTTATAGGGTTTGAAATTGTGAATGACATCAAGATGACACTAAGCTGATCTGACTTTAAAGTTATATAAGAAAAAACACATGAAAACACCCTCCAAGTGTGTTTACGTACTCCTCAATCGGAAATGTTTCAGTTTTTCTGCAAATTCCAATTTTTTGTACATTATAGCAAAATAAAATTGCCGTACACTCTGTTTCAAAAAGTGAAAACAACATATACTTGATGAAAACTACATTTTTGTATTTCAGTAGGACAATACGACCCAAATGTGCATGTTAAATACATGAACTTTCTCTTATTTACTTCCCAGTCTCACCATTTCTTGCTCCTAAGAATGAATGCCGCCCTCCAGTCATGTTCCTATGAAATCATACTAATTTAACCGAATAAAAAAGAAAAAACATGCTTTTTGTAAGTTACTGATGTCTTTTAAATTATGTTTGTAGATAAACCTCTCTAACCATTTTCCTACATTTTGCCTTAACCTTTTAATGAAATAGCATATGATTTATGTTGAATTTGGGAATCAGACAAGTATTTCTTTGTGGCCAACCATCCCTCAGAAAAGTTATTTGCAGGGACCCACCTGAACCCAATTCTAACCATTTCTTAGCCTAAACATCAAAGGCCAATGCCTACAAAAGCTTAGGTGTAATTCAATGTTAGATTAAATGGCTGTACTCTGTGGCTAGATCAAGAGCACAATTGTAGAAGATCGTAGAACTGTGGTCAGAGACCAGCAACCTTTCATTTAAATTTAAATAGTCTGGAAATAGATGTTGCCAATAAATGTGGTAATATAAGGGGAATAAATTCAGGGCCGTGACACACATCCAATGAACGCGACTTGGAAAAAGACTGCTTCAGCACTTATTTAATTTCAAGTTAAGCACTGTCCATAGTTTACAATAAAAAAAATTGTGTTTAACATAATGCAATGCTTTTTAAACAGAAATTGTTTTATGTAAGGCCAAATTTGTACAAATTCTAAAATATTGATTAGTAACGATTTCTTACAGATCATTATTCAATCAAACACAAGTATCTATTTTAAGCATTTGACTGTACTAATATACCATTTATGGATTATGTTTTAACTATTTTAATTAAACAGTGTGTAACTTACTGATCCCAACAAAATACATTCTTTAAAATAAAATGCTTGCACATTTTCTGAGTGAACATTGTGGGGACAATATGCTCCTGTCCAGACCAGTGAGTCACAGCTCTCCCTGCACTATGACTCACGTGGATCGCATCAGCAAGGCTAAAAAGATGTCTCAAAAGAGCATGTTTTTAAAATCTTTTAATCTAATTCTAGTGTAAGAAAAATCGATTGTCATAGCCTGTCATCACGAAATAAAGGAAATGGGACCTGATAAACCGAACATTAGACAAACTGCAGCATCAAAGGACAGATGACAGGTATCAATATACTTCTTGCAGTCCTGATGCAAAAAACAACAACATGAATGCTAGTTACATCTAGTAGACACACATCTCAACATCAAATATCTGGAGTTGGCTGGGTGTTGCTGCAATATAGCAGGGCCTTAGTCACAAATAGGATAGCCAAACATTTTGTAGAAAATTTTGTACGTTTTTTTAAAATATGCAACCATTCTGCAGTGCCCCTACTATTCAGCCTATCAAGAGCCCACATTGCTTTATGCAAACTGTTATATATCATTCTCTTACCCTGTCTTCCTTATTTTCTGTCTTTCTTTCCCTTCTCTCCCTCTCTTCCCGATTACAATGTATGAACATTGAATGTGTGTGCTTCCTGTCCTTGTCTAGGGCGGATATAATGTCTTTGATCAATGGCCCTCTAACTCATTAAATTCTTTTGAATTAATTAGGACTTGTCTCTGTACCAACAGTAGAGAAATTCTGAGAGAGCTTAAAAGTTATCAAAATGTAAGCATATCATGGCAGATATTGCTAGGATCCAAAAGAAGGTTTGATCTTCTCATTTTTGCATGGGCAGTTTTCCACTGGAGAAGTTAATTACACAAAACATTTTGAAATACATGTTATACAAAAAAATGACCAAATAATGTATTTCCCAAAACATGTATTTGCTCCAAATACATATGTACAAATGCGGCACTTTTTTCCATGTGCGATACATTATGTATTTTAAATTTATATAGGTGTAGAAGGCAGAAAGTTCCTTGCTTGGTCTTTAAACCTTTTGGAGAGGGATTCTCACTTCACTTGATGAGCCATTAACTTTCTAACATACATCATTGGCTTTTACACCATGTGGTGTCCCATAGAAATGCTTCATAATACTCCTCTCCAATTTTCTTAAGTAATAAGAAAATACATTTAATTCCAACACTCAAAATGACTTTTCTTTCGATGAAAGAATATGGCTATTCTCTGCCTATTTTTTATCCAATGAATTTTATCTAATGTATTCATGCTTGTCAGAACAAGTGTCCCAAAAGCAATAATTTGTGTCAAGTATCTGCCAAGCATTGACTGGTGGTAGGTTTGTAATGCAGGTCATATCCCAACAGAAAACAAATCAGTGGGGTGGCCAGATGTTCTTTTTCTATATTGACTAGCTGTAGCAGTGGTGGCTGATTACGTTAGCTAATAACACCTAAAGAACTACTGTCATATCTGCAACTGAGTCATCCATGCCTTTTTGGATGGACATTGTCAGTGCATTATCACCACACGGCATAATTGTTTGCGAATAAAATATACATTCAGTGGATGAAATATGATGATGCGTTTCAATATCTGAAATGTTCAGCAAGATTTTAATCTTATACTATGTTAATGCAAGTTAATGCAAAAAACAAACAATGAAATACTGAAATATACTATTTTCTAGGTCTTAAATTTGATTGTGTGATTGTATCGGCAGATATGTGTTGAACATCAAAGTGCAAGAAATGCCTTTAAAAGCCTTTCAGAATATATTTTTTATCAGCACATTCTGGTTAATGTTGCAGAACTGAGTATGGATCCATGCATCGTGTTCTGATCCAGGATTCTGCTTTCTATATACATTCTATTGAAAATAGATTTTGTTTGTGAAATTGCGTTGATTACGAAAGGAGTTTAATTGCATTAGCCCTAATGTTTGGAAAGAATGCAGTGTTCTTTCTTATTAGGTCTCGCACAGCTCAGTTTGAACGGAAATCTTGATTGCAAAACCAGGGTGTGATTCCCACGTTCTGGACACAAGCACCTGCTAAATTACTTAAATGTACAGTAAGTGTCATTAACAACACCCGGCAGATTCTAAGGCGATGTTCCAGACAATTCAGCATAGAAACCACAAATCTGAATATACAGTACTATCATAACTCATCTGGGGGGCAAAAAAACACCCTTATGGGTGATCTGAGGGGATGGCTAACCCTGCTAGTTTACCAGACAGATGGAAATGTTGTTTTCTCTTTACATGCTGGACATGACACACACGCCCTGGAGCAGGTCTAGCCAGAACCAGAGACATGGCATGAAAGGGGCACACTATGCAGTGTTTGACAGTGATTCTCTTTTAAGCAGAGGAGGGTGGGCACGAGAGCAAGACCATTGCAGCTGTTTATCCAGGGATTCTGTCACACTGTTGGGCTGCAGCAGTGGAAACCCCTGACACACAATCCCTTTTGACAAATTGAGGCCACTGGGAAATAAAAATTCAGCCGTGGGTACAGAACTATGACACGCTGCCCTAAACCAAATGCTTGGACTGTTAACAGTTTTTGTGCCCCCACATTGGCGTCCACTTCTGTATCCATTCAGCGTGTCCCATTCTGTCTGGTTCATTCCTTCGCTCTCCCTCTGGGGCCTGGATTATAATCATTGGAAGGCAAGAACCTCCCCACCTCAGACCTCCCAGAGATGCTGAAATAACTGACCATAATCCCTCTAATGGAATTTATTACCAGAGAAAACCTACTGCTGGAAGACATAAGGGTCAAAATAATCATCCAAAATGTACTGGGTAAACTGATTGGGGAGCATTTTCTTTGTAGTTGGTTTACATTTGAATGATCCTTATTTGTTATCTGCCTGTGAGCCTATAACACCAGCCACACTGGCTGCTACAGTCAGGTCTTGGTGGCCTTGATGGCTCAGCAGCAGGGACTAGACAGGTTAAGGGCTAACACTGAACTCAAGTGTATTGTGTAGGTTGGGTCTCTGTGAGAAGAACATTGACCTACATTCCAGTAGGCTGATTGAAGCCCTTAGCCCAGGGTTGTTACAGGGACAGATAACAGGGGAGAGAATTCACAGCCACGTGTCAACCCTTTCCCTACATGTATTTATGATAGCTTTATAGGCTAAGCTAACTTATACCAGGTACCAAGCAATTCGGCTGACCTTTAGAGTGATAACTACTCATCTATAGATGGCAGGCAATATTTGAGTCAAGGAACCAGAGATGAAATTTCACCTCCTCTCTTAACACTGAAATCACACTAACCACTGAACAGAAGACCCTAGGCTTTGGTAAAGATGTGTTTTTATTTCAGTGAAATATGTTTTAGTGTTGTTCTTAGCCCCCAACCCCTGGACACATACAGATGTCTTAATTGTACTTAATTGTAATTGTAATTGTAACTAGTGTGTATTTCAGGCATAGTACGCGTTTTTTCTACTTCTATCTGAAAGTGGAAGTGGAAACTGTAAGATGTAAGAGAATGATTTTAGCTGACAGTGGTGATACCTACTCGTCTTCCTGGCTGCAGCACCAGTCTGAAAGTTAGAGCTAATGGGAAAAAGCTGTATTTCGGCTTGCAGCTGCCTGGGCACACGATTGAAGCATGTACTCTGTAATATCTAAGACAAATCTTCTGTATTTCAGTGACAGAGACGAACACACTCACAGGAAAGGTCAGGGCCAACCTATTGGTGTGTGAAAATGGCAGTAAGACCTCACACTGAAAGAAGGAAACAGGATTCTCTCAGGACATCACATTCTTATCACCCATTTCCTCATTTGAGGCAAGAAGAGAAGTTCAGGGGATTAATGTCCACTGTGATAACAGAGCAGGATGTACTTTTGGTCCAGCAGCCTTGGCTCTACTGGTGCATGACGCACTACTCACAGGATAATTCATTTAGATTTAGGCATTAAACAGATAACTGTTTGAAACAAGTAATGAAAGTTGGAAAAAATGTCATGTTTCTGAAGTGTTTGAAAGTGATGGAAAAAATAAACTTGATGTGTTTGACCTGTTTTTCTTTATTGTTTTAATTTTGTGTGAAAATTTAATTTTGAAAACATTAAAGGGAAAGATGATTTAGTGAGTCTTGCCCACTAGGTATATCAAGAAAGTCTTTAAGCCTTTCCTGATTTGGGCTCCCAGTACTTAGAACACTGAAGACACAAAAAGACACACATTTTCATTTCCACCAATTTATTTCCATTCAGGAAAGAAACACTCAGCCAGTGGATAAAGGTCATACTTGATGAGGTCCAGGTGTGTTTCATTAAGCTACAATCTGCTGTGCCTCCTTTATCCTCAAAGCCTTGCTTGGCCATTAGCCTGCTAGTCGCTATCTGTGGTGCTGAATCCCCCAGTCGATGTCTGTGTTACTGAATATATTGGTTGCTGTCCATGGTGTTGAATCCCCTAGTGCTGAAGTTATCGTGGCTGCCTGAACTACTAGGTACATTATAAGGTGATGGGGTGTGAAGTGTTTATCTCTTCCATGTAGGTTTAGTAGGCCCTCAACGCGTATTTTGTTTTGATGATTTTCACATAATCACTCAACAAATCCAACAACATTTCCTTCAAGCGATAATGGTATTGTTGTAAACATTTGTTTACGATAACAGCTGGCCATTCAGAGAAAATTCATTCTGGGTCAGGAGATTTGATTTGTCGTGCTCAGTCAATTTAGCTGAATGCTACAGGTGCATGGATCGAGTAGAGGCAATAGAGGAGGGAGTGTTGTCTGCTCACTTCAGGAAATCGAAAAAAGTAATGTCATCAGCACAGGAACATTTTAATTCTCACATGATAAAGGAATGTGTAATAGAGAACTCAAGTGCAAATGGAACAAATGCTTGTATCACTACTGGCTTGCAACAGTGCTGAGCATTTAAATCCTCTGCTGCAGATCTCCATTAAGAAATAAAAGAGGATTGATTATGGAAGCAATTAGTAAAATGCATTTAAATTGTCGACATATTCATTTGTAATTCATATTTAATTGCCCTTCTCATGCATATTAGTCCACTGGATCTAGGAAACATATTGATGGTAGTGCAATAGCAACACATTTCCAATGACTTCCAATATATTGAAACATATTGATGGTAGTGCAATAGCAACACATTTCCAATGACTTCCAATATATTGAAACATAACTTATTTCCAATGACTAGTGAGTGGTTCTTAATTTTTGTGTTTTGTTTTAGTGTTATCTTTCATGTACAGGTTTGTTAAATGTGAAATGTAATTCATCTTAGGAAATGCAGACATAGAGAAATATTCAGCATCAGCGTATGACAAATGCCAGTTTTCTAAAAGAAACAAATACTCTGTTTACAGGCAAATCTATCATCTTTATGTTATCAGCATTCCAAAATCTCCCCATGTTGATGTGCTTTGTTTAGGACTGAGATTTAAAAAAAAAGATTTCAATTTACACATGCATGATAATCTGCAAAGCAAAGGAACAAAATAGTACATCTCTGGTTCTGACTTCTTAGTCTAGTTATCTCAGTCGAAGTAATTTAATAATCTTCAGCTGAGACAAAACACATCCTTCCATTCTTCCCCTTGACAAACACTCGAACACAATGTGAAGAAAGACAGGACAGCTGGACCCATTTGTTCTTTTGTTTTGATGAATGAGGAAATGAAATGTTGAATCTACCGTGGTTTGCTATGCTGAGCTACAATGCATTGGAAAATGGATTCTGTTTGTAGGTTTGCCTAGAATACCTTCTGTTTGATCCCAATCAGAAATATTATTTCCTAGCTTGGTGTATAAACCATTAATAATGTTAATGACGTACAGTTTAATCCAACCTTTTGTGGCAAAGACGTGTTCTTTCAAATGCTATAGTATTTACCTAATTAGAAATGGCAATTGAAATTTTTGGCAGACTTACGACATCAAATAAGGGATACCTTTCTGAATACACTTGGTGGATCATAAACCGATAAGGAATTTTGACTATCAATAACTGTAATTGCATTTTTGTGTAGCAGTTAATCCAGTGTGTCCACTTTTGTTGTGCTGTGTGTCCCCATTGGCAAGAGATCAGTATGAAATATTGTCGTTGCTGCAGTGGGGCTGTAGAGATGCTTGTTTCAGCATGTTTGGATAGCCACTCTCCAAACCACATCCCCAAATCAATGATGCCTCGACAAATCTCTTTTCAAGTGGGAATCCCATTTAGAAGTGGCAGAAGGGCAGTGACTAACCCTGTCCCTGACAGGGACTCCTCTGCTGTAAGCCACAAGCTTCACACCTTCATCCCTCCTCCACCACTCTTTAAACCAATTAGCTTTTCATCAGCCCGACGCTGGAGAACTGGGACCTCATACTGAGGATCGGCATTCACCACGGTCATTCCTTAGTACTTTCGAGATAGGATTGAGATGAAAGAAAAGTGTCTTATTAAGTTAATCCGAACAAATGCATGATTTTTGGGAGGGCAATCCATTTTTTTGGGGTCGAGGTTAACAGCGGTTTTGTAAGTTCTTTCATCCTACTTCTGCTTTGTTTTATGGGGGTCATGACTATAAGGGATAAACTGTATCTAATGTCACAAGTTACATAATTTTGTCACTCACTTTTCACCCAGTAGCTATGTTAGCTAGCTAACTACTAATGTAGTAAACTATCCTGTATAGCTGATAACCCCAGTCATGAGCTAGTTGAAATGTGTGGGTTTATTATAATGGCTGAGCAATATATAACGTGATATATAATATGACATGCCAATTAGCTAAAGTTAATAGCCCTGGGATTCATACTGTCGATGTGAATGGCCAGACCACTGTGTTGTGATGAGCTGTTCACAGACAGTGCTTCCCACAACACATCCAGAAATTATTGTATGGCAGCTATATTACTATTTCACTGGAATAAACTAACATGGTATTTATTTTTTTATTCAAGACATATTTAGAGTAGGATAGCACTGTCCTGAAAAAATGTGTTGGTAGTATACAATATTATTGTCGATAACATACTGACTTTCATACAATCCATTCATTCATTCTATTCAGTCAAAGTGTCTTTCACTCCTGCTTGCTGCAGCACTCCTCTCTGCAGTATGTGACAGAAGTCATTTGTATAGCCAATATCAAGGTGATTGATTAATCACTTTACATATTTGTAGTTTCACTGAAACTATAATATTAACATCTACATGTTGTGGGGGAAAGCAAACATAACTGAATGATTCTGAACACCCTCCGAAGTCCCAACAAATAGTTAGCCAACCTTCAAATTTGTGGATGTCACATTGGCATCATCAGCATCCCTTCAAGCTATGACACTGAATTGGAATGATTTTTGAAGAATCTGAGCAGTGTTCAGTAAACTACATATTATACATTTTCCTTTCCAAAAACAGACATGGAATAACATCTGCTCTGATTTTGGAATTTCTATCAGCCACATTAAGGAATGTTGTACTTCTAAACCGAACTCCCTCCTTTACCCCCAAAAAACGATTTTCCTCACCACAATTTTAAGGTTGTTTTCTGTGGTTTTTCCTGCAGTTGATTCCTGCTGTCTTTTAGCTAGCTATAACTTTTATGGGTATGTTCTATTTTTTTATTAGTTCTCCTGGGACCACTGCAATATGACCAAGCTATATGCAAAGTATTAGACAGTGTCCATATGACAATAGTGAAGTAACTTCGAATAATATTCATAATGTTCGGTGTAGCCATAATTTTTTTTCTTTCTAGCTGGCTAACTAAATGCCACCTACTTATGTCCCTTTTTAGTGCTGGTAGACTTTCCAGCTTAAAGGCTATTGCAGACCTAGAAATTTGTGATCGGGGGGTAAGCCCATTTCAAATTAATCATGCCTCTAGCTATCTATGGGCTCTGTGTATTTCAAGGCATTCAGCCTTTCAGGTGTTTACACTGTCGCAGATAATATTATGTGAATATTATAAAACATTTCAGAATACATCTGGGAACGTTAACACAAACTAGCAAGGGCAGTAATGATCATGAATCCATAAAAACATGACTATATATTTATATATAGTTTATTTAGAAATCTAGTCACATTATTACAGAACTAATACAATAAACAACTGTTCTTGGTTAGGCAAAGTTACATTTACGTACATGTAACATACAGTAAGAGGCCTTGCTGTGCAGCTCATTTAGCCAATTTTGGTCATGGCGATTGTATATGTGACAAGACAACCACCACTGACGGCTATATTGAAGGCTCTGTGTCTGAGCGGAAAATGGCGACGACCAGGGTGTTCCCCTGGCTCTCCCCTTTCTATTGATGTGGGCCATGCAATTGTGTTACAAAAGGCTTAATGTTTATAGACTTCTTTGTGACAGGTGTCTCACTAGGGCACCCCCCAAAACAAACACATTTGGGTGTTTATGATAACGGCTTACACTGCCTGGTTCGCAGGATTCTGCTGAACACATTAAAAGAGAAATGGCTAGCACAAGAATGGTGATAGAGTCTTATGGATTCAACAAATGTGCGAGCTTTGAAATGTTCTGTGACCATCTATGTTTTAGCAAGATAATATGGAGGACTAAGGTAGAAGAGCTGCCCTACAATCGGTTACACCGTGACTCAGTATGGATGCTTACTGAGTCTGAACTGTCTGTATTATGTCAGTACTATGAGTCTGAACTGTGTCTGTGCTATGTCAGTACTATGAGTCTGAACTGTGTCTGTGCTGTGTCAGTACTATGAGTCTGAACTGTGTCTGTACTATGTCAGTACTATGAGTCTGAACTGTGTCTGTGCTGTGTCAGTACTATGAGTCTGAACTGTGTCTGTACTATGTCAGTACTATGAGTCTGAACTGTGTCTGTACTATGTCAGTACTATGAGTCTGAACTGTGTCTGTACTATGTCAGTACTATGAGTCTGAACTGTCTGTACTATGTCAGTACTATGAGTCTGAACTGTGTCTGTGCTGTGTCAGTACTATGCGTCTTAACTTTGGCTGTGCTGTGTCAGTACTATGAGTCTGAACTGTGTCTGTACTATGTCAGTACTATGAGTCTGAACTCTGTCTGTACTATGTCAGTACTATGAGTCTGAACTGTGTCTGTACTATGTCAGTACTGTGAGTCTGAACTCTGTCTGTCCTATGTCAGTACTATGAGTCTGAACTCTGTCGTAGGTCAGTACTATGAGTCTGAACTCTGTCGTAGGTCAGTACTATGAGTCTGAACTTTGTCTGTGCTGTGTCAGTACTATGTGTATATGTGTCTGTGCTGTGTTAGTATAATGGGTATATGCTAAAGGTCTGTACTTTTTTTTAAATCACCTATTCATTACATGGATTTCCTTTTTCCAGGTTGCTTCATTTTCTCACTTGAACAGAAAAGTAGTGAACTGGGTAGAATTTTAACAACCACGATATGGCTGAGGGATTTCACTTGCCTCTGTCTGCCATTACTTGTTTGGGAAGACATAATCGCTTGTCTCAGTGACGGCAATAGAACAGAGTGAGCCTGGTGAATTTGACAACAGGAGCCTGTGTGCCTTCTGTTGACTAATACAAAATTCAGGATATAACTGTGATTTTGAGTACACCCAAAATAATTTATGTCTAGTAAATGTCTAGTGAAATATAATCGTCAGAATTCTGTGACCCCTTGACCCAATGAGATCCTGGCTATCTTATCTGTTGATGCTCTCCCCGGCCAATACTGCAGCTATTATCAGGTGTTTTTGTTTGTTTGTCTATTTGCCTTAATTCCCTTCTCCAGCAAATTAAAGGCATGTCCAATTGGATGGAAATCTGGAGATTGACTCAATCAGTCAAGAACTTCACAGTTTCTGGCCCTGAAACATTCCCTAGTTACTGTCTGTTTTGTCTTGCTGTATGATGAAGCACCATCTAATGAGTGGAGGCATTTGCTTGAATTTTAGCAAACACAATGTTTCTATATAGTTCAAAATGAATTATATCAGCGGTTACATTATCACCACACATTCCTCTTGCTATCACTTACGTACATGTTACACGTTTGTCTCCCCTGTCCACAATATATTTTTCCAGAACTCTGTAGTCTGTTTAAAGTATGGTAACCTGCACAGTTTTTAAAGCTAAGTAGTGCTTCACAACTTGCAATGTAGCCTCTCTAGTACTGCCGGTGAAGTGGTATGTAGATCATAGTGGCTGACTACACCTACCTTTTGGAGAGTGTTATTGATCTGTCAGGCAGTTTAAAGAACAGTCCAGTTATCCACTGTAGAAATGTTCCTTGGTCTACGAGACCATTTGGGATTGCTCAGTCATGTTACAGTTCCAGCCGTGGGGTGTTCTTCATGGCGAAGCTGCATTTAGCAGTTATTGCTGCACACAACTGGAATAAACTACCGGAAGATCTTAGACGTGCCCCAAACGTATCCATTTTTAAATCCAGGTTAAAAACACTTCTCCTGTCACGTGCCTATGACTGAGCGCTTAAACTTAACCACACTGTTAGCCTTGCATGTTTTATAGCTTCCTCATAGAATCTAAAATGGAATCTACCAGCTATATTTTTATTTTGTTTTTATTCTATTTCTATTTTCTTATTCTATGTTAAAAAAAAAAAATATTTGATTGTATTTTTATCTTTTTCTTTTTCTTTGTGAAACACATTGAATTGCTTCTATAAATCGTGTAAATTGTGCTATATAAATAAACTTGCTTACTTCTAGACTGATTTTGGAAGGAATCACCGCAATGCCACAGTTGCTGTACTAAGAGCAAGCTACTAGCAATGCACCGCAGTTCTCATACAGAAATACAAGCTGTTGCTGACGGCTTCATCAAGTTTCTGTCTCATAACAATCTTAGTATACTAGAACACACATTCCACTACTATTCTCTACTAGTTCATAACCTATGATATTGTGCATCTCCTTGAAGCTAGAATGTCAGTCATCTCCTCGCAGTTAGCTGTCATAGTGAAACCAGGATTCAAATTCTGCTTCAAAATTTGCAGTGGCCCACTGAAGGACGTGCAGTTCACCAGCTCGGTTCATGTTTGCGGGTGTTAATGATTGAATGTGGTTGCACTCTAGCAACTCCTTGTGAGCTCATATGAGGTAGACGGTTGGAGAGTGGGTTATGGTCTAAACATCCTGGATGAATGTGCAATGTCATAAGAAACAGGAAGGCATTTTATGTTCTTTTGAAGACCACACAGTCTTTCTCAAATTTCTCACCCCCTTGTACTTTTTAACATGGAATTTTGTTACTTCATCAGCACCATAAAGTCCACACTGTCAACATTGTTGATATTGTAAGTATATCACATCTACAGATGGATATTGGGACACTCATACTACTGCCTATTTTCACATGCGTATCCCACATGCCTGCTGGCAAACTCTATGTAAGTGTGTAACTCCTTTGAAGCTCTTGGTGAATCCCTGACTAGTGCCATTCCTGACCGGATACTATGTTTTTGAGAAGTCACAGTTGAGGATTCACAGTTGTGCCATATTCTCTCAATTTCTTAACAACTGACTTTTTCTGAGGGGAATATTCAGTGCCTTGGAAATATATCTGATATCCTAACCCTGATTGGTGCTTTTCAAGAGCCTTATTCTGGATTTGCTTTAAACGTTCCTTCCTTGTACTCACCAACTTTTAAACCTCCCAGAGACAGGTGTTTTTAACTGTTAAAACCATGAAAAACACCTCCACTGCACAGAGCTGGACTTCATTCAACTAGTTGCGTGACTTCTGCTACAAATCTCTGCCGGGGGACTATGGTCTGTCTGTCCTGTTCTGATCTTAGCTACTATGCCCCCTCCCAAACCCCTCAGATGTGGTGGCGAGTCACCAGCTCCTCATCTCAGTCCCTAATTGCACTGTAATTATCCTGGGGGCGGCGTGTGATTTAGCCACGGAGGACTGTCAGGAGACTAGGGGAGACTAGAGAGTTTTCTTCTAGTCACTATGCATCAACTCTGGTTGTTGATTGCTTTTTTGGGTTTCTGGCCTGGGTATCTGTTCAAACGCTTTCTGTTAATTGCTTTAAAATAACTTTTGATTGATTGAATTTAAGTCCCAATTGTCATGTTGCATTAATTTATGTGAAAAGGGGACAAGTCAGTCATCCTGGATGTGTTGCAGATCAACTTGCTGCCTGATGATTCCTGCGGCCACTGCCCACACCCACCAGACTGTTCATATTCTTGTCCAGCTGGTTATGCAGCTGATTTGGTTTTGATTTAAGGACTCTGGTCACAGCCCACATGCATTTATTGACCTGCTTGTCTTGCAAAAACAAAAAAAGGAATCTACTCTTATTATCTTCACCCGGCAGAGAAGAGGACTGGCCACCCCTGATCAGAGTCTGGCACCTCTCTAGGTTTCTTCCCAAGTTTGGACCCTACTCTGGAGTTTTTTTTAGCCACTGTGCATTAACTCTTCTTGCTTGCTCTATAGTGTTTCTGGCTGGGTATCTGTAAAAGCACTTTGCAACAACTGCTGATGGGAAAAAAAGGCTTTATATGGTACATTTGTTTTGACTCATTTGCTTTGCTTGTATGGACTCCCCTTTTGTCGTCAAACATGACAATGGTGTGCATGGCCAAACTGTTACATTTTTGTCTCATTTGATCCCAGCACGAGTCCAATTGTAATTCCAGTACGCTTGGCACGGATTCTGCACAAAATTCAGGTGCTGCAATTTGTGGGTTGGACTCAGTAAGTGTTTCTTTCCTGCAACCGTTTGAAAAGCTTGTTGACATGGTGGTGTCGTCTAATGTAATACTCCTGAAAGGGGAGATAATATAAAATCTAATATTCAGTGTAATGTTTCCTTAGCCGTGACATCCAATGCATGAAATAACCAATACATACAATAATCTGAATAATATAATCACCAATATTATATTTACTAATTATGTTATTACGCTCTTGTCTTATAAGGTTTACTTGACAACATGTTTTTGTTTTTTTCTAATATTTCTCTGTACTGTAAGGTGTCACTGATGCGCAAATGTTTGTGACAAAGATGGCAATAATTGTTTTCAGACATGGTTAATCAGCTACACTTACTGATTCGCTTGTTTGATTGTTGTTGCCCGAAGTACTATAGCCACCTCTTTGCTGTTGTGAATTATGGAACCTGGTACTTTGTCATATGGGTTGTTGGTTTGATTCAAAGGTTGATCCAATCGCATTCGAATGAACTTTTCTCCACGCCCACTGGAAACGCCCCACGCCCAAACGGTTTGATTCACAGCCTGACCAGACTGGTAACCCTGTAGCCTTTAAATCTAAGCTCATGGAATCAGGTGGCTATGGGAGGCCGGGGGCAATCTGCACATGTTTCTAGGAAAATGTTTGTTACTGTTTAAGACTTGATTATTTCCACTAACTGTGCTTAGTGGTATTTTCAACTGTTTATGCATTTTTTATAACCTTTACCTTATTTACCTGTTTAGGTGTTTGTAGATGCATCTCAACAACAGAATTCTGTTGGTAGAGTTGGAAGACAGAACCAGACTTCCTGTGTCAGAGCTCATTCCACTCCAATACACAATGAGTGAGGCTTCGTCTTTAAACCTAAGTTGCCGCAGGAATATCAGTCTGAAAAATGTCCCAAGTTACCTCAGGTGACCTGTGACAATTCCCATTTTCATCTGTTTTCAAAATAATAAAATGTATCTTTGCTGCAAAACTGGCATTTAGTCTCATTCAATAAAATTATAGTCTACCAATTTTCTCAAAGCAGATTGTAGGGTGGTTAACAGCATCTAACTTATGTCGTTCTGGTCATTTCTGCAAGTGTATACTTAGCAGCATGTGTGTCTATTTATTGTGGGAAATAATTCTGGATTTAACTTCAGACTGCAGGTAGGTGATATGAGTATTGTATTGAATGCAGGTATTGAATCAGCAGGTAATGCACAGAGAGTTCTATTCTCTGACAGCTTCTCATTTGGGGAGTGTGCCTTTTTGGAAAATAGGCTTTGGTTTTACATGGGCACGAGTGCCTCCATCTCGATTGAGTGACACCGCTTTGCACTTGAGTGCAGCTGAAAAGTGGTTGAATATTGCTGGCTCTGTGTTTCAAAAAACCTGATAATCCACAATCAATAGTGAAGTTGCTTCTCCTGATAGTGTCTGGCATGGGTTAACCTTTCCAATGTGAAGAATTGAGAGGTCATGCAGAAACATTTGTATCGTAGAGGAACCAAATTGCTCTTACATATGATTATTCTCTGTCCCCTGACAACAAAAGGCTTTTTGTCAATACTGAATATTTTAACAAACAGGTATACACCTCTATCACTTAATTAAGTTGATATAACATTTTTTATCAATACTGAATATTTTAATGAACAGATATCAACCCGTCACCCAATAAAATGTATATCACATGTTTTTTTTTATTGTAGAAACGGCTGGCACAGACTGTCTCTTCCTGTTTGCTGAACTCTGAAAGGATCTGTACTCTGGTGAAATAGATGCTGAGTGACTTGAACAGATGAAAGGATAATGTGAGAAGGAATATTCTACTCACCATTACTACAGTACTATGAGGGAGAATAAGTCAGAGGATTATGATTTTCGCTATTTCAAGACTATGAACTAAAATCACATTTTAAATATGTATTGAAAGGTTTAATGTCAATCATGTTGGCTAATGAATGAGCCATTGCAGTGTTTTATATCCAAGAGTTTGACATCTAACTTGATTTTATAGAAAATACTGATACTTTCCCCTCACAAACCCATAAGATAAAGCAGCAGTCCCGTACGTAGTATGGGACAATCAGACAGTGGGAATATGGGACAATCAGACAGTGGGAATATGGGACAATAAGACAGTGGGAATATGGGACAATAAGACAGTGGGAATATGGGACAATCAGACAGTAGGAATATGGGACAATAAGAAAGTAGGCATACAGGACAATCAGAATGGGGGAATATGGGACAATAAGACAGTGGGAATAAGGGACAATCAGACAGTGGGAATATGGGACAATAAGACAGTGGGAATATGGGACAATAAGACAGTGGGAATATGGGACAATAAGACAGTGGGAATATGGGACAATCAGACAGTAGGAGTACGGGACAATCAGACAGTGGGAATATGAGACAATAAGACAGTGGGAATATTTGACAATAAGAAAGTAGGAATACGGGACAATCAGACAGTGGGAATATGGGACAATAAGACAGTGGGAATATGGGAAAATCAGACAGTGGGAATATGGGACAATAAGACAGTAGGAGTAAGGGACAATTAAACACAACAGGGGATACCTGTGGGATGAATGTGCACTCTCCCTGTCCTCTGTAGAACAGGTGACATCCATCAGTTCCAGGAGAATGGCTAAACCAAACTTCACTCCGACGAGAGGATTCTGCTGCACAGCCTGACGTACAGTCTCAAACGCGTTCATCGCTTCCAAATTTGTCTTGATATTTTAGACACACTTGATATGTGTTATATGTTAAGTGCTTTCCTTTAGATCTGCAGGATATTGCCTCCTCTCCTGTTACCAGAAAACATGTAGAAAACATTGACCAGTCATATTGTTCATTAAAGTCAGAGGAATTTATATGGATATTTCTGGGTCATTCTCCCAATATGTTTCTGATCAGTGACTCCTGCTACTTTTTGGATCATGCTTGATCTCCTTGTTTTTGATGACCACTAGTTCTACAAGAAAAGGCCTCGTAATATGTGTGTCCTTTCATTCCACATGCATAGCTCTTCTGCAACTCTACAAAATATGACAGCTTAAGTCTGGCATGTGGATACTGAAATTTGGAAGTGATCCACGACACACTCCTTAATCCATCAGAGACAGTGGCACTGATGGCAAGGGTACAAACAGCAGCAAGGTATACAGATGGTTGTAGTCCAACCAGTTAGATCCTGCCATCACAGAAACAGTGAAAAATAACATGTTTTCATGCAAACCATGTGGTTATTAACCTCTAGAAGAACCAGAGCACTTAAACAGGGGCAGGTGCACTAAAGAAAGGTCTTGCATAAGATCAGACATGACACCTCCAGGATTACCACTGCAAATGCTGGTTGTAGTTGTACACATTAGAAAACAGAAGGCTGATAGCCTCTCTGTACACGTTCAAGGTGAGACCTTGTTCTTTGTATCAGCGGGAAGCTGTTTCCAAGGGAACAGAAATACTTAACTGCTTATAAAGTATATAAGGTAATCCAGAATGGAGCAGGAGTCACTGATCAGGCAGACTTTGATAAGTCTGTATTGTAGTGCAGTAACATTGTATGTGCATACGTCATATCTGACCTGTATAAGGCCACGCAAAGAAATGAACAGAGTGTGATAAAAAGCAATATCAATTGCAAAATCAATAAATTTTCTGCAAGCACGGGTCTGAGAAATGTCATGTAGGCAAATATATTTACTTCACATTTTAAAATGAATGATAACATTACACAAAGTATGAAGCTTTATTTACAACGTAGTACTAACATTAATGAAGCATTATTCGCGGCATGATCAGAGAGAAGGAGAGGAAGAGATCATAGCCAGGAGACAATCTCCCTTAGCTCATGCAGAGAGAGACATTGTATCTTACCACAGCAGGTAGGAACTAGAAAGGAGTTGTTAAGACTTAAAATCAAAGTTCTTGACCAATTGCATTACTGTAAAGTTATCTTCCAATCAGATGCCATAACAGCAGGATGTGAACACAGCAGTACCTCTGATCATAGGTGACAGAATGGGGTTTGGAGAGAGCAATAATTAATTCCTAAGACATCAACAAAGGAATAATTGCATACAGTTGATAGGCTGGGTCTGGGCCAGAGGCCCTATTGCACCTTTCCCCCCCTCCTTCTGCCTTTTGAATTCCCCCTCTCTAGATGAATACACCCAGATGGAAAGGAAAGTGCTTCAAAGGAATTGCTCCATCGCTTCTACCATTTCCCCTACATAAGCATTCAGTGGTTTAGCGCTATGGATCATAGGTCCATCAGAGCAAGGCCACATGGAGTCATGTGTGTCACATTCCGAATGCCATTAATTAACCTAGTTGATAACCACTTGTAAAAGGTAGCCACAGAGTGCATGCAAAGGTTGTGTCTGAGTCAACCAATAAGAGACAGCTCCATGCTGGCTGGGCTCAGGGGTCCATGACTGGAATGCCACTGCACAGCTGAGTAATATACAGTATATTCATCAACATTTTTATTTTAACAAGATGTGATGCATATAATGCCCATCAAATGTTGATAATATTTTTCAGTATGTATCCATGAAAAAGTAGGATGGTAAGTCGTGTATTTTTAGACTGCTGTGTGTTTTTAGTGCCCACATTTCATTTCCCAGACACTGAATACATTGCCGCCAAGCCCCAAGCATCCATACCACCAGCTGTTGTTTGTTCTCTGATGAGCACTTTTCTATCAAACACAAATTGTTTCCTCAGCTCTACTTTAAGTATTTTCATGACATCTCTGCATCTGCCACTTTGTTTTTAAAGCAGTATAAAATGCTAAGGATCACACTATGTTACGTCCTTATTTATTACCTGGATATCTATTAGAAATAAAGGAATATTCACAAAGACAAGGTCAGTAATGCAAATATGTATGCTTAACTTCAACCAATATGTACATCATTCTCCTATTGACATCAATTAATATTTGTCAGCTATGTTAGTAGTTGTATAATACACTAGCTTGTTTTATTTCAAAGGGTGTATGTTGGCCCATGACACTCGAAACCAAATCTGTGAAGCTGCAGTTTGGCTCCTCATTCACATAAGTGGCTTGTTGCTCTGATATCTCCATTGAGAATGGCTGATCCCCTGGCTGTGATTCCACTCTCTGAGGTAAAACTGCGGGATGTAGGGGTGCTCGGGGTACTGCAGCCCTACTTTCCGCTAAAATCGGGTCATTCGTTTAAAGTGTCACCATCAGCGTGGTACAGAGGGTGGATAAGAAATGTCATAAATTCCAGCTTTGTGAAGCTCACGTTTTTTTGCAGAGACTGGGTCACAAAGGTGCTGATTCAGTTCATTTTCGAGGCACTGCTTTTGGGACTTTGGGCAACTATCCTATTAAATGTCCATCCATCCTTGTTGATCAACTTTGAGTTGTAATCACTGTTTCTTTATTGCCAATGCAATTTGTCCATGTTCAGCAAATGCTGTCATGGTTTTGTTACACTTCTTACATTTTGCCGTTTTTATGTCAGATTCACCCACAATTCAGACAATGACTATTTGGCCTCTTTGACACTGTTAGTCGCCTCATGTGGCTTTGAAAACTCAAATATCAAAGTTATATTTGTCAGATCTCTTTTATAGTAGACACATACTATTATCTGTTATCTGATATCAACTTAATCTGACCTCTGCAACTGTGTAATTGTGATTTAGTTACTTCTTTAGTTAACACCTTTTTCATGTGGTCTAATTGTTATTTTATCCACCACCTGCAGTTTTATGTTTCATATGGCTAGTCAGCGCTGCCTTCCCCATGATTAAAACCAAAAAGCTTAATATATTAATAAGCTATAGGCAAACGCCCTACCCCATCATTTGTGTCATCCAAACTTGCAATAGGATTAGTTGTCAGAGTGTTTGATGGCTCCATTATATTCTCTCAGTTGAGTATTTTGAGCATTTGTAGCTTGGTCAACTATTTTTGTCTTCTATCCCTGTGTGCTCCCTTAATATTTTACAGACACTTCCCACCCTGTGGCTGCAACCTTTTATAATCTTTTATCCACTGCCCACACAACACATGTAGATAATCTGGGCTACGGCTGCATTTGGAACAGTTGAAATGCTGTCAACATTGCATAGTTTATCTCTGCCTATGCTGCCACCAGGCCCCTGACTTTTTGGCCCAGACAGAGACATGGATTTCATCAGAAAATACTGCTACTCCAGCTGCTTTCTCTTCATGTGAAAGAGCACCTCGTCATGGTAATGTTGGCAAAGGTTTACTACTTTCTTAGTATTTGAAGATGTTCTTGCTCACCTGTAAATGCTTTTGAACCAAGAAACAGAAATCTGTTGTCAGATCTGAAAATGAACCGGTTTTACAGTCATCTCCCCAAAAACTATGAAGGACCTCTGGACCCCAATCTCATTTTTGACGTACATATATAGATATTTCCATAGTTTTACAAAAGACTAATCTGTTCAGTAGGGTCTATGATTAAATGTAGTCTGGCCCAGGCATGTGAAGATGAATGACAAGGCACTAGTTTGACAAGGTCAATGACAAGGCACCTTACTGTCTTTGCATGACGGGTTCCTCTCTCTCCAGTGAGATATATTTCCCCAAAAGACTTTGCTCCTCACTCTCCCCTCTCTCTCTTCTATCTAATGCAGTCACTGGGGCAATGGCTTAATCTTGTGACTCAAAGCTCTCCCCTAAAGCTCATGCGAAGGAACTGAACTCTGTGGACTATACCCAACTTTGTGTCAGTGTAGTTTGCAGTTGGTTGGTTTCCCTTTGGTGATTTTGTGCTTAGCAATAGGGTTGTCAAAAATATCGATACTTCAATACCAAATTACAAAAACGGTTCTGAGCTTAAGTAATTAAACATTCGGTATTACTGAAAAAACAGCAAGTGTCTGAGCACTCTGCACCTCTATAATGAAAATATGGAGGTGTTTGCGTTGTTTATGTAGTCCCTACAGAGACACCGTACACTTCAGTTGGAAAAAAGAACAATGAGATCGCCAGGATTCAAACAGGGGTAGTTACAGTGGAAGGCACATGAGCTCAGAGGCCTGCACTCTTAGAAAAAGAGAACAGCAGGAGTGCTTTGTGGAACTACTTCACTTGAAATTAATGAGCAGGGCAAAGCAAAAGATACAACCAAGCCCACGTGCTTTAAGATGGTACAAACCAAAGGAGACAAGACATCAGATTTAGCAAATGACTGGTCCGACAGCCACCCTGAGCTCAAAAGAATTCAGACAGGTTAGTGGCAGCGTAGGTTATTGAATAAATGCATCATTAATCATTTTAAAATACATATCCTCAATGAAAAAGGTGGATAAACGTGAAATTAAGAAAACAAGCTAGCTAACTTAACGCTAATGTGTACGATGATGTGCTCTACTGTAGTATGTTGGAGCAATATATAGTATTTGTCTGCTTCACATTAATGTTACAGAGATAACCAGTGAGCAAGCCAGTATAGCTAACATATCTTGTTAGCTTGCTATCTTCATAAGCATAATATGTAAGTTATATATTTTTAAAATACACTGAAGGTGTTTGAAAAGAGGCTTCTGGAAACACGTTATGGTAACAAAAGGGAAAGTAAAACAATGGAAATACAATCTTTAGATTATTTCGCAATGTTTTCTTTGCTATCCTGCTCTCTCACAGCGTAAATCAGTCAGTCAGATTCTGACAAGCCTTGTAAACCACTCCTAGAATGTCGCTAGGCCTGGGAAATACCTATAAGACTTTTGTTGCAAATGGGTGGGAAAAACGTTTTTGTCAGTAATGTCTCAAAACACGTTAACCCAATTAAATGCATGGCTTGGGTGGGGCTTATAAAGGTGCTCACGAAAATAATGCCTTCAGTGCAACAGGAGCTAGCTAAATGAAGATGGCAGCAACAACTCTAAATATACCCCATCAAAATCTGTGGACGCATTTGTGGTGAACCATATCAGTCTTTGAGAAACAAACATATCCTTTTCCTAGGTAAATCGTTATAATTGCGACCGGATTTCACACTCGCATTAGGAGATATAATTTGACTGGTAATGTTAAATTATTGGCTTTCTAAAGCGGTATGTGGCTCCTGTCGCAATCTTCTGCCATAATATAAAAAAAGTGTGGATGAGGTAGAAAAAATTAGGGGAAAAGGCTAACACTAAACTGAACGAAAAGAGGTGGCGCAGCAGTCTCAACCCCCAGATGTACCAAAAGATTTTCACCTAACAGTTTTTTCATCCTCGGTCTTGTTTTGAACTGCTAATGCTCCTGAGATTTCTTTTGCATTCAGAACACGAACATGATCCTCAATTATTGAAATCAGAGGAGCAACCACTAGTATAATTGACCTGTCCATTTTCAGTTTCAATAAATCGCAGACTGTCGGCCATGTTTGATAAATTAAACTTTTACCATAGCCTGAAGGAATGCACGCCAAAACATCTATTTTTTTCAGAACAGCATTTAAGCACAGAAGTTATAATGGCTTTATTGACTCGATCTTATGAATAGAGGACAGTTTTTCAAAAAAATTATTACGTTTTTCCTCCATCTATAATTGTTTTCTGATATGTTGCAACCTAGGTAGGAACTAAAAACTTTCAGGGAATGTGTTCTATCCAGTTCAAAGAAATAGTGAAACCACACTAAGCCTGCCTTCAACAAGCCTGTGAGTGGAGGTTTATTTGAAAATAAAACATTTTTATACACAAGTTTCCAGACTTCCAAGGAGGCCAGAAGAGATTGGAGGTGTGTCCTCGCGAGACTAAATTCTGACCGACATAAATGCCTATATTTGGCATAATAAGAAAACCACAGTCTGCCCCTCTATTGGAAAGGAATGAACTGTGGATACTGGACAGAGCAGAGAGCTAAGAAAATATAACTAAACTAAACAAGATTGCGATTCCATCATTTTCTCTACTTTTATGTATCCATTTGCATTTCTTGAGTTTTCTATAGTTTGTTGTAAATTCGCTGTTACTTTTGTTTTGGTGTTCAATTTCTTATTATTTTTAGACAAGTTACCAATACCTTTGTTTTTGTTTCTGAAAATGTTTTATTTATTTATTTCATTTCGTTTCTTTACTACATTTAGTGGGTATCAAACAATGGATTTCTTTTAATCTCCAGGTTTATTTTTTCCAAAACCCTGTAGTCACAGTTATAAGCACAAAAATAACTTTACTTTTTTGAGAACATTTCTCTGTCACTAATGTACAGAGGAGTCACTTGAATAACTTAATAAAAATCCACTTTGTAGTTTTACTACTTTTATTTCACTACCAAAAACAAGCAGAACTATTACAGAGCCAGTCAATCATTGTCCTAAACAATATATCAAAAATGGCAGATAATTAGAGAATTATTGTGTGATAGTTATTTTATGTTCTCATTTTCCAACACTAAACCTCATTATATATTTTTCTGTCAAAGCATCAGAAACCAGCTGAGAGGGAGACCCATACATTGATGCAGCCTACCCTATCAGCAGTTTTTGAACAAAAATAATATGAAAGCACTTCAAATGAGGCAAAGAGACTGAACAGGGCAGTGGCATTGTTCATTTGTATGGATCAGGTCCCTTTATATACAGTTGAAAAACTTGGTTTTAGGCAACAGCTTGAGCAGTTAACTGTATATATGAGCTTCCAAGTCAAAATGACTTACTGTACACTAAAATCCCAAAATTGTACACAGAAACAAGACATGTACTGAGTCAGCAAACTGCAGGGAAACCATTTTATTCACAACAGATCTATGGACCAGCAGAGCAGCAGACACATTAATGGCTGTAACGCTCCAGTTCATCACAAAGACATGCGAGCCTGGTGCCTGGGCTGGGATAAACACTGATCATACGGCACAGAGTTTAGGGAAGACCTGGAGGAGCTCCTTGGAGATGCATGGAGTTTGTCCAGAATGGCTGGCATTACAACTGACAATGCCCCAAACAATTGCATGGCATCTGAGGACTACATGCGGATCCCATGTTTTGGACATAATCTACACCTGGCAGTCAACAAAGCCTCAGGTATTGATCGAGTCTTTGAAGCTTTATCTAGGCTTTGCAAGACACTGTCTTCATTCACTAGATCAGCCAATTTGTTAAGACATCTGATTAAAAACCAGACAGACTTAAATCTTCCAGTGCATAAACGTGTTCATGATGAGCACACATGCAGGAATTCTTCCTATGAAATGGTGGATAAATTCCTATGACAGCAGCAAGCCGTTTCCTCTGTGCTTGCAGAGGACCGCATACGGAAATCTAATATATGGCCATATATAGCCATATACATTAAAAGAGTTAACATATATTTTAAAATACATGATCATATATGTTAATTATATATTTCAGTCTGACATATATAAAAACAGCAAATTCTTACAGCTCTGGAAAAAATTAAGAGAACACTGCACCTTTTTCTTTCCTTCCCAAAAAAGGAAAGTTTTGAGTGAGGAACAGAAGCGTTCAATTTGTGGTGGTCTCAATTTTAACCCTCCTGTTCGTCACTCAAAACAATCCTTTTTGACTTTTTTGGAAAGGAAAGAAAAAGGTGCAGTGGTCTCTTAATTTTTTCCAGAGCTGTATGTACATATGTGTTGATCAAAACAAATATATGTGTACAACATATATGCTCATAAAAGACTTATAAGTTACATACATATATTGCCGTATATTACATTTTCATATGGAACTGAAATAAATGACCCCTCAAGCCCAAAGATTCAGACATCACTATCTTTGAGACAGTCAGAGATGCTCTTGCCCCATTCAATGCATTCACTGATGCACTAAGTGGAGAGAAACACACCCCTCTTTCCTCTGTCCTTCCTCTGACATGGAAAATATTTTCATGTGAGTACTGTCGAGACTGACAGCATCCTTGCACAAGAAATAAAGGATAAAATAGGGAGTGATCTGAAGCAGCAGTATGAGCACAGACATTTACAGATTGTTTTACACCCTGCTACAATCCTTGATCCAAGGTTTAAAGACAGTTTTGTGAACAGGGAAGCAGAGGTCAAGCACTGGCTTCTAGGGCAATATATATTGCCCAGGAGGACCACATGATTCAGCAATCAACACAGCCATTGGAAAATACAAGGCAAGAAATCAAGAAAAGAAAAACTGATTTGAAAAGCCTGCTATCAAGCATAAAAAGTGGAAAGAAAGGTGAGCAAACACAGGGGACAGGAGAGGACCCGACCGGCACTGCACAACCCTACCCCCAGGAAAAACTGGCCAGTGAGTTTTTGATATATAGCAAAATGCCAGAACTTAGTGCTGAAGAGAATCCACTTGCTTGATGGAGAAAAAATGTGTGAAGTCTACCTCTGCTCTCACAGTTTGCCAGAAAATTTGGAGTCCGAGATGATCAAGACAACATTGACATGCTTGTGTTTGTCTCAAAGAATGTAGCAATTGCGAAAAAGCTTAGATAAATAAATGAAATACTATAATAACCCTGGTAGGGTCTCCCAAGGCAAACAGGTCCTAGGCGACGGGTCAGACTAAGAGCGGTTCAAAAACCCCTTAATGAAGAAAAAAATCATGTGTTCTGTGACGTCGCCCGGCATGGCGCAGCCGGGGCCCCACCCTGGAGCCAGGCCCGGGGTTGGGGCTAGTTCGCGAGCGCCTGGTGGCCGGCCTTTCCCCATGGGGCCCGGCCGGGCCCAGCCCGAACGAGCGACATGGGGCCGCCCTCCCGTGGGCTCACCACCCACAGGAGGGACCATAAGGGGCCGGTGCAGAGAGGATCGGGCGGCAGTCGAAGGCGGGGGCCTAGACAACCCGATCCCCGGACACGGAAACTAGCTCTAGGGACGTGGAATGTCACCTCGCTGGCGGGGAAGGAGCCTGAGATGGTGCGTGAGGTTGAGAGGTTCCGACTAGAGGTAGTCGGGATCACCTCTACGCACGGCTTGGGCTCTGGAACCACACTCCTTGAGAGAGGATGGACTCTTCACCACTCTGGAGTTGCCCATGGTGAGAGGCGGCGGGCTGGTGTGGGTTTGCTTATAGCTCCCCAGCTCTGCCGCCATGTGTTGGAGTTTACCCCGGTGAACGAGAGGGTCGTTTCCCTGCGCCTACGGGTCGGGGATAGGTCTCTCACTGTTGTTTGTGCCTACGGGCCGAACGGCAGTGCAGAGTACCCGACCTTCTTGGAGTCTCTGGGAGGGGTGCTGGAAAGTGCTCCGACTGGGGACTCTATCGTTCTACTGGGGGACTTCAACGCCCACGTGGGCAACGACAGTGACACCTGGAGGGGCGTGATTGGGAGGAACGGCCCCCCTGATCTGAACCCGAGCGGTGTTCAGTTATTGGACTTCTGTGCTAGTCACAGTTTGTCCATAACGAACACCATGTTCAAGCATAAGGGTGTCCATCAGTGCACGTGGCACCAGGACACCCTAGGCCGCAGGTCGATGATCGACTTTGTTGTCGTTTCATCTGACCTGCGGCCACATGTCTTGGACACTCGGGTGAAGAGAGGGGCGGAGCTGTCAACTGATCACCACCTGGTGGTGAGTTGGATCCGATGGCGGGGGAGGAAGCTGGACAGACTCGGCAGGCCCAAGCGTACTGTAAGGGTCTGCTGGGAACGTCTGGCCGAGTCTCCTGTCAGAGAGATCTTTAACTCCCACCTCCGGCAGAGCTTTGACTGGATCCCGAGGGAGGCTGGAGATATTGAGTCCGAGTGGACCATGTTCTCCACCGCCATTGTCGAAGCGGCCGCTCGGAGCTGTGGCCGTAAGGTCTCCGGTGCCTGTCGAGGCGGCAATCCCCGAACCCGGTGGTGGACACCGGAAGTAAGGGATGCTGTCAAGCTGAAGAAGGAGTCCTATCAGGCCTGGTTGGCTTGTGGGACTCCTGAGGCAGCTGACGGGTACCGACAGGCCAAGCGGACTGCAGCCCGGGTGGTTGTGGAGGCAAAAACTCGGGCCTGGGAGGAGTTCGGTGAGGCCATGGAGAAGGACTATCGGCTGGCCTCGAAGAGATTCTGGCAAACCATCCGGCGCCTCAGGAGAGGGAAACAGTGCCCTACCAACGCTGTTTACAGTAGAGGTGGGTAGCTGTTGACCTCAACTGGGGATGTCGTCGGGCGGTGGAAGGAGTACTTCGAGGATCTCCTCAATCCCGCCGTCACGTCTTCCATTGAGGAAGCAGAGGATGAGGGCTCAGAGGTGGACTCGTCCATCACCCGGGCTGAAGTCACCGAGGTGGTTAAGAAACTCCTCGGTGGCAAGGCACCGGGGGTGGATGAGATCCGCCCTGAGTACCTCAAGTCTCTGGATGTTGTGGGGCTGTCTTGGCTGACACGCCTGTGCAACATCGCGTGGCAGTCGGGGACAGTGCCTCTGGGATGGCAGACCGGGGTGGTGGTCCCTCTTTATAAGAAGGGGGACCGGAGGGTGTGTTCCAACTATAGGGGGATCACACTTCTCAGCCTCCCCGGGAAAGTCTATGCCAGGGTTCTGGAGAGGAGAATACGGCCGATAGTAGAACCTCGGATTCAGGAGGAACAGTGTGGTTTTCGTCCAGGCCGTGGAACACTGGACCAGCTCTATACCCTCTACAGGGTGATGGAGGGTTCATGGGAGTTTGCCCAACCAGTCCACATGTGTTTTGTGGATTTGGAGAAGGCATTCGACTGTGTCCCTTGCGGCATCCTGTGGAGAGTGCTTCGGGAATATGGGGTCCTGGGTCCTTTGCTAAGGGCTGTCAGGTCCCTGTACGACCGAAGCAGGAGCTTGGTCCGCATTGCCGGCAGTAAGTCAGACTTGTTCACCGTGCATGTTGGACTCCGGCAGGGCTGCCCTTTGTCACCGGTTCTGTTCGTAATTTTTATGGACAGAATTTCTAGGCACAGCCAGGGGCCGGAGGGTGTCAGGTTTGGGGACCACACGATTTCGTCTCTGCTCTTTGCGGATGATGTTGTCGTGTTGGCCCCTTCAAGCCAGGACCTTCAGCATGCACTTGGACGGTTTGCAGCCGAGTGTGAAGCGGTGGGGATGAAAATCAGTACCTCCAAATCCGAGGCCATGGTCCTCAGTCGGAAAAAGGTGGCTTGCCCACTTCAGGTTGGTGGAGAGTGCCTGCCTCAAGTGGAGGAGTTTAAGTATCTAGGGGTCCTGTTCACGAGTGAGGGAAGGATGGAACGGGAGATTGACAGACGGATCGGTGCAGCTTCTGCAGTAATGCGGTCGATGTATCTGTCTGTCGTGGTGAAGAAAGAGCTGAGCCGCAAGGCGAAGCTCTCGATTTCCCGGTCAATCTACGTTCCTACTCTCACCTATGGTCATGAGCTTTGGGTCATGACCGAAAGGACAAGATCCCGGATACAGGCGGCCGAAATGAGCTTTCTCCGCAGGGTGGCTGGGCGATCCCTTAGAGATAGGGTGAGAAGCTCGGTCACCCGGGAGGAGCTCAGAGTAGAGCCGCTGCTCCTCCACATCGAGAGGGGTCAGCTGAGGTGGCTTGGGCATCTGTTTCGGATGCCTCCGGAACGCCTTCCTGGGAAGGTGTTCCGGTCCCGTCCCACCGGGAAGAGACCCCGGGGAAGACCTAGGACACGCTGGAGGGACTATGTCTCCCGGCTGGCCTGGGAACGCCTCGGTGTCCCCCCGGAAGAGCTGGAGGAAGTGTCTGGGGAGAGGGAAGTCTGGGCATCCCTGCTTAGACTGCTGCCCCCGCGACCCGGCCCCGGATAAGCGGAAGATGATGCTATGCTGATGCTATAATAAGCATGTGTTAACTATTGACAACATTAGATGCATAGGCACCCTGTTGTTCAGCACAGCATCTTTTAAATGTTTTTTTTCCCTCTAAATTTGTTGAATAGAAATTATGGCTGAAATACGGACATTAGCAATTTTTTGGTGATAATATGCAAATCACGTTACTGCACCTGAACCGTTTGACCTCCAGGCAACATTAAAGGAATGTTCTCTTATTTTGCATGTTCAGATGCTTTTTTCGTGATATAGACGTAGTACAGAGGATCATGAAAATCAACTAGTATCGTATTGATGTTCAAAATTGTGGTATCGTGACAAACACTGACAAACTGTGACAAAGTGAGTGGTTCTATCTCCTGACTGATTGGCCCTATTCATGGTTATCTCTGCGGTGTTTCCAGACCCTCCCCTTTCTTATGCATAGTTTTTACACTGGACCAGTTTATGTGCTGGGGGACTAGCATCACTGAGTTATACAGAATGCTGATATACAGTATGCTAATTTCTCTGGTGTCCGGTTGGATAATAGGAGGACTGGAGACCTTGGACGGCTGTCCAAAGTCCTGTCCCAGTCCAAAGTCCACCATCCATGGACACAATCAACAAACTTTTAATAATACTTAAACATTTCTTCCCATATCCTAAGGAATGGGAGGTGACAAATACTTTATTATTCATGTTACAATCAGAAAAATTATTTCAGCAAGCAGTGATTATAAAAATAATCATGTTTACTTGGTTCCATTACAGTTGTCGTCCATGTCCCTCACATTGATCCCCTGTACAAACGCATAACAATCATGTGCCTGTTGTCTAGATCAGTGTCAGTGGAAGTGAGGAGAAATGGGAGAACTTCGTGTGGTTCATCAGCATCCACCAGCCATTCTCATGGTGGTGCCTCCCGTGGGCCGTTGGCCAATCATGCAGTTGGGCGGTCCTCCTGTGGGGGTGGCTGTTATTTGCTAGACTCCAGTCTTGAGCCCGCCGTGGACTCGCGCTGAGGCGGCTATTATTTAAGTCCTGCCGTTGGACAATTCCGCTTCTGTTGGTCCCTCGAGGTTCTCCGTTGTTCCCCCCAGCCTCCATGGTCCAGATAATGGCGGAAACAGCAGTACAGATGATGAAGGCAATGAACGTGACCTTCAGTAAGCTCTCCTCGCTACGCCATGGCCATCGTGGTGGTCGTTGCAAAATCTGCTTTCTGCCTGATGACTCCTGCTGTCACTGCCCACCAGGTTGTCCCTGTACCTGTTAACCTGGTTGCTGTGCTGATCTGGATTTTGTCCCAAATCATATACAGTATTCTATGTTTTTGAAATCATGCCACAATTTATTGGAATAATAATTCCAGAAACAATTTGTATCAAGTATGAGGGATGCCAATGTCTGTATTTCATGTGATAACATTAAAGAGAACGTTTTATTTTTTTACCCGGGGTATTTACAGATGATCTAGCATGATCCTAGTTCATACCTAAAATTAAAATGAATGATGTAGTGTTAAAAAATATATGATACATTTGTTTTTCCAAAAATTAGAAGGCTGCAGTGTATTGATATAGGCCTCAGTATGTTCTCCTGAATAATTTTAGCCAAAACAAGCATTGTATCAATAGTTATGTTCTATGTGAAACCAAATTATATTTTTTGTAAACATTGCACTACCTCACAACATCTCTAAACTTCTGCACTCAAGCTAACAGCGCGGTGCTGTTTCAAAAACAGCTGAACTACGGTGCTGACCTCAACAAGCACAATTTATGGACATTTATCAAAATGTTTCGAGAATGTGCAGTCCCTATTCTGTTAATAAAATCTAGCTAATTGTCTGAAAGACAGGCCGTCATTCCGGATTGTTATCAGAGGAGCCTGAGGTTAAAATAACTTACATGGCCATTCCCAACAGTATCAAAATCATGCCAGTGCTTTGTAGTAATAATTTCAGTACCTTCCCATACTGTCCCCGCAGAATGGGACCGAATTGAGAGTTGTCATTTTAGTCCCTCCAGCCTCTGCCTCTTCTTCCAGTTTCTTTTGGGATGTGGAAGGTTTCCAAAACTGCCTGTTTTATAAGAGTTTGAAAATCAATATCAACTGTTGCACATGCTGGAGCTGATTCAGCCTTATTCATGGACACATCAAGGTTCTCAATGGCATTAGGTAGCAATAAATCCCACTCCTAACGTGAGCTACAGTTTTGTAAACAAAGCCTGTTGCTGGATAAAGTCTCCTCACAGACAGATTTGCATCTGTTTACCAGCAGCTAATACAACCTGTTGGCAGTTTTTGTTTGAGCTAGTATGTTTATACTAGCTAATGTGTGCTACAGTTTTGTAAACAAAGGCAGTTGCCTGATAAATCCTCCTTGCAGACAGATTTCATCGGGTTTACCTGCAGCTAATACAACTTGTTGCCACTTTTTTAGAAGTCTGTACTAGCTAATGTGAGCAACAGTTTTGTAAACAATGCTGGTTGTCGGATACAGCCTTCACACAGATTCATCCACGCAGCAGCTGAGTATACATTTTCCAGAAAGAATTTACATAACCATTGATATACAATGCTTGTTTTTGCACTTTTTTTTTTCAGGAGAACTGAGACCAATATCAATATACCCTGGCCTTCCCATTTTGGAAAATGAAATGTGTCCTATAATTTCATATGTTACGTCGGTTGCCCCGTTCACTTCCATTGTAGCCCAGAGAGAGACTTCCTTTAAAACATAAAAAAAAACTAAAAAACTAAAAACTCGATGTTGAGTATTTTAATAGAAAATCAAACACAGAGTACTTAGACAAACTGAATCAAAAAAGAATGCCTTAAACAAATCAAACCACTCACCGTATGCACAAACAGAGACAAGGAACAATGACCAACAAATGAGGGGAGCAGAGGAGCAACATTAAAACACATACTGATGACTTTATTGGGAAATGGTGTGAGTGACAATTGGAGACAAGACAAATGAAAGAGTCCGGGGTAAGTTCATGAACCATGGGAAACTGGGAGAAAGCGGGAGAATACGGAGCTGTCCGTCACCTTACCATCACAAAACTAATAATTTACAAAATAAATGTCTCTACATACTAGGATTATGCTATATAATCTGAAAATAGCAAATTTTTCTTTTAATAACTGTTAAGCAATGAAAGTAGAATTATTAAATAGTAAGTTCAACAACCCAAATGACTGCAGCTGTTATCGTCCCAAGAGCCACATAACCCCACCTCCTCCAACTGTATTAAGAATGAATCAATTAAAATGTTCTAGGACTTGCCCAGGGATATATTTGAGAATTACATGAATCAGACTTTGCTGTAAAAGCTCTATTTTGCTGCTTGATTTAAAAAACATGATTACTGTATATCCATGATGAGAGTTCAGAAAAATAGTTTTAGTTCTTTTCGATGACTTGGAGAATTCTTGAACTCACAGCAGTTGCTAGAACACACGCCTGTTATCTTTACATTATATGAAGGTTTTCCTTGAAGAAGTATCTTTGAAGGACAGAGAGGAGTAACAGGGGATTGAGTCATGCCATGAAAAAACTAAGCAGCACTGTGTGAAGCAGTGTCCTGACTTTTGCAAAGATGGGCAAATCATTTCAACCCTGTATTCATTAGAAAATAGAACAAACACAAAATATCAAACAGAAAAATTTTACTGAAATTGAAAAACATTGTTTCTTGAAAAATATATTGAATGTGATGCCAGCAACACGTTTAAAAGAATCCTGTAACAAAAAAAGACTTGAAAAGTTGTGTAGTACAAAAAAGCCAGGCGGAAGATCTTACAACTATTGAGATTAACTGGCAACAGGTCAGTAACATGACTGGATATAAAAAGAGCATCCCAGTGAATCATTCAGAAGTGAAGATGGGGAGGGATTCCACACTCTTTGAAAGACACGGAGGGTCTGTTATTCTATTTGCGCAGGCAAATAGTACAACAATTTAAGAAATGTCTCTCAACATAAAATTGCAAAGAGTTTGGGGATCTCAATCTACAGTACATTAGCGTAGCCAGGAAACCCGAGTGGTAATTGGTCAGCAACGCATCAGCTGATGCAACATTGCTCTTATCACATGTCAGATTGCAACCTGTCTATATAACCATCAGGTACTCACTTATTCGGTTGTTGAGCTTGTACTAGCATGCGGGTGCATACCTACCCACCACCCCTGCCTTCACCTGCTCGATTCTATGTTCTTTGTGGGTGGGATCGGTACTGCGTACCTTGCCATGGGAATTGCATAAATGATAACACAGGTATGTTACTGTGGTAGTATTGTATACACAATCATGTGATGGCAATGAGTTACCCAAAAGGAGCAGAACCTAATGCCAAGACTTGCATGTACAGGGCTGTACATAAGTTCTATAATAAATGGTTAAACTCATACGTGGTGTTTTCTGTCTGAAATAATATCATTAAAAGATTCATAGAATCTCTGTACACAAGGGACAAGGCCAAAAACCAATATTGGATGGCTGTAATCTTCGGGCCCTCAGGCAGCACTGCAAATCATTGCTTAGGCTCAGGAACACTTCCAAAAACCATTGTCTGTGAACACGTTTTGTTGCTGCATCCACAAATGCAAGTTAAAACTCTACCATGCAAAGAAAGCAGATATAAATAAGATCTAGAACCGCCGCTGGACCCAAGCTCATTTTAAATGGACTGAGGAGAAATGGAAAACTGTTCTATGGTCTGAAAAATCAACATTTGCAATTATTGTTGTGAATCATGGATGCTTCGTCCTCCCAGTTAAAAAGGAAAGAGACCACCCGTCTTGTTACCAGGACACAGTTCAAAAGCAAACATGTGATGGTACTGGGGTGCAATAGAGCACATGGCATGGGTGACTTGCACATCTGTGAGGGCACCATTAATGAAAGTCATACTTTGAGCAGAATTGTGGGATGTGTTGGTTCTAGACAATAACTTATTTGACACTTGAAAGGTGCTAACAATGTTGCACTTAATATGCAATTCATACTTCCAACATCAATTTAAAAAAGCCCTAATTATTTTACTTATTTCTTTTGTAGATTTGTGCAATTAATGCTTTACCGACAGAAAGTGGGAAAGATTGAGGAAAGTACAGTCCTGCAATATCAGTAGTCCAGGGTAAACACGTCTCTAAATGTTGCAAAATACATTTTGTCATGATTGTCGGTCAGAAGAATGGACTCCCATTTTAGTCGTACTGAAATTGCTGGCTAAATGATGTGTTACACAAATCTGTACAGATGAGCTACATACCATGTCAATCAATTGTTTGCTTTTTCACAAATTCAAATTGGGTTGGTTGATTCCTATTAAGGAATTCACCGATCAGCCATAAGATTATGACCACTGACAGGTGACGTTAATAACACTTAAATCTCGTTATAATTGCACCTGTCAGTGTGGGATATATTATGCAGCAAGTGAACATTCTGTCCTCAAAGTTGTATTAGAAGCAGGACATATGGGCAAGCTTAAGGATCTGAGCGACTTTGACAAGGGCCAAATTATGATGGCTAGATGACTGGGTCAGAGCATCTCCAAAACTGCAGGCCTTGTGGGGTGTTCCCAGTCTGCAGTGGTCAGTACCTATCAAAAGTGGTCCAAAGAAGGAAAAACGATCCTTTTGGCAACAGGGTCATGGCCTGCCAAAGCTCATTGATGCACATGGGGAGTGAAGGCTGGCCTGTGTGGTCCGATCCAACAGACAAGCTACTGTAGCTCAAAATGCTGAAAGAGTTAATGCTGGTACTGATAGAAAGGTGTCAGAAAACACAGTGCATCACAGTTTGTTACATATGGGGCTGCATAGCCACAGACCTGTCAGGGTGCACTTGCTGCCCCCTGTGATCACTGAAAAAAGAGCCTACAATGGACAGGTGAGCATCAGAACTGGACCACGGAGCAATGGAAGAATGTGGCCTGATCTGATGAATCCCATTTCCTTTTACATCACGTGGATGGCCAGGTGTGTGCATCGCTTACCTGGAGAACACGTCACCAGGATGCACTATGGGAAGGAGGCAAGCCGGCAGAGGCAGTGTGATGCTTTGGGCAATGTTCTGCTGAGAAACCTTGGGTCCTGTCATTCATGTGGATGTTACTTTGACACGTACCACCTATCTAAGCAGTGTTGCACCCTTTCATGACAACAGTACTCCCTGATGGCATTGGCCTCTTTCAGCAGGATAATGCGCCCTGCCACAAACCAAAAATGGTTCAGGAATGGTTTGAGGAACACAACAACGAGTTCAAGGTTTTGACCTGGCCTCCAAATTCCCTATATCTCAATCCAATCGAGCATCTGTGGGATATGCTGGACAAACAGGTCCGATCCATGGAGGTTCCACATTGCAATTTACAGGACTTTAAAGGATCTGCTGCAAACATCTTGCTACCAGATACCACAGCACACCTTCAGAGGTCTAGTGGAGTCCATGGCTCAATGGGTCAGGGCTGTTTTGTGAGCAAAGGGGGGATCCTACACAATATTATGCAGGTGGTCATAATGTTATGGCTGATCGGTATATGTGCTTCTACCATGATCAGCAGTTTTGAACTATTAGATGCATTTAGTCTATTTATATATTTTTCAAATCAAAAACACTGTTGTTGTTCGTATTGTTTAACAGAAGTGTGCCCGTCATATCAAGTTCAAGCTCACAAGTCAAAGAGTGAAATACAACACCTGCCAAATGGAAAAATATTATTTCTAATGGGCAAATCTGTCTCTTTCTAATGCTGTTTACTTTACATTTCAGATACCAATATGAAGCAAATTACACCCTGTTAAGGACTGAACTTGTCTATATACTGCCTTGCAGTACAGTAGTGTCCTTGTGCCTATGGAATCCTGTTTGCGCCATTTCAACAATTCCCAGGGGGTTATTTGATATGAAAAAAAGCTATTTTGAAAAAATACATCTTCCTCAGGCAGTTTCACCATCTCACCACCATGGGGAGAGGCTGCCGTTCCCTCAGCACCCCTACTTCCAATGACAGTGTCCAAATGCGACTGAGGTAGATTTATGGATCCTAAAAATATATGCTATTATAAGTGGCGCTACAGTCTAAGATGCAGCTGTGTTGTGCCATCCTGTCCAATGCAGTCTATGTTTGAGACTTGCCTGCGCTGCTGGCTGACGTGTGGCTAGAAGCTCTGTTAGGCAAGGTACACTACAAATCAAAAGTTTGGGATCACTTAGAAATGTCCTTGTTTTCGAAAGAAAAGCAAATATATTGTCCATTAAAATAACAATCAAATTGAGCAGAAATACAGTGTAGACATTGTTAATATTGTAAATGATTGTAGTAGCTGGCCTTTTTTTCCAATCTTCCTCTGTCTAGCGTCTGAGTTTATGGCCATTTTGAACCCACAATTGCTGAAGCTTCAGATACTCAACTAGTCAAAAGATGGCCAGTTTCATTTCTTCTTTAATCAACCAGAACGACAGTTTTCAGCTGTGCTTATGTAGTGTAATAAGAAATGTCTGTTGAGGAAGAGTGGAAGTGTACTCAATGAAGAGGCGCATCTGGCCCCACCAAGTCTCCAACTTGGTGGGGCCAGATGTTAATCAGGTGATGTTGGTGATGTTAATCAGGGGTCCTGCATTACATTGGCTTCTTTAAAGATCTGGAACACCAGGTGTGGGCCATCAGCCCCACCCTCCTGAGCTCACCTGGAGAGGTGAAAAACTCGGAGCAAACTGGAATGTTACTAAATGCATGATATTTTGGACATTTATCTGTAGTGTTTGAATTTCCCCTGTTGAACAGTCTGATAAGCTTAATTGTACTGTATGGGTTATGGATCAAACGTCACAACAACATTGCAGAAATGATTGTCCTTGTTGCATGTCTAACAATAACTGGTGGCAATGCCCCGTCCATTCAATAATTTTGCATTGATTAAATGGGACAGTTCCTGGGACAGTTCCTGTCCTTTGTGTTCATTGTGTTTGCCAAGGTAAAGTAATGCTAATGACTATTTGGGGAAGGTTTTTAGATATGTCTTATTTTAGGATAAATAGCCATGTCTCCAAAAAGTTATATGAGTTTGTCATCGTTAGAGATCTCCCAAAACATTGTGTTGTAGTCATATTTAGGAGTCTATCATTAACAGAAGCTCCTAGCACACCTTCGTGCTATAGTGTCTTAAATACTCATGGTATACTTGGTAGCATATTAGACTAGTTAATGGATCATGTTGGTTTTTAACAATGTTTTGTATTGTAACTTATTGGATAATAACGTAACTTGATTGGAATAAATTGTATTACTTTGGAATATAGATTACTACGGCATTCCGTGTTCATCTTCACACTCGAGGTCGTAGGGCAACTGATAATTAAACACACATAAGTAAGTCTAAGCGACCAGACTTGGCATCAGGGTAGGAATTTCACGACGGCCACGACAGCCATGGCCGTCGTTGCCCTTCGCTCTGGCCGTGATGCACCGATAATCATTGTACGCCCTACGGTTACCATGGCATTTGTGCCCCTGCTTACTGTCAAATCTCAAGGTCAGCAGTTTCTTTGTATGTTTGTTTGTAGTTCACAACTGAGAACAACCACAAGAACGGACTACATGAATGAAGATAAGCAAGCTAACTAATGATCTACACTAAACAAAATTATAAGCGCAACACTTTTGTTTTTGCCCCCATTTATCATGAGCTTAACTCAAAGATCTTAGACTTTCTCTATGTACAGAAAAGGCCTATTTCTCTCAAATATTGTTCACAAATCTGTCTAAATCTGTGTTAGTGAGCACTTCTCCTTTGCCGAGATAATCCATCCACCTCACAGGTGTGGCATATCAAGATTCTGATTAGACAGCATGATTATTGCGCAGGTGTGCCTTAGGCTGGTCACAATAAAGGCCACTTTATAATGTGCTGTATTGGGGGGGTCCGGGGGGGGGGTTCTCCCATTCCTCCTCTGGATCATCCAGATGGTCATTGGTAAACGTCAGACGGGCCTGGACATGCGCTGGCTTGAGCAGGGGGACCTTGCGTGTGCTGTAGGATTTTAATCCATGACGGCGTAGTGTGTTACTAATGGTTTTCTTTGAGACTGTGGTCCCAGCTCTCTTCAGGTCATTGCCCAGGTCCTGCCGTTTAGTTCTGGGCTGATCCCTCACCTTCCTCATGATCATTTATGCCCCACGAGGTGAGATCTTGCATGTAGCCCCAGACAGAGGGAGATTGACCATCATCTTGAACTTCTTCCATTTTCTAATAATTGCACCAACAGTTGTTGCCTTCTCACCAAGCTGTTTGCCTATTGTCCTGTAGCCCATCCCAGCCTTTTGCAGGTCTACAATTTTATCCCTGATGTCCTTACACAGCTCTCTGGTCTTGGCCATTATGGAGAGGTAGGAGTCTGTTTGATTGAGTGTGTGGACAGGTGTCTTTTATACAGGTAACAAGTTCAAACAGGTGCAGTTAATACAGGTAATGAGTGGAGAACAGGAGGGCTTCTTAAAGACAAACTAACAGGTCTGTGAGAGCCGGAAATCTTACTGGTTGGTAAGTGATCAAATACCTATTTCATGCAATAAAATGCAAATTAATTATTTAAAAATCATACAATGTGATTTTCTGGATTTTTGTTTTAGATTTCGTCTCTCACAGTTGAAGTGTACCTATGACAAAAATGATGTCTTCATGTCATGCATGTTTTTTTCTTATCAACAATTCAAGTTATTTTTTTGTAAGCTCCAAATCCTCTTATTTCACTCAATTGCTTTTGTGCCCTGGCATGTGACCTTTGTGCCCTAACATTTTTTGTGATACCGAAGGCCCTAAAATAACCAAATACCAAGCCTGCTTGGTATCCCTGAGTCTTGGATATCGAAGCAATCTGGGTGGGCCCAGGAACACATGCCATTGACTTATCATCCCTGAGTCGTGGGCATCGTAACATTCTGTGTAGCCCCAGGAACACATGCCATTTTATTGTATGGTTTGTGTTAAATGACCTACACCTTCTAATGATCAATTTGATGTTATTTTAATAGACAAAAACATGTGCTTTTCTTTTGAAAATGAGGACATTTCTAAGTGGTTTGACATCGTCAGCAGGTATTTAATTGTCTCTTTACACTCAATCAGCTCACACGAGTGGATCATGCTCCTGAAGAAAGAAAAGAAGGTAACTAAAGTTGTCAGTCAGGTGAGCAAGTCATGTTGTAGATATGTTGATAAGCCAGGTAGGAAATGCACATTATCTTTATTTTTAGAAAAGGTTGTTTTGTAACTAACAGCCTTAGGATACAGTTGATCTGATCTTTACCTGTCTACTGAATTGCTCATCATTCATATGCAGGTTTCATAATTGTGTATTATGCAAGCCAAGCAAATGTGGTGCCTTCCTTTTTATTAGCATACTGGATAAAATAGGTTAGAATATATGAAGCTGTGAATACTCAATATATAGTCTTTTGCCAAGAATAAATAGCAAGGATGTTTAACACGTTTGATTTACACAATTCCATTTTTATATAAAAGAGCAATAGTTTAACATTTGTACTTGGACAAAATCCCAACCTTTTATAATGGAGGTAAACAAACAGGCCACTACCCTTACTTGCCCAGATACAGTAAAAATTATTTAAAAGACAGAAAGTTAATATCTAAATGAAATAAATGAGACAAGTATACAATCATTTAAAAAAAATGCCACAACAGTCCTCACAGACTGTGACTTCCTGGTTGATGGTTGGTGCCTAGGAGGTAGAAATGCTGTGATCTTCAACTCTCCCAAGCTCATCAGGAGTTACTGAAACCAGACAGGGTTGTAGGTTCAATTGGATATCCCAAAATTGTGGAGGGGAGAAAACTTTGTGAAATCATGTGGTAAAATCCTTTTGGCTTTAAAATGTTTATAGTATTTTTAATTACAATTTGTTTATGAAATAATATATGTAATTAATTACTATTTATGTATTTATTTGGTCATACTGGAGGCATTTCATGAAAAACACTGAATCCCCGAGAAGATATATTGGCAAAAAAAAATTATAAGTCTGATTTAATTTACTCCTGCAGCCTTGTTAGCTTACTTGAGTGTGCCTGCTCCAGTTACAGACTCATGGGATGGTGTACTAAATCAAGCTTATGTCTATTACTGAACGTTGCTAGACAGTACTTTTTGAGAACAAAACTGAGTATGATGGAAATTTTACATAAACATACAATCAAAATAGGTTCAATTAGGAGTTTTTGCCACTGCTCAACACAAAATAAATCTATAATGACAAGATGAAAATAAAATCATTAAAATTATTACAAATATATCTGAATACATTTGAGAGGCAGTGTACAGATTATTCATAATTATAAAAACTTAAATCTGATTCAATAGCCTTTAAAACGTATGCACAGCTGTTTTAGTTTCGCTTGAGTTGAATATATAATGATCCTGAAGTATTAGGCTGTTATGTTTTTTTCCAATCATATTCATCAACAAGTATGTTAAAAACAACTTTTGCTGAAGCCAGAACCCCTCCTCAAAACACAGTAGCCAAATGGAATTGGGGTGCATTACATATGTTCATGTTTCTTAGTTCAGATTCTTATACATCATGCACACAGCTAGCTAACTAGACCAACATTTACACATGATTTCCTTTCAAAATCGTAACATAACACCACATGTTTTGGCTAGCTATAGTAACTAGACAATCTCTAACGGTACTAGCAAGCTACTTACCCTTAAATGGTGATCCTTGCACAAGATCCTTCAGCACAAGAAAATATCCCATTTGTTTTTGCAACACTTTCTGAAAGCATCCTACAAATGGTAGGGTTTTTGATCAATTGCTTGCTGAATCTGGGAATGACAAGTCGTGGGCTGTACACAATCAAATTTGGATGTATTTAAATTAGACGACAACCTGATATTAGGTAAATATATGGTAAAATCACTTTCCTATCTGAAGGAATTTATAGCCATCTGGGTTATGAACTGCAGATATGTTATGGCCATTTTCTGATGTTATTCAATTGCTGGCACATTTAAAACCTTAGGTTTTTCGGGAGATCCAAGACAAAAAAAAAACATGATTTACAAAATATCTCTGATTTGTCTAAAATCGTGGTCTGTGGCCGTTTAGAAAAACATCTACCATAGCCCCCATTTGGGCAAAATCTGAAGTGGCTAAATGTATATATGCCACATTTTTGTGTGTTTATCTCAAAATACACATATTTAACTGTAAAATTATACTGTATGACTATCTCTGTCATTTCATTAGTATATATGTCTATGATAGCATGTCCATCAGCAGAAATGTTTTTTAGTGGGCAAACTTTGACACTTCTATCACAAAATACATGGTTTCAGATTTTTCACCAAACTGATTATTTCAGATTTCTCAGTTAAGATAATATATAGGAGTTAATGTGAGATTAAAGGCCAAAATGATATATTTTCTTTTGACCTAAACTGGTTCAAGTTGTTTGAATAAAAGATGATTTGTAGCCATGGTGCCATTTTTAGGGGCAAGGCTGGTGTTCCCCCAAAACATTCAAGCAGGTAATTTATTGATTTAATTGAGTTGACACATAATAGTAGACACCAGCCAGAGAATATTATATACTTTAAGAATGAAGAAAAACAATAGAATTTAAAAGCTTATTTGTGATCCTCTTCTATTAGTAGTCTAATAACCATATTTATAAAATGGGTGGTTTGAATCCTGAATGCTGATAGGCTGATAGCTGAGGTATGAGTAAGCAATCGCTGTGTCCATGCACTTCGCGATTCATTGTGCTTAAGAACACCTCTTAGCCATGGTATATTTGTTGTATAACACACCCGCTTGTACCTTATTAATTACATGTACACCCAGCTATCAGTCAATCAGTATTTGTGATTTAAACCAACTGGTTTATAAGAGACGATATACTACAGAAAGGACATATTTTACTTCTCTAACTATGTTGGTAACTGGTTGACAAGAGCAATAATGCATCTCAAATGTGTGATATATTGCCTTTGTGAAATTACTGTTTATGAATGTATGTCTAATTGGAAGTTAAATGTGCCCAGATAATGAGAACAGAAACATCTGTGTTTACATTCTTTCTCTGTAGGTCACACTCTGCCAACCTCAGGAATGTGAAATGTTTACATTGACCATTTGGCATGGTGGTACTCGAAAAGTGATCTGTGGTAGATAGACATGCCCTTAAAAGTATATGCCAGCTAGCAACCATCTTTACAGTGAGATTGAGTTGATGAACGACGAGGCTACATGTACGGCGATACTATTCAATAAACACATTAAATTGCTCTGTCCCTTGACTCTCCATGGGTGTGTGCGTGATGAAAGTGACCACTGTAAGGCTGTATTCTAACACCATGAACATCTGCGACTTGTCGTGCCACCCGGGCGTTGCCATGGACATTCCCAATGTACATCCTCTTCTAATAACCACAGTAACTTACCTTTAATTACAGTATTATCCACAGTCCTACAACCCTGTTTCCAAAAATGTTGGGACGCTGTGTAAAATGTTAATAAAAACAGAATGCCATGATGTGCAAATCATTTAATCAAAAATTAATTGAAAATTGTACGAAAACAACATTTTAAATGGTGAACCAGAGAAATGTTGTTTCTGGAAAAATATATGCCCATTTTGAATTTGATACAAGCAAAATGTTTCAAAAAAGTTGGGACCAGGGAATGTTTACTACTGTGTTGCATCTCGTCTTCTTTTTACAATACTCTGTAAGCATTTGGGAACTGAGGAGATCAAATGCTCTTGTTTTAAAAGTGAAATGTTTTCCCATTCTTGCTTGATATAGGATTTCACCTTTTTAACAGTTTAGGATCTCCTTTGTTACAGTTTTTGTTTCATGAAGTGCCAAATGTTTTCAATGGGTGACAGGTCTGGACTGCAGGCAGGCCAGTTTAGCACCCAGTCTCTTTTACTACTGTATGGAGCCATGCTGTTTTTATACGTGCAGAATGTGGTTTGGCGTTGTCTTGCTGAAATAAGCAAGGCCTTCTCTGAAAAAGACGTTGTCTGGATGGCAGCTTAAGTTGCTCCAAAACCTGTAGATATTCTTCAGCATTAACATGATCAAATACTGATTTGCCATTTTCAAAGCATTCAAAATATTCACTCTGTCCATCTCCAACAATAGCAGGTTATTTTCCACCTCTCAAAGTGCAGGTGATCCAGCTCTGCTGTGGTGCCTTTCTGAGCACTGATGTTACTGGGCGGAGGAACGAACCAAGACAACCTCAACAGCTTGAGCCACAGTTGGAGCTGCAGAACAGTAGCTATTGAATATTGAATGATGGTCGCCAGGGGAAATTAATGAGGTATTACAGCGGAGGGGCTGGATCTCTGCTCTGGTAATAAAAACAGTGGCGGAAAGAAGAAAGTACCACAGGCCAAAATGATGATGAGAGGACTGACGGTTATCTATTGAAGTTGCTATGCAGGCCCACAGGGCCTCTGCTGGCTCCACCTCTTCCAACTATTCAGAGCTCTGACTCTTCCTGTGTACATACTCCGCGGCACTGCGGAAGAAGCAACAACAGCTGTGTGACCTGCAGCACCGCTGTCCTACTGGGTATTCATGGATGAAAGACTGTCTGCGCAGGGGGAAGCCTAGGTTCACTGTCAGTCAGGGGAAGATTTGCATGAGCAGTTCCACTGCATAACGCAGAAGAGAGGCGGGTGCTTTCTCCTTTTCTCTGCTAACAACTGCACTTGCATCAAAATCAAAGAGGTTTCTCTGTTTGATTGTAGCTTTGAGCACGCTGACTGAATTGAACTAATAAACAACGTGACTTTTAGTCGACAGGTCCAATCAATCAATCAAATGTATTTATAAAGCCCTTTTTACAACAGCAGTTGTCACAAAGTGCTTTACAGAGACACCCGGCCTTAAACCCCAAGGAGCAAACAACAGTAGTGTTGGATTTCAGTGGCTAGGAAAAACTCCCTAAGAAGGTCGAATTTTAGGAAGAAACCTAGAGAGGACCCAGGCTCAGATCAGGTCCAGTCAGGTATGCTATCGTCCTTGGTTAGCGACCAACCACTTCCTCCCAATTTGTACTCAAGTTCGAAAGTATTTAAAACTGCTTTGATAAATAATAAATAAAGAAGAAAGAGAAAATATCACAATTAACATGGAAAGCTGCATGCACTTTGCATGCTGAGCAATTGTTTTACTTTATTTCACAGACCAATGAACTAATTTTATTGACTGCATCCCTGAAGTTTCTAAGAGAAGCTACTGTTACCGCATCTCATGGTTTTATTTGGTGAGACTGACCATGTATTTGTGGTTGCTAGTAGTCTACAAAGCTGAATGAATGTTTTAAGAGTCCAAAAAGCACTTCAAATGTATTGTTACAGCATCTTCTATTGTGTTCACACCTGTGGATCTGAAAAAAATAAACTTAAAATGCAATTTTACAGCAACCTTAAAAGGTTGGCTCTTTATGCAACGTGCAAGTGAGTGTATTCACTCTGTAATGAAGTCTTCCACGCAGGAGTATATCATAAGTAAATACATACTTGTTTTGGGTTATCTTTGTTATTTGTATAAAACGACAGCGGCAGTGGGCCACAGATTAATCATTTGTTTCTGTTTCGCAAGAATCAAGGGCATAATTCGCTAGGACAATTACATGAAAGCAAAATGTCTTTCAGATGTAGCCAATGACTAATTAGCTAATGTTAAACAACTTGCAGGTCAAACGATGTATTAGCTAGCTAACCTAACTCAAAAGCATGTGACAGCTTTCATATTTTCAGCTGACAACTAATATTACATTTGTTTCTGAGTAATCAGCATCAGCAGTTGTTGACAGCAAAGTTGTTGTGAGAGCTAGGAGTCACTGGTCCACATGGAGTGAGCAGCCCAATTCACTTTAAGTTTTCTCCATAACCAACATTTTGAAGACAGGCATAGTTTATTAGTTGCTTACCTTTGCTCTACTGCGTTTGCATTTTTTCCAAAAATGTGGCAAGTTGGATAGCAAACTGTAGTTTGCTTCAAATTACATTCAGCATTACCATCTCAAAAGTCTGAAAGTCACACATGAATTGGCAGCCATAATTGAAGACAGTACAAGAGAACTATCGGATTGTCCACTGTGGGATCAATTGTGCCAGCCTCGCCTAACATCCAGCAGGTTTCTTGAGGCATGTCATGTAAGAGGGGAGTCCTCCAGCTCTACCAGGCAGTATCCTTAAGGGAACAAGGAAGACAAGTGAGATGAAAAGGAGACTTGATCTTGAGGCAGAGGTCTCACAGCAGTACGCAAATCAGTATAATGTGACTTTCTCAACTTTGGAAACAAACCTGTTTGAAAGGATGATGAGAAATGATGAGTTGAATCAAGGAAAGACAAACTGGACCTTGTTTTTCTACAGTACCTACATGAAGATCTACCTGAATTCAGTGAAGTGAAACATTGTAAAGATCACCATCAAATCATGCATTGTAACGGTGAGTTGAGGGATGGATTGGAAGCAGGCACCGATGATCAGACTTGAGCTCTGTTAATCAGGGGAGATACAGGTTGATAATAGATTACCAGGCTAAGGAGCCTGGAACAAGGATAAATACAACCAGAAGAAAACATAAGGCAAAACCCTTTAACATGATTGACTAGAAAAGTCAATGTGTGTGCAATAATCAGGAGATGAACAGAAGAGTGTTGGGTTCGGAATGTCAGGGGAACTGTAGGGGAATGGATGTGAGAGGATGTGGCCGGTTGGGGTGTTGAACAAAGAATGTCCGGGAATCCAAATAAAACAGGGAAATTAGAAGAATGGGTGTGAAAAGAACGGGTGACCACACGGGTGTTTAACATCTTTGCATGTTTTAAAAGGCATGAGTGCAAAACAATACAACAATAAATAAAATAAAATAATTCTCATGAAAAGCAGTCATGCAACTGAAGTGGATTGATTCAATACATTTTAATAATTTGCATTGTAATTCATTATATGCTTGACAGCAAGATGATTGAGCTACAGTTGGACAGAAACAGTATTTATCTGTGGGATGGTGTTTGGTGGGGCCCAGTGGCTGTCAGCAGCTTGACGGGAACTGTGTTTGGGAAGGTTACACAGGCGTCTGACCTTTTTGATTAAGTGGTCCTTGATAGTTGTCCATCAGACAGCAGTTGGTCCATACCTGGTTCATGGTGTATGCCATAACGAGAGGAACAATGGTGTCCCAGATATGCTACTCTTTTAATCTCCTAATAGTGTTCTCCACCAGGATTCTCCAGTAAGCTATGGCTTGTGTGCGCTAGGCATTCCAACTTGCTGACCTGGATATCACTCTTGAAAGGAGGCATCACAAGTGTTGCTCAAACATCAGCCAGCATCTTGATTTGGAAGCCGGTGGTATGGCTCTTGAGAAGGTTTCAGATTAAAGAGTCAGTGCTGCCAGGTTTTCACATCTGTTTTAATTGCAGTCTGGGATAACGCTGACATTTGGACTGTAGCGTTGAATCTTATCTGGCACTGTTCGTCTCAGCTGTTCTCTTGTTATATCAGATAAGTACCGAGCCCATGTTTAGAAATAGGCCTAGGTGATAATGATTCTACTGACTGAGACACAAACATTGAAAATATCTGCCAATACCTTCTCCTTGAATCTGCAGAAACATGACAGCAGACCTCAAAGAACTCTTCTTTGAGTTTTCAATTCACAAACCAGGTCTTTAGCTTAATTCTGTGTCTTTTGTGAGTCCAATCTTTTGAGCTTTGTACAAAATCACTATTTTGGATGCTGATGGAGCGATGGAGTCCCAAAACACATGAATACTTGCTCTTAGTGGAAACGTATTGTTACGAAAGTCCTCATCAGATGCACAAAATCTTTATATTTTTAACTGAGACATTAATAGTTTCAGTTGCTTGAGTTGGGCCTCAGATTCTCAAATAGTATGTCTTCCTTGACAACTTGGAGTAATATGGTTGTGCCCAAGTTGCCTTTATCAAGTATCTCATGAAAAATGGAGAGGCAACGTTTTAACAAAATTGGGACCAGTGACAGAATAGCCCAACTGAACCCGGACTGCCCAGAACGAGGGGGTGATGGCAATTCCATATGTTAGTGATCGGCTGCTGTGAAACAAAAAACTGATGCCACATTTTTGACATCATTGGTTGGGCGAGCCTCCAACTCACCTGTAACACCTCACCTCAGGGGCATTCGTATACATTTTCAAGTCTTGCATTAACACAACCAGCTTATTGAATGTAACTGAGCACAGCCAACAAACTGAATTGCACAAAATGAGACGGATAAGGACAGCAGAGGAAGGGTGATTATTGTGAGTGGTTAGTTAAAACCGTTTTTCGAAGCCACAGAGACGGATAAAACAATCATCCAGAACGCAAAACCCAGCATTAAAGCGATCATTGGTGTTTCCTGAATGGAGCTTTTTGTTCATTTTGGTAACAAGGAACAGATCAAGGCCACAGTGCCTGGAAGGATAAATTTACCCTGAAGTGCATGTGCGGTTTTAGTTTTATCCCTCGACAGGTAGGGCTTCCTGGCTGATTTGAAACTTTATTGGACTTGAAATGTATGTCTGAAGTTCATATTTAGATGGGGCGTTGGTCCCTAAAGTAGGTTGTACTGAGTGACATACTGAAGGGGAAACTTTCAAGTGTCTTTGGGGTTGACCACATCCAGTATACAATTTTGGCTCAATAGGCTACTAAGAATGAGTACAAACATGTTCTAAAGTTGTGCTTAGCTTTCAGCAAGCTCGCTTAATAATATGAAATAGTACAATATTTAATTACATTTTGATTACTGTTACAAGTTCATCAGATAAAGCCCAGAGGGTGATAAAGTCATCCTCCTCTACATTGCACCCCCGAGCTCTTCCTCTGTGATTCAGCCTGCTTGTCACTCACCCACTTGCCCTCCCAAGGTAGTGGAACAAACCAGTGGCTGTAACCTTTTCTCAACTGAGAATTTTGCCTGACTGCTTGCACTGATAACACACTCCATCAGAGGGTTAGCCCTGCCTTTTCCCCTAGGGCCCGGGATAGCAGAGATCAGGGATGCTCTGTGGCAAGGTCAGGCCCTCTGTCACCGTAGCGTTCCCCTTTATTAGCCAGAATCTTCCAGTACCTTCACCTTGTGTCCCTCTGTTCCAAACAGCCACTGAACCTTAACACACATTTATTTTAGAGGTACATAAAATCGCCGCAATGAACCTTGAAGCTAACCTCCATCTGTCTACTACATAGTCAGCCCCCACAGTTATTTTGTTAGCTATCCTTTCTCTTAGCCTCCCCCTCACAAATGTACATAGTTTACTCATATGTAGCACCTTTCTAAGCCTTAATGCGGATTATGTCTTTTAGATGAGTTTGGATTTTCGTTTGCTTTTCTTGGTCTGACCTTAAATTATGTTTTTCAGAACGTTTTATTTTGCTTATAATAAGCATCTAACTTCATTCAAATATGGGTGTTGTGCGGTTCTAATTTCTAAAATCTTAAAGAAATGCATAGAACTGTTATTGCGGGTATGAATGATCTGGTAATACTCTTAACTTGAAAGTGTTGACATACAGTAAGGTATTTCATGCCACCTACACTCAAGCCTACATAATCCTCCCATCTTCAATGCATATGGCATCACCCCTATTTAGTTCAATGCAAATTAAGTCATTACAGACAATAGATCCAGAATGTTAACAAATAATAGTGTTGCTTTCTGTTACAATAAATAAAATAAAAAAATTATGTATAGAGGAAGAATTTTACCAAATGTGTTTCCATGAAAGTAGTCGCCAAGTGACAGTAGTCAGCCGAAGGTTGTATACTATTGACTTGTGTAAAAGGTGTGTAATTGTAGGTGTGTGGCCTCTGTTCAGCCAGCATTGTGACAGTCACTAGATCTCAGTGCTGTGTGTGATTATGTCTGTCAGAACAGTGTTCTGTTTGCCGAGCACTGAACAGTGAGATTGGAAGGTAAGAGAATGGGCGCCCAAGATAGACAGCTGGGTGGCTATGCTGATTGCCACTTCCCCCGAATGTGAATGGAAATTGAAGTTTCAAAAACCACTGGCTGGCTGGTTGCCGCCCATAAAGCATGTGCAGGTTTTCATGCTTCTGTATCCACATTCCATCTCTATGCCAACACTTCAGTCGCTGTCTCCTTGATACAACTGGAGCTTGAACTGAATCCTTCATATCCATGGAAATCAAGATACTGTAGGCTGTCTCTCTCTTTCCCTGACAGACAGACTATTGTGATTGGACGACAACGGAAGACAATAGTGTTTTTGCTCAATGATTCTGATAAAATGTATGCTTGTATGTGCAATCAGGCTCTGTTGCTCTTGCAATTGGGGTAAGAAATTGTCTCCCTTGTCATCAACCTCTCCTTCCCTGCTGCTCTCAACAAAATCATTTTGAATGCCTGGTTGCCATGGTACCCTGAAAAATGTACTGCTGAAATGTTTCCCTCAGAAAGGGATCCTGACTTTCTTTTCACTTCAGAAACAAACATTTGGCTCCACTTGGGAGGCTGAATTAAACCACAATAGTAAGAAAATTACATTTAAATCAAAATAATTGATGATCCACACCACATACCAAATACACCTTTTGTTTCTATTTTGTTATTACAAATTACTAGGTATACTAAAAGCAATGTTGTTTGAGAGTTGCAAAACATACAAACAAATTAAGTCAACATTTCATTGTTGAAATGTTATGGCTTTATATAATAATAAAATGGTGTGACTGGAAGGCAGAGCTTATTTTATGTAATTGAACCATAATCACTAAACCTCGCAACAACTAATGCAACAGAAGCATTGGGTAAACAATAAGTAAAAAATAAAACATTGTATCAAAACAAAATAAGCAAAAGACAGAGCTTTAATTCTTAATTACTGCAAAACCTGTGAAGTAGCCTACCTGTTCCAAGTAATTTGTATTTTTGTAGCTGTAGTTTCTGTTGATGTTTCTAAGTCATTACCTTTTTGCGTAAGCAGAGCCGGCTAAGAAGAGCGAATGTCTCTTTACAGAGTGAGTGACTGATGGACTACCCCTTGTTAAATAGAGTATTGGTTAGAGAGGCGGACTTGTGAACTATAGGTTCTGAGTTTGTATCTCCTCACAGGCAAAGCAATGTACACATTATTAATTATTCCATATAGAGGAAAACTTCACTGGTTACACCGTTACAATCTACATTATAGTAAACCTGAAAAAAACAGTATACGGTTATATTGCGACTGTTTCTGGTGGATTTTAGAAAGTACGCATCCGTGCATGCGTTTTGAGTCAGGATAGACAAGATCATTTGCTGGCTTAACAATGTAGTTACCTTATAGTAAGCCTTAACTGAAACTATATACGGTTATATTGCGACTGTTTCTGGCATGGAATAGTTCATCGTCAGTCTCGCTGGCAATTGCTCAATTCTTGAGATTATTCCTAGGACGTTACTAGATCCTAGTAAGCCGGTTACTGGCTAATAAGCTGTTAAAACGGCCAGTGGCAAAAGCAGTACAGTTCATAGACGCTAGGGTAGAGGTAAACTTAATAAGAAACGTTAGTCAGTTTAACACAATCCTCAATGGAGTCCAGTTACTCCTGAAATGTGTAATGTCGTGGGGTATATATAGACAGTGCTTCTCATGTGGAAGACCAAAGTTCGAATCTATTGAGAGCAATATAATTTATTAATTATTTCTGGTAGATTCCACGATTCTCTCGTCTTTTCACTTGATGAACAAGTTAGTTATCGTTGCCTTTATTGATAGTTATTGAATAAATGTCATTCAACAATGAAAGAAAAAAGTATGTTGTTTTGCCATGAAAGAAAAAAATACGTTCTTATGCCATCAAATGAAATAACTTTGGCAGACTCGCTAGCAATTGCTCAATTCTTATGACTATTCCAGTAAGTTAGTAGATACCGTTATAGCATATTACTGGCTAATACTCTGTTAAAACGGCCAGTGGCAAACAGTATACATAGACGCTATTTGTGGTGGAGGTAAACTTAGTAAGAAACGTTAGTCAGTTTAACTCTATCAATGTCATTCACGAATGGCCAATGAACTATTCAAACGGCCAGTGGCAAAAGAGGATTTGTTCAGGATATACAGATGCTAGTATAGACAAGATGCTATACTGACAGGGGCTAATGTACAGTTCTGTAGTGTAGTGGTTAATGACACAGCCTTTCATGTGGGTGACCCGGGTTCGGATCTCTAGATGGCAAGACTTTCTATTGCGTGCCGACTGAACTAGGCTCGCCTTGTTTCTTGTTTTTAAAGGAGAGTGGACAGTACTCTCTTTACTTATTTGTATTATTATAAGGCTTTAAATCAAAGAGGAATTGTGGCCAGTTATAGAAGAGACATATGAGTTAAGAGTGGAGATGGGAATTGAATTCTGGTCTCTGATGGGGAGCTGCATATGTGCATGGAGCTAGAAGTGTTACCACTTTAGACCAAAGCTCTGCACATGAGTCATTACCTATGAATTGTCACATGGTTAGACCCAGTCAATGGCTGAGACAGCAACAAAAGCCAGGAAACCCTGTGGACTGCCTGAACACATCAAACATAATATGGGTAATGAATCTCTTAATGATCCAATTGAAAAACACAATTGAGATTTGTATTTATTCAGGCAGAAATTAAACAGCTGAAAACAAAGGACCACATTCAGTCAGGCTGATCTCTGAGGATACATACTGTTTGTTGTCTCAGGGTATTTATTTCTTTGGGGTATAAAATTGTTATGATTGGTTTTTATGATGAAGTGATTCAATGTGCTATAATACCATAAATGACCACTACCACCATCTAATGTACTTTGCTGTTTTTTTCCCAAGCAGCTCTTATACTTTGGCTATTCCTTGTGTTGTTCAGTGAGTTATAAAAGTATTTTTATAGTGACATTTCTTTTGTTGTTTTGGCTGTACCCTCCAGCACTTTGTTGCAATGACTATTTAGTTAAAGTGCAGGCTGTCAGCTGTAACTTAAGGTTATTTTTCCTAAATGTGGAGAAGAAAAAAATACTTGCAGTGTACATATTTCATGTGATTTTAAATGAGACGTTTGTAAGATTTCAAACATAAAAAATAAGTAATATGCTTATTATGATTTAAGGGTATTCGGAAAAGATATCCTTTGGAATGTAATACTTCCCAATTTGTTTGTTATTGTCAGGTATGACTCTCAGTAAATTTTTCACCTACCTGATGATTTTCTTTCATTTAATCATTTGATTAGGTCCGGTGGTTGTGTAGCCTTACCAGCCCCAAATAAATTGTGATAAAGCTCTGGAGAAAACTCAAATAAATATTATGAGACAGATGCTGCAAATACAGGGCTTTACAATGTTAGTAGAATGGATTACTAAGTACTCGAAAGATTGCTTATATGGTTTTAAATGTGCTGGTTGTGGGATGGTTTGTTTTGCCATATGTGTTGCCTTGTTGACACACCCTGTCACATAAGGCAATGATTTCAAGCCAAGGAGAAACTCACATGTTGATATCTATCTGAAAGCAAGCTGCTGGCCCTACAGTAAACACAAGACACATTGTCAATCTTCATGAAATCGAGTTAAATGAATATAATGTAATTTATATTTAACTAATTGATGTTATGCTCAAAAATCAAATGAATCTAATTGTTAATTGTTCAGAAAACTGTCACAGTTATTGACACCCCTGCATTTAGAACGTTGTGCAGGCTGTCTTAGCGATAAAAACTTTTTTTTTTGTCATATACTGTAATGTATGATTAGTTAAGGAAAACACACAGGAATGGATTTGAGACCGTCCTCCACAAAGAAACTGTCCAGATCCTTTCGAGTCCTTGGTCCATGCTTGTGGACTCTCCTCTTTGTCTCATTCCACAGATTATCAATGGGATTTCGATCAGGGGAGGGTTATGGTCATTGCTAAAATTTTATTCTATGGTCAGTTAACCATTTTGTTTGGGTTTGGAGGTTGCTTCGGATAGTTGTCCTGCTGGAAAATCCAACAACCCCACAATTTTAGCATTCTGACTGAGGCAGAAAAGGGTTGACCACAAATCCTGCGGTACTTGATTAAATTCATGTCATCATGTATCCTAACATGTTTTCAAGGGCCTTTGGAAGTAAAAACAGCCCTACAACCTCACAGAACCACCACCATACGTCATCTGCATGACCATCACTCTTTTTACACCAAACCCACCTCTGGAGTTTCTTGGCCAAAAGATCACCCGACCATAGCACCTGATTCCTATGATAGTTCCAGTATTTAGCAAACTGACAGTGGAGGCTTTCTTCTTGCAACTCATCTGAATAAATCAAGGGCATGAAGGTGGCGGCCATTATTGTAGAGTCACAACATTTTGGTGAAGCCTTCCTCAGTTTTCTTCCATCACAAGTAATTAATTCTGCCGCTGTTTCAATAATGTCCTCCTTCTGCCATCCCTGAGTAGTTTCCTTCCTCTTTTGCAGCTCAGATCAAAAGGACTACTGTATCTTTGATGAGTCTGGGTGGTTTAGTATATAATCCACCACATAAATATTAACTTCACCATACTTTATTTTTATCTAACAATCACAGCTCTTTATAAAATGTATTTATCAGTGCTTGACGTGTTGTTTGACTGAGGAATATTACAGATAGGTACAGCTGTGCTTATAGGTTAACATACCCTGGCAGAAAATGTGAAATTCTGGCATTGATTTTGAAAATAGGCTGATCATGCAAAAGAAAAGTATGTTATTTAATGATAATGACCACATGGTTTATTATCATAGTTGTTTGGCTCCTTTTTAAATCATAATGATAACAGAAATCACCCAAATGGCCCTGATCAAAAGTTCACATACCCTTGAATGTTTGGCCTTGTTACAGACACACAAGGTGACACACACAGGCGAAAATGGCAATTAAAGGTGAATTTTCCACACCTGTGGATTTTTAAATTGTAATTAGTATATGCGCATAAATAGTCAATGAGTTTGTTAGCTCCCAGATGGATGCACTGAGCAGGCTAGATACTAAGCCATGGGAAGCAGAAAATATCTGTCAAAAGAGGTAATGGAACTTTATAAAGATGGAAAAGGATATAAAAAGATATCTTGCAAATGCCAGTCAGTAATGTTCAATCACTTATTAGGAAGTGGAACATTTGTGGTCAGGTAGACCAAGAAATATTTCAGCCAAAACTGCCAGAAGAATTGTTTGGGATACAAAGAAAAACCCAGAGCTAACCTCATAAGCGCTATGTTTGGAGAGGGGTCAACAAGGCCTATAGTGAACAGAATTACCATCCTCATTGTGAAGCATGGTGGTGGCTCACTGATGTTTTGGGGGTGTGTGAGCTCTAAAGGCATAGGGAATCTTATGAAAACTGACAGCAAGATTAATGCAGCATGTTATCAGAAAATACTGGCAGACAATTTGCATTCTTCTGCATGAAAGCTGCGCATGGGACGATCTTGGACTTTCCAGCATGACAATGACCTTAAGCATAAGGCCAAGTTGACCCTGCAGAGGTTATAGCAGAAAAGGTTGAAGGTTCTGGAGAGGCCATCACAGTCTCCTGACCTTAATATCATCGAGCCACTTTGGGGAGATCTCAAACGTGCGGTTCACGCAAGACAACCAAAAACCAATTCTGGCAAATATTAATGCTATATAAAAAAATATATATTGTCATTCTGCACGTCAGATTTCTTGTTGAAAAATGGTATTTCAAAGTATATTTATGTTTTCAAACATAATACTAAAAGTGACTCCAAAGTGAGTTTACCATTCATTTAAACTGGGCTCAAAATAATAATAAAAAAACTATAAAAACTAAAGTTTTTAGAGCATATGCTTTGTGTACTTTTATGTGCTACAAGAAAGGGTCCAAATACTATGCTTTTGACTATTTTATACTTTGGTTTGTCCAAATACATTTGATCTCCTAAAACAGGGGGGACTGTGTAACAAAACAGTCAGTGATTTCAAAACCATTTCCTAGGTGTTGATGAAAATAGACTAAGATTGAGTTATTGTGTCATTCGAAAGTCCAAAGTGCTGGAGCAGGGTAAAAACTAAAACTCACCGTCCACATTTATTTGAACTTTACTGTATTATTCTGATACCTGAATGTAGTAATACTAATCCTTGTTCAAGTCACATAGGCCTATGCCGAACTGCATGGGCAAAATAACTGATAGTGTGTCAGATTAGGGCTCCTTTGGGTTCTCTCACCAGGCCGGAATTTGGGACCCAATTGTTCTTAATGGAAATTGATTTAAGCCATTTGTTGTAACAGTGCCAGGGGCAACTATGGTGTGTCAAAAATGGCATTCTGGGCTGGACCCCAATAAAGCACCTGAGCCCTGGCTGAGAAACATAAACGTATAATATGTTACAGAACATTAAGCACAGCCTCTCAGGACATTAGCACATGGGTGGTGATTTTTTGATCTGTGCTTGTGTAGTTGCCTCTTTTATGATCTGCACTTTAGGAAATGGTAAGTTTCCTTATTAGAATAGATGGATAGCACTGACCTCATCGACGATTATGCTTTCAAAGATCAGTGCACCCTAATTTCATCACGTTGGTGAGTGAAGACAGTTCAGATGGCCAATCTCTCAATATCATACCAATCAATCACTTTTACAGTGCATTACTGGGAGAGGGTGCCTGGCCCCATGGAGTGCAGCCTGACATATATAGTAGATTTGCTTTCCTTCATTTCTCTCATTTCCTATCAGTATGCCATGCATGAGCCTTATGTGTTCTTCTATACCTTGAAGAATTTCATGGCATTCAGTCATTCGTGAACTTCAAATTGTGAAGGCCATGCAGATTTCTAAAGTTGTTAGTATAGTCACATGCATGTTAATTCAATTGTAGTCATTTAGCAGGTTCTCTTACGTGAGCAACTTACAGATGCACTTACAGTGCATCTTAAGATAGCTGAGTGGGACAATGAGAAAATCCAGTAGTAGTAAGTACACCTTACTGAATGATATGGTGTAACAGGGAGAGACACAGGGAACACACACTGAACTGAAGTGTTTAGAGTGCTGGTGGCGGTTTTATTAACAGAAAAAAGGGAGAAGGGAGAATGTGGCATAGGTGCAACCCTTACAAAGCAGACAGGGGCGTGTTCCTAAGACGTCTCCCCCCTAAGCATTGCACCACACCCTGTTGTTGTTGCAGGCTTCTGCTGGGACACACCCGAGGAGCTGGAAGACTCCGGGGCTTTCGCTGGGGCTAACAGGACGCTGGGAGGCCCCACTGGTGCTGCCAGGGCTCCGGGAGGCACGTCTGGGTCAGCACAAGAGTGGTTTTCAGGAAAGTCTAGTGGGAGCTGCTTTCCCATAGGTGTAAGGCAGCCAGTAAACCAGAGGTGGCAGAAAAATAAAAGCTTGGGTACGATATAGAGTTTCAACATTGTGCATTTGAGCAAGGTAGAGAGAGGCTGGAGCCTTTGCTGCTCGACAGGCAAAAACATTTGTCTTGTAGTGGATGCAAGCTTCAACTTGATGTCAGTAGAGTACGCGAAGAGTAAGGTGTCATGGGAAAACTTTGGAAAGTTGAACAACAGAGGGGGTGTGGCAATCTAGATAAGTAGCAGGGGTTTGATGGCACAAGCAGGGAGCCCTATCTACTCTGGGTTTGGTAGTACAGGCGTGAGATGACAAGTGCCTGGATTAATAACTGCTCTATATCCTGTGTGAGGTCATACTAAACAAATGTCATAGAGAAAGAACCACCTCATTTGCCACCATCTCTATGTTTGGAGAGAACTAGATAGTTTGTTTTCCATGGTCAATGTATGTACCAGGTTTCTTGGGCGGTGGGACACTGGAGTTCTTGCCTTCAATAGAAAGGCCCGGGAATAGGTACTGTGCACAAGCGTAGTGACGAACTTCCGCTTTAGCCAGAAGTCGGCATATCAGTTTCCGGTTTACTTAAGACCATCACCCGCATCGCCCAAAATTTCAGTTTTTAGTAGATGTCTCCAAGACCTGCCTAAAATAAGCATTAGTGATGTCCATCGAATTGCTGATGCCTGGTCCCATGCTCCAACAAGCAAGTGGAACAAGGGATTCAAACTCAATGTATCGAGTTATCTGCACAACTACGAGGGTAAGTAGTTTACTGTGGTGTGCCGGCCGGCTATCGGCTAAGCTAGTTAGCGACATGTTCCTTTTTAGTGTAGTATTAAGCAGGACAATAGAAAGCATAAAAATTCACCCTAGCCTCAAAAACAGCAAAACAACGATGGCTGAGCTGGAACGATGGCTGAGCTGGAACGCTAGCGTGTCCCCATAGCAAGTAAATTGAAACGAACCTTCGTTCAGCCTCTTCTAACCTGAATGAAGCTTAAAATTCCATAGCCTCAAAAAAGCACCAAAACAGGTCTCTTCTTTATTTTACTACTGTAACCTCATTTCACAACGAAACTGAAAAATAACAACTGGCATAGGAAGTAAACATCTGGTCCTATATGGTATTAATTGCGCTTAAACCTGCATTACGTGGAAGTATATACAAAATCGCCTTTTCTGACTATTTCTAGTCTAGCGTTTGAAGTCAATGAATGGCGCAGGCCATATTTTATTAAAAAGAGGACATTCTCCTGATTAAAAAGATGCCCCACTTGACGAAATTGAAAAATCTACATTTTGAGATAATTGCCTCTACACGTCCTGAAGCCGAGCAAAGTGGCACACAACAGTGTTCTTTAGACCCACCCACAGTACCTGGAAACTTAAATGAGTCACTTACATTATATTTCTCTCATCTTGTTGTGAGTTTAGGTGTTTACTAATGCGGATGAGGACAAGAAGTAAACTGGAAACTGCACTGCCGACTTCTAGACAAAAGCGGAAGTTCGTCACAACGCTGGTGCACAGAGAGCTGCTCTAACCTGTCTGTAACGTTTTGGTTTACCAGGACACCAGGCGCAGAGTTAAACAACCAAAATAAGGGTTTAATTCTGAAACTTAAAAACAACAAAAGGGCGTGCAGGCGAGAAAATAACACAACGGCAGGCAAGACAAACAAAATAACTTGATAAAGGGCTTACAGAACTGGGTAAATTAAATAGGGTGCTAACAAGGGCTAACAAAAAACGTGTGATAACAATCAGAAGAAAAAGGACAGGCTACATTCAAAAACAAAGGAAATCAAAACAGAACAAAACAGGACAGAACCACACACTGGCGAGGTTGAACTTGAAGTCTGTGTTCCGACATTTAATCAGAGATGTGTGTTGCCACCTGGGTGTCTGAAGGATGCAAGGAAAATAAATTGTGGATAATCATCCACATAGCAGTGAAAGGAGAAACCATTTGAGTATATGACCAAGCCAAAGAGTAGAGGGCCTTGAACCAAGCCTTGGGGAACACTAGTAGTAAGTTGCAGTCACCTATCCTATCCATATTATCTGGGAGTAGCAGCTTGCCAGGTAGGATGAAATCAAACAGCTGTAACGGTCCCGGTCAGATGGGACTGTTCAGGTCCGTGTTTTCAGTGTGTTCTTGGTTTGTCATATCCTTGTTTGGTCTTTCCTGTTCTCAGGTTCAGTTAATCAGTTTATTCCTTTCAACTGTATTTAGCCCCCACCTATTTCTGTTCTCCTTGTTAGTCTGTGTATTTAGTTAAGCCATTTTCTCCCAGTCCTTGTCAGTCATTGTGGTTATTGTTGGGTTCTCCCTTCCTGTGTTTCAGTGTATAGCCTTTTGTATCTGTAGTGCACGGCACTCTGTTTTCCTTTTGTCTTTATTAAAGTTCCTTCTGTGACCCTGCATTTGCCTCCGACCCTCCGTGAAACGTGACAATAGCGTGGATGACTTGAGATAAAACGTCTCAATGGGTTGGAGAGGTTGTTCACAGGGACAAGCTAAGCTGCAAAACTATGTTATTAGTTAATCCCAGTGAGCATCCTGTCCCAGTGCTTAGAATTCACAGCATGTAGAACGTAGTGTGTTAAAGAAGCAGCCTCCGCATCACTGTTCCCATCATACTAAGCAGAAAGAATTTGGTAGCATAATTAAGTCTTTTGCAGAGAAAAAAAAAATGCTGCTTAATTGCTACCAAGCCTTTTGCATACCTTTCATATATCTAAAAAAGTCTGCATATAATTTACGGCGTGGTCAAATTTGCAGCAATTAAGTTGAATGTGAAATGAATATGGTCACAGAGCAGGAGAGGAGAACCAGGAGAAAAGGGGACAGTGAGAGTCATCAGATGTGGAAAAGGAGAGGAGTAGCGTTGATGTAAAAGTCAAAATGGAGAAGAACTTTAAGTATGTTAGAGATGCTAGGAGATTAGAGGAGACGTTACTTGTAGTTTTCTATTTTGTCTGAAGCTTTCCATTAGGTAAATCCAGAGAGACTGTTAGATTCCAGGTGTCGTCAATATTTGGACATGCACACAGACTCATTGCTAAGCATGTGCATGTATTAGCTGGTCCTGGTTTGCCAACAGCTCACAAGCAACAAATCGTCAGTTACTGAATTTAAAAACAACATTCTCCTCAAAAGTATTGTGCAATCATTTGAGATTTCAACTACGCTAACATATGAAACTGGAAAACAAGGATCATGAAATGGATCATTTAGCAATTTCCTTGTGAACTCTGACCCTTTTTATTTTGTCCTTGATTGTTCTGTCCTATACTGTAGAACACAAATAAAACAGATGCATTCATACATGGAAAAACCTGTATGAAAAAAGCCTTAAGGATTGTGGTGTGTCTATCCCATATTTGAGAGGTTGTGGTGAGTAGAAGCACTAGACATGGATAGAAGGTGAGAGTGAGTTCCCAAAGAGAAAAAGAGCAAACAGAAAGGCTGCTGGCTTTGGGAAGCTAACTGTCCTGAATTCAGGTCCCTTCAGCTGCGGTAATTTGAGGGGTCGTCTCCTTCTGAAACACATTCAGAGATACAAAAAAGCATGCACATAATACAGTCTTTAGTGCCTCTCTTATTCAGGGCGGCTTCTAGTCCTCCAGAATATTTGGGAGCAGGTGTACTAGGCCTGAGCTAAATCTCCCCACTCACTCCGGAATGTTCCAGGCCCCCCGTGTTTACCTCGCACGCTCTCTCTCTATGGTATGGAACATTCTGTCTCTCTCAGTCAGTGCACTCTCTGAGGCGCTGATGGACCCCGCACGCCACAAGGTATAATCATGTTTTATTTACTCTATAGACCCATTTTTAACCATGTTCCCATTTTTATTGGTTTTATCAATATTTGCGCCTCATGCACTTCTATTACTGGAATGACCCAGGACTTGCCTAAATTCAAATGGAACTTCAGAAGCTTGAGTTCAATTTATTTAATGTGAAAGGTCTTAAGATTGGGTAATTTAAATCAAATAACTCAGTCAAAAAATCCCATATTAAACCAAATATGCAAGCAATTTAAAAAGTCAGACTAGGCTAATCACTTAGTTAAGCAGTATGTGATATAAAAGTACCAATAAGCAAACTCTGAGAAGACTGGCCAAAGAAAAAACATGGTGGACAATTTCTCTCCTCAAGTTCATTACACCAAACATCCAATAACATTATCCACAAATAAAAGACAAATGTAATATTCCCTCATCCCATTAACACTGTTGCAATGTGGACTTGTTCACTAGGTAGGGGATGTGTTATCTCATTCGTTCTGGAGATCGACATTCCAAGTAGGACTGTCACGATATCAAATTTTCACTACACGGTTATAGTGGCCAAACTAATTCACAGTAACCGTGGTATCAATAGAACATTTTTAAGAAAAGAATGCTGTCAGTCAAAATCATCTTCAACTTTGTTTGATGTGCTTTTTTCTCTTTTTTGGCAAATGAATTACACTCAAAAAAAGATTCTGTAACCATAACTGTACAAATAAAAAAATAAAAGCATACAAAAAAAAACCAATTACACATGGATGGTGAAAACGCCACAGATAAAAAAAAAGATCCACAAAGCCTAACACCCAGAGGAGTTTTTGGAAAAAAATACAAAACATTTTCACCTAGTGAATAGGATACGAAAAGGCCTTAGTCCAAACACTAGTGTATAGGTCCAGTGTATTTGTCCAGACTCATAGTTTAAGCAAATGCATCGTTTGGCCATGAATAAGCCATGGAATAACCGGGAGGTATTTTTGGAAAATTACAAACGTCCTTTTTCCCACGTGAATGGACTACTAAAACAGTACGTCTTTCTGGATCTCTCCCGGGGGTTCTAGTGGGGCCAACAAGTTGATTTCAACACCAGTGCATAAGTCCCGTCTCCTTTAAGCACATACACCGTTTGTCTATAGGTGACAGAAATAAGGTATTGACAAACCGAGAGGAGGTTTTGGAAGAATACAACGTCCTTTTTTCCATGTGAATGGGCTACTAAAATGGCGCGTCATTGCGGATCTCTCATTGGGTTTCTAGTGGGGTTAACGAGTCGATTTCAACACCAGTGCATAGGTCCCATCTCCTTTAAGCACATACACCGTTTGTCTATATGTGACATGAATAAGGTATTGAACAACCAAGAGGAGTTTTTGGAAAAATACAACTTCAGTTTCGCCAAGTGAATATGATATTATCATGTGTATTATTAACTTGATATCAGTATATAATTGTTTTAATATCACAGTTATCGTCAATACCGGAGCGAGCTCCTTTCACCCAAAAGAGCTTGCTCATTTGGCTACCATGGTTTAAATGGTTTAAAATGCTTAAAATAAATACAATAAAAAAGTGCACATATTCAATGTAAAGGTGAAAAGAAAGGCTAGCATTATGTTGCAGCGTGAAATGCACGTTGAAAACTAGGTTTCAATGTACTGGTTTTATTTGTAACTTTTATTTACTGATTTTACCCTACTGGAAATGCATTTGGAACATGTGGGTATAGAAAAAGGTTTCACCTTATCAGCAAAACATTTTTGTTTGAGCTATGAAATTAAAGAGCTTCATTTAAAAAAACGTTACCCAGCATTAACTAAAAAGAGCTGTCCTAAATTAGCTGTTTTTTCACAAACAACACATCATTACACTTCTTGTTGCTGGTCATGTTTGGACCTGATCCATTATAGCAACACAAGTGTGAGGTTATAATAAGTTGCTTTAATGTTGTTAGTTAACTTTTGCTTGGGGAAAATCGAGCTATTAGGCTGTATTGTTTAGTTTGTTATAGCTATTTATCTATAAAGTTATTGACATGACATCTTCTTCCGCTTCATCCGGGGCCGGGTCGCGGGGGCAGCAGTCTAAGCAGAGATGCCCAGACTTCCCTCTCCCCAGACACTTCCTCCAGCTCTTCCGGGGGGACACCGAGGCGTTCCCAGGCCAGCCGGGAGACATAGTCCCTCCAGCGTGTCCTAGGTCTTCCCCGGGGTCTCCTCCCGGTGGGACGAGACCGGAACACCTTCCCAGGAAGGCGTTCCGGAGGCATCCGAAACAGATGCTCAAGCCACCTCAGCTGACCCCTCTCGATGTGGAGGAGCAGCGGCTCTACTCTGAGCTCCTCCCGGGTGACCGAGCTTCTCACCCTATCTCTAAGGGAACGCCCAGCCACCCTGCGGAGAAAGCTCATTTCGGCCGCCTGTATCCGGGATCTTGTCCTTTCGGTCATGACCCAAAGCTCATGACCATAGGTGAGAGTAGGAACGTAGATTGACTGGTAAATCGAGAGCTTCGCCTTGCGGCTCAGCTCTTTCTTCACCACGACAGACCGATACATCGACCGCATTACTGCAGAAGCTGCACCGATCCGTCTGTCAATCTCCCGTTCCATCCTTCCCTCACTCGTGAACAAAACCCCTAGATACTTAAACTCCTCCACTTGAGGCAGGCACTCTCCACCAACCTGAAGTGAGCAAGCCACCCTTTTCCGACTGAGGACCATGGCCTCGGATTTGGAGGTACTGATTCTCATCCCCACCGCTTCACACTCGGCTGCAAACCGTCCCAGCGCATGCTGAAGGTCCTGGTTTGAAGAGGCCAACACGACAACATCATCCGCAAAGAGCAGAGACGAAATCGTGTGGTCCCCAAACCTGACACCCTCCGGCCCCTGGCTGCGCCTAGAAATTCTGTCCATAAAAATTATGAACAGAACCGGTGACAAAGGGCAGCCCTGCCGGAGTCCAACATGCACGGTGAACAAGTCTGACTTACTGCCGGCAATGCGGACCAAGCTCCTGCTTCGGTCGTACAGGGACCTGACAGCCCTTAGCAAAGGACCCAGGACCCCATATTCCCGAAGCACTCTCCACAGGATGCCGCGAGGGACACAGTCGAATGCCTTCTCCAAATCCACAAAACACATGTGGATTGGTTGGGCAAACTCCCATGAACCCTCCAACACCCCGTAGAGGGTATAGAGCTGGTCCAGTGTTCCACGGCCCGGACGAAAACCATACTGTTCCTCCTGAATCCGAGGTTCTACTATCGGCCGTATTCTCCTCTCCAGAACCCTGGCATAGACTTTCCCGGGGAGGCTGAGAAGTGTGATCCCCCTGTAGTTGGAACACACCCTCCGGTCCCCCTTCTTAAAAAGAGGGACCACCACCCCGGTCTGCCATCCCAAAGGCACTGTCCCCGACCGCCACGCGATGTTGCACAGGCGTGTCAACCAAGACAGCCCCACAACATCCAGAGACTTGAGGTACTCAGGGCGGATCTCATCCACCCCCGGTGCCTTGCCACCGAGGAGTTTCTTGACCACCTCAGTGACTTCAGCCCGGGTGATGGACGAGTCCACCTCTGAGCCCTCATCCTCTGCTTCCTCAATGGAAGATGTGACGGCGGGATTGAGGAGATCCTCGAAGTACTCCTTCCACCGCCTGACGACATCCCCAGTTGAGGTCAACAGCTGCCCACCTCTACTGTAAACAGCGTTGGTAGGGCACTGTTTCCCTCTCCTGAGGCGCTGGACGGTTTGCCAGAATCTCTTCAAGGCCAGCCGATAGTCCTTCTCCATGGCCTCACCGAACTCCTCCCAGGCCCGAGTTTTTGCCTCCACAACCACTCGGGCTGCAGTCCGCTTGGCCTGTCGGTACCCGTCAGCTGCCTCAGGAGTCCCACAAGCCAACCAGGCCTGATAGGACTCCTTCTTCAGCTTGACGGCATCCCTTACTTCCGGTGTCCACCACCGGGTTCGGGGATTGCCGCCTCGACAGGCACCGGAGACCTTACGTCCACAGCTCCGAACGGCCGCTTCGACAATGGCGGTGGAGAGCATGGTCCACTCGGACTCAATATCTCCAGCCTCCCTCGGGATCCAGTCGAAGCTCTGTCGGAGGTGGGAGTTAAAGATCTCTCTGACAGGAGACTCGGCCAGACGTTCCCAGCAGACCCTTACAGTACGCTTGGGCCTGCCGAGTCTGTCCAGCTTCCTCCCCCGCCATCGGATCCAACTCACCACCAGGTGGTGATCAGTTGACAGCTCCGCCCCTCTCTTCACCCGAGTGTCCAAGACATACGGCCGCATGTCAGATGAAACGACAACAAAGTCGATCATCGACCTGCGGCCTAGGGTGTCCTGGTGCCATGTGCACTGATGGACACCCTTATGCTTGAACATGGTGTTCGTTATGGACAAACTGTGACTAGCACAGAAGTCCAATAACTGAACACCACTCGGGTTCAGATCAGGGGGGCCGTTCCTCCCAATCACACCCCTCCAGGTGTCACTGTCGTTGCCCACGTGGGCGTTGAAGTCCCCCAGTAGAACGATAGAGTCCCCAGTTGGAGCACTTTCCAGCACCCCTCCCAGAGACTCCAAGAAGGTCGGGTACTCTGCACTGCCGTTCGGCCCATAGGCACAAACAACAGTGAGAGACCTATCCCCGACCTGAAGGCGCAGGGAAACGACCCTCTCGTTCACCGGGGTAAACTCCAACACATGGCGGCAGAGCTGGGGAGCTATAAGCAAACCCACACCAGCCCGCCGCCTCTCACCATGGGCAACTCCAGAGTGGTGAAGAGTCCATCCTCTCTCAAGGAGTGTGGTTCCAGAGCCCAAGCCGTGCGTAGAGGTGATCCCGACTACCTCCAGTCGGAACCTATAAAGTTATTTTCATGTTCAAATGTTTTAATAGAAGAAGTGAATATAGTTACATGAGGCAATAGTATTGCTAGGAAATCGTAAACAACTGAAGTTGCTGGATTTTTTTCAGGATAGTTCTATAATCTGTTTATTGTTTGATTAATCAAAGTGTTTTTTTGAAATCGTCAAATAGCATTACATTTGTGTTAAATTTTATACGCAAAGGCCAAGGTCCGAAGACTGGAACTGGGGATAGCTAGCAACAACCCTTTACATAAAATCTGTAAAATGTATGAATTTGTCCAGGGGTACTCCAGGCCTGTCATGTTATCTATTTTCCATGAAAGCAATTACTTGTGTACTCTTTTGTATCCTTGTACTACTTCTGTGTCCTAAATACACCTGATGTTGTTGTTGATCCCAGTGAGGTACTCATTCAGGAAGTGGGCTGTTTATTTGACAATTACATGTAGCAGGTCTTTGTCGACAATCTACTTAAGAATCAACCCCTAATTTTCCACCTCAACAGCCTTTGTTATCACTACAAACGTGCAGTACTGATATGAAAGAGTCTGTGCAGTAGCTATACCAAAAACAGAAAAGTTGTCAATAGAAAGAAATGTCAGTATGAAATAAAAGAAGAAAATGTGTCGAAGGTATGTCTGTGAAGCCTCACAAGTAGTGCAAATTTGCACTACTTTACACTCCAGCAACTCAATCATGTGGCTAGGGCACCTGCAAAGCTAACTGATGTCATCAGGTGAGACAATAAGTACACACCTTTCAATGTTATCTTTTTTCTTCCACATTTCACTTCAATACTACAAACAGATATTGGTAGTTTTATTTAAGAAATGACACAGAAAGATGAATCATTTATTTAACCAAAATCCACAGAAACTAAAGGTGAACTATGCAAGTTTACGCCACCTATTGGCAATGAGTTGAATACAGTGTCTGTTATGAGTTTGACTGACAGCTTTGCTTGTAAGTGGATAAATCAGACCGCTGAGACGGCAGGGTGGATTGACGTGCAACATGCATTCGTCTGTCACCTCAAATTTCTGATGCTGGTGCAATGAACACAGACTTTCATTTTGATGGGGTCACAGTAGAGGGGGATTTTTCATAAATACGGAAAACAGAACAAACATAAACAGCTAAACAGATCACAATGTAATCTGGGCAATCCATTGTCATATTTTATTGACTCATTGGTAGCTCGTTAAGAGTGGTAAAATTATAAGCACGTTTTAACCAGCTTGATCAAGGCTAAATGTAGCTAAAAAGGCGATGTCATTTTTTCTTGCGCGCAGTAGTTGCTTACGCATTATGTTTGGTCTAACAAACCACAATGCATGTTATATTTTGTTTGTCTTTTGCAGAGAACACCACAAATGTTAGCTAGGTTGTTAAAAAAATTTCTAGCAGCACATGGAATCAAGGAATATCTGCTCAGACGTAACTTAGCTAGCTAATGTTTGCTTATCGTCTCAAACAAAAACTTCAGAGAAATTTTAAAAGTATCTCCGCTAATTGAAATAAAAGAAACAAGAACATTGAATTAGGATTAGAATTTATTTCAGCGAGCTGGTCAAAATGTGCCATATAATTCTCTGTCATATCAATGGTAGCCTATATATGACCATTAAAGTGAAATTTCGTTATCTAGCGAAATAATAATCTAGCAGCAATACAGATAGCTTTCATTGACTTGATAGCTAGCTATCTAGATACATGAGGTATATAGTGTTACATCACCTGCCCAATAGAAAGGTGGCCAGCTCTTCATCGATTTCTGAAACGTAATCTGCCGCCATCTGATGAATGCCAAACCAAGATTTACCCTTGTCTTACTCTGTGCTTTATCGGACACTCTCTTTGCTTCGGTTTCTTAATATTTTTGCCACCTCCTACACTGGTTGGGCATTGCTTCTTCAGAAATAGTGGGCGTGTTTGTAAATCTCAATGTACCAGCACTCAAAGCCTGTCATTGGCCCTCACCTCACAAACCTTTATGGATTTACACGCCTATGAACGTCCTGGCCTTCTACGTTTTCCTTGCAACCAAAGCAGTGGGGATCATGTCGGTCCTGACACTCTACCAGATTTTTTTAACGTTAGTTGATGATATATAAGGGTTATTATCAAACATTTTCATAAAGAAAATGCTGCATAAGGCACCTTGAATCTTCAAAGTGCAAAAAAACTTAGTACACCCCTAGCGTCAATAACGGGTGTTGCCCCATTTGGTCTATCAGTTTCTTAAATCGACTGGGAGGACTTTTTATCATATTTGAGGGCTTTTTCTACACAGCATTTTGATAGGATTGAAATCTGGGCTTTAAAATGGCTATTCATTTTTTCAAATCTAAATGTGTAAAATGTGTAAAAAAAGTACAACTTTCCTGAGTGTGGACGGACTGGGCTGTCAATTCACAAGGCATTAACAAGGGTATATCATGACTTTGATGCAGGGAATGGAATGTCCATGTGTTAAAAAATCCAGAAAATCCCATTGTATGATTTTTAAATAATTAATCTGCATTTTATTGCATGACAAGTATTTGATCACCTACCAACCAGTAAGAATTCCGGCTCTCACAGACCTGTTAGTTTTTCTTTAAGAAGCCCTCCTGTTCTCCACTCATTACCTGTATTAACTGCACCTGTTTGAACTCGTTACCTGTATAAAAGACACCTGTCCACACACTCAATCAAACAGCCTCCAACCTCTCCACAATGGCCAAGACCAGAGAGCTGTGTAAGGACATCAGGGATACAATTGTAGACCTGCACAAGGCTGGGATGGGCTGTAGGACAATAGGCAAGCAGCTTGGTGAGAAGGCAACAACTGTTGGTGCAATTATTCGAAAATGGAAGAAGTTCAAGATGACGGTCAATCTCCCTCTGTCTGAGGCTCCATGCAAGATCTCACCTTGTGTGGCGTCAATGATCATGAGGAAGGTGAGGGATCAGCCCGGAACTACACAGCAGGACCTGGTCAATGACCTGAAGAGAGCTGGGACCACAGTCTCAAAGAAAACCATTAGTAACACACTACGCCGTCATGTATTAAAATCCTGCAGCGCACGCAAGGTCCACCTGCTCAAGCCAGCGCATGTCCAGGCCCGTCTGAAGTTTGCCAATGACCATCTGGATAATCCAGAGGAGGAATGGGAGAAGGTCATGTGGTCTGATGAGACAAAAATAGAGCTTTTTGGTCTAAACTCCACTCGCCGTGTTTGGAGGAAGAAGAAGGATGAGTACAACCCCAAGAATATCCCAACCGTGAAGCATGGAGGTGGAAAAATCATTCTTTGGGGATTCTTTTATGCAAAGGGGACAGGACGACTGCACCGTATTGAGGGGAGGATGAATGGGGCCATGTATCATGAGATCTTGGCCAACAACCTCCTTCCCTCAGTAAGAGCATTGAAGATGGGTCGTGGCTGGGTCTTCCAGCATGACAACGACCCAAAACACACAGCCAGGGCAACTAAGGAGTGGCTCCGTAAGAAGCATCTCAAGGTCCTGGAGTGGCCTAGCCAGTCTCCAGACCTGAACCCAATAGAAAATCTTTGGAGGGAGCTGAAAGTCTGTATTGTCCAGTGACAGCCCCAAAACCTGAAGGATCTGGAGTAGGTCTGTATGGAAGAGTGGGCCAAAATCCCTGCTGCAGTGTGTGCAAACCTGGTCAAGAACTACAGGAAACGTATGATCTCTGTAATTGCAAACAAAGGTTTCTATACCAAATATTAAGTTATTAAGTTGATGTATGTACTTATGTCATGCAATAAAATGCATATTAATTACTTAAAAATCATACAATGTGATTTTCTGGATTTTAAAAAAATATTCTGTCACTCACTTGAAGAGTACCTACGATAAAAATTACAGACTTCTACATGCTTTGTAAGTGGGAAAACCTGCAAAATTGGCAGTGTATCAAATACTTTTTCTCCCCACTGTATTTGTTAGCAGACATTTGTAGGTTCAATTGCTCACAAGCCATGTCTGCAATATTATTTATATTTTAAATTGCCTTTCTGTGCTGTCCGAATTGCCACATTCGTGTAGATAGCAGTAAAATATGTATGTACTGTATCAGGCCTCTTGTCTTGGGCTGGCAGTCTTTATCCCTAGTAAGCCCTTGCAATAATCCTGCACAGTTGGCAAGACACAACATAAAGCTGTTTGGCTTTCAGTTGTGACTTGCGGTGAGAAAACTGTGATTTTGATTAATAAACATTGCCATACCAGTGACTGATAACATTTAATAAAACACAGGAGTGAAATAAAAGGTAGACTGAAAATCCAATTCACTTAACCTCATCTCATAGGAAAATAGAAGGCATCTTCCCAGACAAATTGGAAGAGCCACTTCCAATGTCCCAATTCAAGGCCAAATGCCTGCCTCCAGGATGACACAAGGGCATTTTCTATCTGTCAGGGGGCACAATTAGTTTTGGTTTAAAGGCCTATTAAAGCAAGATAGCCTGGTCCTTCTGTTCAAATTTACAAAAATGTAGGTGTATACACAAGGCCATTTTAATCTGGTAGAGGGCCTCTGAGTTAGGTACATAGTTGTTCATATAGCACTCTATTTGGTAAAACAAGTAACTTGGCATTAGAAATCACAATTAATTGCCTTCTGAATACCAGAAAGTTCCCATTCCTTGTTAGGAACGGGATTAATGGAGATTTATGACATATTGTCACCATATTGCAACACCATTTCCAAGAAAGTTGGAACACTGTATAAAATGTAAAGAAAAACAGAACGCAATGATGTGCAAACAACATATCACATTTTGAAGCAGAGGCATTTTATTGTTTCTTGAAAAATATATGCCCACTTTGAATTTGGTGCTAGCAACATGTTTCAAAAAAGTTGGGACTGGGGCAACAAAAGACCATAAAAGTTGTGTAGTGCTAAAAAATAAACCCAGAGGAACATCACACAACTAATTAGGTTAATTGGCAACAAATCAGTAACAAGATTGAGTATAAAAAAAAGCATCCCAGAGAGGGTGAGTCTTTCTGAAAAAAAGATGGGGATGGGTTCACTACTCTGTGAAAGCAAATAGTACAACAATAAGAATAACGTTTCTCAACTAAAAATTGCAAAGAGTCTGGGGATCTCATAATTAATGGTACATAATATCATAAAAAAATTAGCTCATTTAAAATGTACTGAGGCAAATTGGAAAACTGTCCCGTGGTCTGAAGGATCAAAATGTGAATTTATTTCTGGGAATCATAGACGCTGCATCCTCCAGGTTAAAGCGAGGGACCATCCGGGTTGTCACCAGCACTCATTTCAAAAGCCAACATCCCTGGTATGGGGTACGGGGGTACATTAGTGCACATGGCTGGTGACTTGGACATCTGTGAAGGCACCATTAATATATACAGGTTTTAGTGCAACATATGCTGCCATCCAGGGAAGGACTTCCTTATTTCAGCAAGACAATGCCAAACCACATTTTGCACGTATAACAACAGCATGGCACCATAGTAAGAGTCAGGGTGCTAAACTGGCCTCCCTGCAGTCCAGACTTGTCACTCATTGAAAACATTTGGCGCATTATGAAATGCAAAATGCGACAAAGGAGACACCAAATTGTTGAGCAGCTGAAGTCCTTTATCAAGCAAGAATGGGAAAACATTTCATATTCAAAACTACAACAATTGTCCTCCTCAGTTCTCAAAAGCTTACAGGGTATTGTTAAAAAAGAGGTGATGCAACACAGTGGTAAACATGCACCTGTTACAACTTTTCTGAAACGTGTTGCTGGCATCAAATTCAAAATGGGCATCCATTTTTCCAAAACAATAACATTTCTCAGTTTCAACATAAGTTATCTTTGTACTATTTTCAATTAAATATAGGGATAAATGATTTGCATTCTCTTTTTATTTGTATTTTGTTTTACATTTTATTTATTTTAATAAATGACCTCTTGACATGGTTAAACATGTTGATGTTTTTTTAAGTGAAGAAACAAATAATGTATGAGTTGGGATTCAGTTGACAAGGGCCGAGGGTTGTGGAATCAGGTGCGGACACAGAGGCAGAGAGAAGGTGTTGTGCAAAGATGTTTAATCGGGATAGGCAGTCTTGTAGTCGGCAGGCAGGGAGAGTTCAGACAATGGATCGGATTACTTGAGGTAGGAATAGGCTGGTCCGAGGTCAGGGATAGGTGATCCAAAGGCAGAAGTACCAGAGGGCAGGCAGGCTCAGAGTCAGGGACAGAAGGGGATGGGTACTGGGAAGGAAGAGCAGAAGACGGGGAACTAGAAACAGGTAACATGGGAAACAAACGTTGGAAGCGCATTTAAAGACAAAAGGATCTGGCAGCGGACAAACAGAAAACACAGGCATAAATAGACAAGGGGTAACGAGAACATAGATGACACCTGGTGGGGGGTGGAGACAATAATGAGACAGGTGAAACAAATCATGGTGTGACATCACTAGATTTTAATCACTGAAGGCAACAAAATATTTACACATAGTAGTTTGATAAATAATGGGGGCTGCACCAAGGGGGTGTCAAAATGTTACAATTATTAATAAAAAATGTTCCACAGCCAGAAAACTGCACCCTGCAGCCAACCAACTACCTTCATTAGATTAAGCCTGTTTGTGGTGTATTGGTTGTCACAGTTTTGCTTAGTTATCTGAAGAGTTACAATTGAAAAGCAGCTTGCAAAAAAATTGTGAGCTATTTATCTATTCTAGATACTTTAGCTAGCTACTCTCTATACTCAATTAAAACATTTGATCAAAGTATGACAGTTAAAACTTACTGTTCATATTAGGGGTTCGTTGTGCACACACAGCATAATGCTTGGTCAGGTGTAATATACAATATCACAACTCTTATAGAATATTTCTACTGGAAAAGTAATTTAAACTGATACTTTTTCTCAGTTTAAATTCTGAATAAAAAATTGAAATTTGAAACTTCCACATCATTGCATTCGGTTTTTATTCACAATTGTACAGTGTCCCAACTTTTTTGGAATCGGGCTTGTATTTACATTTAATAGAAGAACCTGGGAGAATTCTGAGGTAATTTTGTGTTGTTATAGGTTCTGCAGGCTACATCTCGGTTTCAGCGCTCCATTTTTCTATTGAGTCAATGGCATTGTGTCACCTTCGGTTGTTCCAACTCTTTCCATTCTGAGCCTTTGCTTCCCTGTACAATTGCTTTATTTTGTTTATTTTATCAGGGATCTGTTTGTTAGATCGGATGAAAACCATTATGAGAAGCATAAAGCAAACGATAAACATCGCTACTCGAATAGCACAACATGACATATTTTCATAGCACGTAACACATCAACCTGCAAACCCTGCCCTAAGCCCTAAAGACCGGGGCTTGGCACCAAATGAGAGCCTACTGGTACTGGCTCGCATCATTGGACTTCAGGGTAAAACACCAGTGTTTGGCACCACTGGAAACAAGGCAATAGAGTAATTTTTTCAAACAATTCATTATTCAGCTCTGTCCCAGTCTGTAGTTATTATTATTACCATTGTCCAAATTCATGAATGGAAGCAGTTCATACCGTTATCGCAAAGCTGCATTGCAAGTGAAGGACTACTCTAAAACACTCCAAACAAAGACAAGTGTTGTTGTTTACCTCAAAGAACATGACAATGTTGTATTTCTCGAAATAAAGTTTTGTTCATAATTGTATCAATCCATGCGTTCTTTCAGGAAGAATAAGTGTATACATCAGAGTAAACAATAGTATTCGCTAGCTAGAAAGCAAGTTACCTATTTCGTCTATGATATTCACCTCGGACAGTTAAACTTTATTTGCTTGAGAGAGAAAGGAAAATACATAGGATGTATATTATGTGTGACTCTAAATATGAGCACAAAGAAAATTTTCGGGGGGATAGAGGCTTACTTGTAGCCATAATACACAGATGATGAATTGACCGAATAGAAGCTTTCCAGTAGCTATAGGAGGGCGATGGTGAACACGTTAATCCCCAACCCTTGCCCAGAATATCTGGAGACAATGTGCCCTTTGTGTATTATAACATAGCAATTGGAAGTATTACTTACAATCTGTCTTGTCTCCATGGATTGAACTTGGTAACTTGATGGAAATGCATTCGCCTTTAGTCCTCTTCAAAGTGAACGTGAGTCACGATTCTCTGTAAAATGTTTCTCGCAAACTTTGTATGTCTCGTTGGCGAAGTTGCTCCATTGATTCTCCCACAATACGTCTCGGGAGAGGTAGAGGTATTGTCCCAGTTGCAGAGCGGGTAGAATTTCATTTCAAACAAAAAACCCAGGGGGCAGGCAAACAGCTTGGTCAAGATTTGATCAGGCAGAAGTCAATCCAAAGGAAATCCAGAAGTTCAAAGTTTATTTATCAAATGCACTGAATTACACAGTGTCATCCTGCACAATGAAATGTTTGTGACATGGCACACAACATCTATGTAGTAAGAATTAAGAACTATGTAAAGCAAAAATAGAGCAATAATACAAACTAGGATGAGCTAAATCGTAAACACAGAAGGCATGCTAGGATCAAAGAAAGTTAGAAAGCCATCACAAGCTCTTCAACAGTCTTAGTATTTTGGTAATTGGGAGCTGGGAGGAGCGCTACATTCATTGTGATTGGGATCTGGAAGATCTTGGGATCTGGGGGCTATGTCATCCTGGTGATGGGGTTGACAATGGAACTGTGAACAGACCTTACAGATATGGCAATGAGTGAAACCTCAAGTCTCCTCTCCTTTCTTATGACCACGGCATTTTCCACAATTACATATATTATTCTGATATCCACAGAAGAAAAGGGGCCAGCTTAGTGAAGCAACATATCTTCACATAGCTTGTTGAGGTTAAAGTTCACGCTCACCTCGATGACATCACTGCCAAAGAACAGAAGCTGTGTATGTTGGCTATAGGAAATATTTTGCTAGTGCCAGTTTGAATTCAGCCAATTCCGCCGGCTGTTTCGTCAGTGTACAGTTTCAAAAATGTATGCTCCCGCATCAGATTACTGAATATAGTTTGAAGTGTTTCGAAGGAGGTTTCCGCTTGCATTGCAGCTTTGTGATAGTGTACAACCATTTCCATTCATGAATTTGGACGATGCTAATAAATTACAGACTGGGACAGCTGAATAATGGATTGTTTGAAAAAATTACTCTTCAGGATTATCTATTATGTGTCTTCAGGAGTATCTTTTGGTGAATGGTCTTTGAGAAAAGTTGCATTTTTGATGAACTATCCTTTTAATAACTGTCAGTGGCGTCGTTAGTCCTGGGGGTCCAGGGCTATAGCCCCGGATCTTTTATGAATAGCCCCGGATCTCAAACTGACCCCAAAAAATAATAATAAAAAAATAGCCCCTGATCTATTCATCTATAATTCCGATTGCGCATTATGACAATGTAGACGTGTAGGCCGATAGCGTGTACATCAACATTTTCCACATGTACATTCAAAACTCTGTACTTTCTGTCCCGGGCGGGCGGGCTAAGTCCCGAATGTATTGTGATCCTAGCGACGCCTCTGATGACTGTCACATGTCATGTGATGCCATTAATGACATCAGGTTGTAGGTAGTCTGCTGAACGTTGCAATTGCCTGGAAGTACAGTACAAACTGAATGCAATATTTAGTGAATTCAGTTAAAATCCAGAAATATAAGTTAATTTTATAAATGGTTCATTAACAAAAAAAATATTTGTTAATTAAATACAAATATCTCTATATAAATGCAGACACATTTAATTCAAAAACCATTAATGTTCACACTAAATTCAGTGGACCCATAATTATTGGTTAAGGATGTAAGTTAACTACATATCAATAACGATATCAATATCTATAAGCATTTAATGATCATAGTATAAAAGGTCCCATATGCATTAATAAATGTTAATGAAAGATATATAACATATCTTTACTACATACCTGTGCAGCATAATGCTATAAAAAAACATTTATAGCCTGACAGGTACCATCCCTATCTCCAGGATAAACCCTTAACTTGTGTTTTTACTGACTTTATATGTTTTATACACTCTAAACGCTTTGATTATTGCATAGTTGTAAAAGATCACATAATATGATATGATATATCACGATAAATGTTACAATTCAATAAATCACGATTCATCACGATATCACAAATTAATCCTGATCATTATTTAAGTGCTAAAGAAAACTTCAAATTACATTAGGCTATATACTTGAAAGGACAATCTTTGTCTAATCCCCATTAGCAACTCCTAATGAACCCCTAACTTCTAAATTTAGACCCCCTTTAGACCCCAACAGAATTATAGAATTCTGCTGTTGATTACTGAAAATTCTCAAAATAAATTATATTTTCTCACACATTTCAAACAAAAAGAACATAGCACAAAAACTAAAACAAATTAAAATTACAAGTTAACTTTGTTTTAAAGAGCACGTACTCGTCTTTAATTTGACAACACATTAATGTAACTTGGAATTATATATTTTTTCTCCCATTAACAATCAAAAGAAATAAACCAACGTCCAAGTTTGCATAAAACGATATATTGCAAAGAGATTGAGCCATGCAGCAGTCAAATTAGGTCCGTACAGCTGATCATAATGTGCGAGCAAAATAAAGAAAGCACAAGACAAATCTCAACACATTTGTTTTTATAAATGATAAGGGGAAGTATGTGGCGTACATCTTTTTGCAGATGCAGGACATCACCGCGATCAAGTGACAACGTCGTCAGCGAAGCACAACATTACTGCTTCTTGGCTAGCTAGTGAAAGTGACAGCTTGTTGCTGCACAAGCGAAACAACTTTATTTTAGTCTGACAGAGGAAACAAACCGGACAATTAGTTTTCTAGTTAGCGATGGCATTTTCCATATTTGAATGAAATCGGAAGAAATGCGAGAAAACAACCGACTAGTCAGCCGGCTACACAGCTATTGCAACGTTCCATTACTAGACTGAGCAAGCTACCATTCGAGCTCCACAGCTGATGTGCTTGTCTATCAAGTTATCACGGCAGAGTTGCTGTGGTCTTCTAAAAGATAAAACTAACATTTCACAGCATGAAATATGGACAACACAAAACGTGTACACACAGTTCTTATTAATGACGACATCCTTGGGAATACAGTACAGGCTTTTATCTGGTAGATTTTGTGATATATACACAACTATTATGTGATAAAGAAACACGCCCGTTCAGGCGACCGCTACAGTAATTTAAAACACGGCTGTCGATAAATAAACGTTGATTCTATATCGATACAATATTGTGAAAAAAGAATTGCCTTTTTACATTAAAGTCGTTGTATTGGCACAGCACTATTGCCACCACATTGCCACAACAGATCGTTTTGGACTCTGTACCTTATTACTGGTCAAAATGCAATTGTGATGGCTTTAATTGCCACTTTATTGAAGCAAGTGATCTTTTTGAAATACCTCTATCTCACCCCAAATGACAGAGGAATAAACGATAGAGTAAATATGCAATGAGTCAATGGTTTTCACTAAGGATGTTCAGTGAAAAACAGGTCCTTGATTATTTGCCAGTTATAAACACTTAGAAAACCATATGGGCTGACATACTAGATCCAGGCCTATCATTATCTCTTATATATTTAATCTAACATTCATTTTGGGGGCTATCCCTGAAGTCTGGAAAACTGCTCATGTGCTCCACTGCTTAAGGGTGGGAACACTTGTGTCCTTGAAAACTCTCCCTATTTCTAAATTGTCATCCCTTGCTAAAAATCCTGGAGTCTTTGGTAAATAACAGTTACATTCTGGTTTTATTAGAAAATTGCTTTTTGAACATATTTTTCATTCTGGTTTAAGACCTGGGCACCATACTCACTATTACTTGTTGTAAAAGCCTTAGATGAGACGTTAAGCTTTGTTGCTCTGTTTGTTGACCAGTTGAAGGTGTTCGATACAGTAGACCACACTCCGTCTTATTGAAAAAGCTGTCTTCTTTGGACCTGGCTAAGGACATCTGCCTCTGCCTCTCAAAATTACCTTAGTGATTACCTGAGTGAAAGAACACAGGCTGTTGTAGCTGATGGAATTAAATATACATTTATTGTAGTCCACAAAGGAGTTCCATTGTGTTCAATTTTGGGTCCTAAATTGTTTGCTCTCTATATTAATGAAATCCATAACTCTTTATGAACTTGTGCCTTTGATTTTTATCCTGATATTGCACTTTTCACTATGGCTCCCTCTCCTGAACATGCTGTTGGAGAACAGCAGTGTGATTCCAACTCTCAAAAAATCAGTTATGGACCATTGGTTGGTACTAAATGCAAATAAAACATAGCGCATGCTATTTTCTAGGTCACAGAACACCATTTAGATTACTTTAAATGTGCTACCCTAAATGGTTATTATATAGAACGTGTTGCTTCTTACAAATATGTTGGGATTTGGTTAGACGATAATCTGTCTTTTAAAATGTGTTCTTATATACAAATGAATTGTGTCTGTTATGTCAGCATAGAAATGATATTGTGCAAGCAACACTTTTGTTGCTACTAGGTTATGGTGATATACTATATATGCATGCCTCAGGTTCGGTACTCAAATCTCTGGACGAAGTCTATTATTCTGACTTGTGTTTTATCACTGGTGCATATTTTCACATCACTGTCTATTAAATGCTTCAGTTGCCTCAAAGGGACAGTCATTGGTTGATATTTTTTTATAAGGCAGTCATGCAAAAACATCTTGACTATCTAACAGAGGAAATTTGTTGTAAGAACTGCAGTTACCAAACATGCACTCAAGACTGGATAGTGCTGGAGATACCGTGGATCTGCATCTTGATATTTGCTTCTTGCATCACATGCTAACCCTAATTGTGCATCTTATTTAGTAGGCTTGTAGGGCATATATTTTCTTATTGACCCCACATGCAAAGAATAAAACCTACACAGTGCAAACTTCATTGTGGCTCTTTTTGTAGAGAATCAATCCTGTTTTACCTGATTCCCTACCTGAAGACTCATTCAATCAAGGGAGCCAGAAAGAGATGTCAGGACTCTTGCTTTCGATTACCCAGCACACCTAACAATTAAATCAAGCATCTAACTTTGGTTTAATTCTTAATTCCCTGTATATAGTACTACAACCTACATAAAGATCGGACTATATTCAACATTAAAAAATGTGTAAAATAATCAGATAGAGAGCAAAAACTTTTTCATAGGACCATAGAACTTATAGTAGTCGAGTGCTAGGAACATAATGTCATCTACAGTCAGGGTTGGCTAGGTTACTTTTACAAGTTACCTGTCCACATTTGTAATCAGTAACGTAACTTTTTGATTACTCAAACTCAGTAACGTAATCTGATTACTTTGATTTACTTTTAGATTACTTTAATATTAAGAGGGATTTGAAAACAAATAGGAATTGCCTATAACCAATTGAACACGAGATCAATCAATGTACAGTTTACATAGCTGTCCAAAAATGGAATTTGCATACACTTGTGTAAACAAAATCTGCAGTAGTCTCATGGTTTGCTCCACAACCACAAACGTCAAAACGTTGCAAAAGCCCCAGGCACGCAAATGCACGTTTGCCGCACACAAATACATTTTACCCGCGTGAACGTAACCTGTGATTATTAGGACCACCAGTGATGGATTTTCAAAACGCAAATGAAAGAAATAAACTGTCATTATACACCTGCACTCTTAGCTTGAATTAAATGCGGTCAGCAGCCAATTATTACCACCATCTTCTTAGATGCAAAGAAAAAGCAGGATCACATGGTCTACCTGTATGGCCTGAGTTGAGGTAGCTGGGTCAAATGCAAATCGATCATCATCCTTTGAAGTGCTTCCCAACACATTTTCTTCTCAAATGTCGTGATGAATTCCTTATAATGTTTTATCTTGAAGGTAGCGCCATGTTACAGCTATTAAACAATAGTTTCCTCATCTTCGAAACTCTGTGTTGTTTGGTGCATTTGGTGACAAATAGACCTTGAAACTTGAAAACTATAACACCAGGTCTCATTGTTCTGAGAAAAATTTGTTGAGTGGATAACTAAATCACATTTTATTATGGGTAGGCTTATATTATTGTAAATACACAGTTTTTACCAAGAAAACTAGCGCTTTATTGGTCCCTACTCTGGTTATGCGCGCCCACCTTTGCACACATTATTGTCACACCCAACAACTGAGGTGCGCAATTGTTATTTTGGTTCAAATAACAATGTTTTTAAAACATTATGTAAAAGAAATCAAACATGCAACGTGTCAATTATTTCGCGCAACTATACTTTTACAATTTAAGTAATCAAAAAGTTATCATATCTCTTTTGAAAAGTATCTGTAATCCGATTACAATATTTTAGTTGGTAATGTAAGGGATTAGAGTTACTGTTTATTTGTAAAAAAAATACTGTCTACAGTATTTGCTAATTTCATCATAGCAAAACAATATAGACTGTTTTTAGTGATGAAAAACAAGTGGTCTTTTCTAAGACTAATATGTTCTGTATGGACTACTGCAAAAATTTTAAAACAAGAACATTTTGTAATTCTAGATGAGTAATGTGTTGGGTAATGAATGGAAACACATTGTTGAGGGAAATATGTAAAATATGATGATTGTGTAAAGTTGACTTGCTAGCATACCAGTTGCACCTGAATGATTAACATAACTCAAGGGTTAATTTAGGATGCAAATGTTGTATTATTAATATAGATGTATATCATCCACCCTCCTCGAAATAATTAACACTTAACCGGCTAACCATCCTGTTAACCACATTTTGAAATGATGATACTTAGTGATTTTTCATTGGACTGCGCAACACATGTTGAGTTAAACATAACCCAGCTTTTCACATAGCCAAAACAGTCTGATGCAAAAGAGGCTACAAAGACTACGCTAATTGATTACATATTGACAAATATCCCAGATATTCCTTTTTAATTTTACCTTTATTTTACTAGGCAAGTTGATTAAGAACAGATTATTATTTAAATAATGGCCTAGCAGAATGCTAAAAAGGCATTAATTAAGCAATGCGTATTGGCACATAGCAACAGCACAGAACCAACAAGGGGACATTAAAACCAAGCACAGACACACCTGAGCATGACAACAGCATACATGAAAAAAACATCGCCTTGGTAGCTGACCATTTAAAATCAATATAATACCTTTGACAGTGCTGGGTCTAGCCTGTTGGAGGCCCTAAGCAAAATATGATTTGGGGCCCCCTCTTCCCTATTGGTCGAGGGCTCTCTAGCAGTCGGAGGCCCCACTAGCGTTTGGGGGCCCTAAGCACCCGCTTATGTTGCTTATGCCTGGAGCTGGCACTGACCATAGGACACAAACATATTGAAAACAGGCAAAGACAACAACAAAAGGACAACATGGCAGAAATACAATGACCATGTAAATCACATGAAATACTAACAGGTGTCAATAAATGTGTTAATGATTGTGCAGTGTAAAGGTGGTGGTTACAAAATCAATTTTATATTTTTTTGTAGTTCTAATTGCTAGGTGCAGTGAACTGAAAGTAGCAACCCAAAGAAGGGACTTTTAACTGGATGTGACTAGCAGAGTTTGTGCTGTATGAAGAAGGTGCAGACATCTCAGAAAGGGGAGAGGGAGGCCTATGATGGGGCCTGTGATGGTTTTGTAGATAAGCATTAAAGGTGTATGATATTAGTTATGTAAATGAAAAAAAGTGAGCCTTGTGGTACTTTGTTGGTGACAGGTAGAGACTGAGATAGCAGATGTTCTGAATTTACACACTGGACTTGGAGAGAAATGTGGCAAGGGTGTATTACTATTAGATATTACTGACCATTGCCCTATTCCTTGTATCACAGAGGCCAGAACTTTGCATTGCCACTGAAAGAAACTGTTAGACATTTTCTTACAAGACCTTTAGAAAAGTGAACTTTACTTAATTTCTGCTATATTATAAGCCAAGCTAGCAATTTAGTATTTCAGTAGTGTTTTTGCTTCCATTGCTGACAGACATGCTCATTATAAAAGAAACAGAGTAAGGAACTGATCCAGCTCATGGTTCACTTCTGACATATCTCTTGCTATTTATAACAGAAGTGTGGCATAGGCTGAAGCTAGAAAAACAGACTTTTAAGAAACATGGGTATGCAAACTTATTAGAAGGGCAAAATCTGACCAAAATGTAAACTACATCATTGGATTGTAATTGTAATCTGGACCAATTTTGGAAACATGTTAATACCTTGAAAACAAGTGCATCCTCCTTACTGTCACAACAAATAGTGCTGATACAATTGCTCTGAAAAGTATTCAACCCTCTTGGACATATCCACTGTTTTTGTGTGACATCATGAAATCAAAATGGATTTAATTAGTTGTTTTTGCCGCTGATCAACACAAAAACTTTCATAATATCAAAGATTTTTTGTATTTTATTATTTCCAAGTATATAACAGAAAATAATTGGTTGAATGACACAGTGCAATATGTCTTGCACACTTGCAGCCTGGTTTCCAATACCTACATAATTCACTTCTGGATCTTTTGCTTGTACTAACTTAAAATAAAATAAAGGATATGCTATTTTATATATCACAAAATATATGTTTTTGTGATATAGATGTGGCTGTTAAAACACACTTTCCTGAGTTGGTTAATTAAGAAGCTAAATATTATTTATGGAAAGAAATGATGTCTGTCTCCTCAGGATAGAAATTCAATTGTGCAAGCCACTTTTATGTTGGTGCTGGATTGTGGTGACATGCTTTATAAGTATTCTTCAGCCTCATTGTTGAAATCTCTGGATTCAGTTGACCATCCTTGCATTTTATGATTGGTGCAAACTTTCGCAAACATCATTGTCTTTTATGCTCTTCGGTTGGCTGGGACTACCTGACTTCAAGAAGAGCCAGACATTGGTTAATATGTGAATACAAGGCAGTCCTGCAAAAGCTTCAGAACTATCTCAACTAAAAAAATAAGTGGAAAAACAGCAGTTATCAAGTGCTCACAGGACAGGCAAGTCCTAGAGATATTTCAGGCTTATTCAGAGCTAGGTAAAACTACTTTAGGCTATTATGCATTCATATAATATTTTGCAGTGACCATAAGTTAGAAATCCTGGTGCCTTTTAAGGCTATACAGACTGTCTGTGTGGTTACAGTGTGATTGTTTCTCTTTATTATGTGTTTCATTCTCTGTTTTATTTATGTGATACAGGGCTCAACTGTAAAAGAGACCTAGGTCGCAGTTTGATTCCCCTTTGTAAGGTAAAGGTAAAGAAAAAATGTATATTGAATTACAATAGACATTATTTAGATGTTACATTGCACATACACTCTTGCCTAATTTATTCTTAAGATATTTTTCATCAATTACAGATATTTTTTTAAATATGGAGCTACATGTATTCACAGCGTTATTTTGCAGAATATAGGGTTTTACTCCTAGACATTTCCTTATTGGGAACGACAATGGTGGGGATGTTGTTCCCTTATCTATAAATAAGTGCTACACTGAACAAAAATATAAATCAAACGTGTGATGTGGGAAGTTTTTACCCTGTTCCTAAAATACTTTGGACGCTGTGTAAAATGTAAATAAAAACAGAATGCAATTATGTGCAAATCATTTAAACCCTATATTCAATAGAAAAAATCCAACATATAAAAGGAAGAGCACGTGTAACCACACCAGCCCAGGACCTCGACATCTAGCATCTTCACCTTCAATATCGTCTGAGACAAGCCAACTGGACAGCTGCTGCAGGGAAGCTCATCTGTATGCTCGTCGTCCTCATCGGGGTCTCGACCTCACTGCAGTTAGTCGCCATAACCGACTTGAGTGGGCAAATGGTCACATTCGATGGCGTCTGGCACTTTGGAGAGGTGTTCTCTTCACGGATGAATCCCGGTTTTCACTGTACAGGACAGATGATAGACAGCGTGTATGGTGTTGGGTGGGTGAGCGGTTTGCTGATGTCAACGTTGTGGATCGAGTGACCCATGGTGGGGGTGGGGATATGGTATGGGCAGGTGTGTGTTATGGACAACAATCACAGGTGCATTTTATTGATGGCATTTTGAATGCACAGAGATACCGTGACGAGATCCTGAGGCCCATTGTTGTGCCATTCATCCACGACCATCACCTCATGTTGCATCATGATAATGCATGGCCCCATGTTGCAAGGATCTGTACACCATTCCTGGATGCTGAAAACATCCCAGTTCTTGCATGGCCAGCATACTCACCGGACAAATTCTACATAATTTGTAAGTGGGAAAACCTGCAAAATCCGCAGTGTATCAAATACTAGTTCTCCCCACTGTATAGCTGCTCTCATCTATGGGGAGATTGTTTGCATGTGCCCATCTGTCTCAACGGATGCTTCTAATATGGGGGTTCCTGCTCTCCCATTGGTGGCATTGTGGTTACCTGCAGAACTCTGGTGTTGTCATGGCCACTCAGTTGTTATCCTGTCAAATGAGTTTGGTACCTCAGCTCTCTCGATAGAGACGAGGCTTTGCTCATGCTGTGTTGTGGATTTGAAGGGTTGTTTCTGGGATCTTTGATTGTGTGACTCGATTTCGTCTTCTTATCGCGGTTTCTGTGCACTCCACTGCATTATGGAGCATGCAATAGTCAGAGGATACGACGTTGCAGTGATGAGTTTCGATCTAGGACCAGGGTATGTACTCTGTCATGTTACACTGGCAGTGACATACTGCAAGTGGTTGTCATGCTAACAGGGTGGAGCTCCCACGTTTACGTTATCGTGCAGTATGTCATGCAAGTCCTGGGTAGGGGTTGCATCATGCCAGAATTTGAAGCCGATTCATCTTACTATTCATGGTTGGCTTCGTGTCTGTGTGGTTGGCTATATTGATGTTACTGCCGTATTGTGGACAATGCATGTTGTTCTCTTTTCTGCAATTCACATTTGTCATTTCCCTATTACTGGTTGATGCATTTGTTCTATTGATTCCATGTCTCTCCCTGCAATAATGGCAGCTACTGGTGGCTGGGATCCACTGTTCTACTTCAGTGCCGCCGGGGCCAAGGAAAGTTGTGGTTGTCATCCCCGATCTTCCCACTCAGCTGACGTCAAGCATTATCTCCAAGTTTATACTCCACATTCGACTCACGTTGCTGCCCGATTCCTGCATTGCTTCGACCCACCTGGTCATCCAAGTCCTTGTCCACTGGTGGTGTGGTTGATCTGGATTCCTGTTAAAAACTCTGGACATGCCTGTCTGCATGTATTGAACTGCTGGTCATCTGTCCATGCTAACTGTTGCTGAGGCTGTGTACACTACTCTTCACCTAGCACAACAAGAGGCGTTCTAGTCACCTCTTTGGAGTTTGGGTCCTCTCTAGATATTTGTCCTTAGGATTTGAACTTTGGTTAGGGACCTTTTCCTAGCCACTTGCATCATGTGTTGCTTGTTTTTTGCTTGCTCTTTGAAGTTTCAGGCTGGGTGAATGTCAAATTGTGCAACCTGCCTGATTTCAGGGACCTGAGGTTCGATTGCTTCGTATTCTCTGATTCTGGGACCGCTATATCGGAAGTGCTGTTAGTATTGTGTTGTGTCCCGTATGGTGTGTATCATTTTATGACTACAAATTGGGTTGGCGGCTGTGTACTGATTGTTGCAGGTTGTGTTACTTATATGCAAGTACTTGTTGGGTGTTGAGGGACCGACTTCAGTCTGTGTCATCAAATAGGGTATTACACCATCAAGATGGCTGGTGCATCTTACTCCGGCAGGCACCCAGTGGCATCTGGTGGGAGTGAAATTTCTGAGTGCGATGAATGGGAGACACGCCGCAAATTAGGTATATTCTCACCTATCAGGATGGGTGGTCCGTCTTACTCCTACGAAGCCACCTGTGGTGTTTGAGAATAACTGCTCAGTAAAACGCATGTCTGAGTGTTGGGTGGAGCCGGTATTGAGAGAGTATCAGATGGCGCTCCGCTGTACGATGTATGGCAGTGGTTTTGCAGTGTTGGGGGATTGGTACTGTGTACCTTGCTCATTGCCATGGGAATTGCAAAAAAATTTCAAAGGTATGTTAATTTGGTAGTATATATGATCAGGTGATGGCAATAAGTTACCCAAAAGGAGCTGAACCTAATGCCAAGACTTGCATGTACATGGCTGTACATAAGTTCTCCAGTAAATGGTTAAACTCATACGTGGTGTTTTTTTGTCTGAACAAATTAGGTCAATTGGCAACAGGTCAGTAATATGATTGGGTATTAAAAGATCATTCCAGAAAGGATGGGGCTCTCAGAAGTGAGAATGGGGAAGAGTTCACCAATGTGAAATACTGTGCTTGCAACAATTTAACAAGAACGTTTCTAATGTAAAATTGCAAAGTGTTTGGGGATATTTTCATCTATGGTGCATCATATCATTACAAGATTCAGAGAATCTGGAGAAATCTCTGTACTTTAAGGGACCAGGCCAAAAACCAATATTGGATGGTTGTGATCTCTGGGCCCTCAGGTGGCACTAAAAATACACACGATTCTTTAGTGGAAGTCACTGCATGGGCTCAGGAACACTTCTTAAACAAGATCTAGATCTGCTGCCACCTTCATTGGGCCCGGGCTCGTTTAACATGGATTGGGGCGAAGTGGAATACTCTCCTGTGGTCTTACGAATGAAAATTTGAAATTATTTTTGGGAATCATACTAAAGAGAGGGACCATCTGGCTTGCCATCAGTGCACAGTTCAAAATCCAGCATCTGTGATGGTATGGGGTGCATTAGTGCACACTGACATGGGTGACTTGCACATGCTGTGAATGTGCCCATTAATGCTGAACAATAGTATACAGGTTTTGGAACAACATATGCGGACATCTAGACAATGCATTTTTCAGGGAAGGCCTGCTTATTCGAGCAAGACAATGCCAGAACCCATGTTCTGCACATATTACAGCAGCATGGCTCCATTGTAAAAGCGGCTGGATGCTAAAGTGGACCGGCCTGCAGTCCAGACCTGTCACCCAATGAAAATATTTGGCGCATTGTGAAACGAAAAAAAAAAACGAGGGAAAAAAACCAGTTAAATAATGATTATGAGCTTAAAGTGGCAGTCTCTCAGGCTTTAATTTGATGTTATTGAAATCCAATTTGGAGGAAGGGTTTAAGAATAACAGCTATTTTTCAAGGGACTAAAAGTAATTGGAAAATTGACTCAAAAGCTGTTTCATGGACAGGTGTGGGCTATTCCTTCCTTATTTCTTCAACAACTAAGCAGGTAAGAGGTCTGGAGTTGATTCCAGGTGTGGCATTCCCAATTGGAAACTGTTGATGTGAACCCACAACATGCAGTCAAAGGAGCTCTCAGTTCAGGTGAAACAGGGCATCCTTAGGCTGCAGAAAAAAAGAAAATCCATCAGAGAGATAGCAGAAAAGTTAGAAGTGGCCAAATCAACAGTTTGGTACGTTCTGAGAAAAAAATAACACACTGGTGAGCTCTGCAACCAGAAAGACCTAGACGTCCATGGAAGCCAACAGTGGTAGATGATTGTAGGGATCCCTTTCAATGGTATAGAAATACGCCTTCACAACATCCCTAGCCAAGTGAAGAACACTCTCCAGGAGGTAGGTATATCAATATCCAAGTCTACCATAAAGAGAAGTTCAGATAAGTTGCCTAGATGGCATTTTACTTTACAGCATGGGACAATGACTGAAAATACTGCGAAAGCAACACAGGAGTTTTATAAGACAAAGAAGTGCAATAGCATTCTGCAATGGGCCGAGTCAATCCACCTGATCTCAACCCAATGGAGCATGCATTTCACTTGCTGAAGACTTTATACAGAAAGACCCACAAACAACTGAAGACAGCTGCAGTAAAGCCCTGGCAAAGCATCACAAAGAAGGAAAACCAGCGTTTCGTGATGTCCATGCATTCCAGACTTAAAGCAGTCATTGCCTGCAGTCATTGCCAGAAAAGGATTCTCACCAAAGTATTAAAAATGAACATTATATTTTTGATTGTGTTAATTTGTACAACTATATTTGAGCCCCTGAAATGAGGGGACTGTGTGTGAAAATGGTAGCAATTCCCAAACGTTTCATACAATATTTTTGTTCCACCCTTGAATTAAAGTTGAAAGTCTGCACTTCTCCGTTGTTTAATTTCAAATCCATTGTGGTGGCATGCAGAGCCATAATTATGAAAATTGTGTCAATGTATAATTATTTACAGACAACGGTATATCAAGCAAGAATAAAAAAATGTCATGTGTTGCTGGCATCAAATTCAAAATGGGCATGTATTTTTCCAAAAACGATTTCTCAGTTTCAACATTTGATATGTTGTCTTTGTACTATTTTCAATTATGTATAGGGATAAGTTATTTGCCTATCATTGCATTCTGTTTTTATTTGCATTTTACGCAGCTTCACAACATATCTGAAAACGGGGTTGTAGAATGGGACGTAATTTCATTAGCTGACCCAAAAGACCCACAGAAAAGTATTTCATATGCACAGACAGCTTATCTCTGTCAAATGCTGTGCACAAATTAGTTTACATTCCTGTTAGAAAGCATTTCTGTATGGCCAAGATAATCCATCCACCTTACTTGTAGAAAAGTGTGAGATGAATGAGAACGGCTGAGGATGTGCTTCCGATGACACTCAACATTGACTGTCCGGAGATGGCCGAGATTTGCATTGATACAGCTGGACTTTAATCAGTAATTCAAATTAATACATACCTATACAAAGCTACTTATTCATACTAATGTACCAGATTAGTATGATACTAATGTACCACATATCTTTGTGCAATATCTAGCCCCAAAACCAGGTGCACAGCCTCAGTATTTTGTAGCCTATTATTTATCTTGACACTAGTATTTTTGCTCATGACTTACTCAAGCCTGCCAATATTGGAGGTAGACATCATTATGGCATTGCTCCAAAAAACTCCATTATACATGCATATCCATTAGGTCGGAACAGAGTGACGTCGGCTAGGAGAGGGGTAAAGGTCTTGTGATAAACAGGATCTACTTTTACCAATTTAAAATGCACACAACCCCATCGAGCACCATCTGTTTTGTTACTGGTCTACAACAACCAGTACATCCTGAAACTACATATAAATATCACTCTGAGTATTCACCAACAGCCTACGGAGGAACTCGATAATTTAGAGCCCCTAATCATCATCCCATGAGAGACGAGAATACGCATTGTTCGGTGTCCTTCCTTAGATTAAATGACATCACATTGCTGCATTGTTGTGTACTTGTCTATTGCCTAGATAAAGTGTCTGAAAGTAATGCTCTTGGTACAGAATAACACTGTATTCGTCCACTGGCCATCCTGTGAATAGTTCTCTGTTCTGTATCTGGTCTAGATCAAAACACCATAACGTGTTAAAGATAGGCCTTATATTAATTGTAACAGTCGTGATCCTCATATTACGCAGGTGTTAAGCTGCGGAAGTAGAGACGCATAGCAAAATATTGCATATCGCTCTATGGAATGAGGCAGGATACATTTCGCAACTATGTCTGGAAAAATCGCCCCGCATTGTTTTTTGCTGAACGAAGGGACAAAAAGGCATGCCATGTATGAAAACTAATGCGCGCTATGAGTATGCATACACTGCCTTTAAAGATAATAGGCAGGCTTCTACATTGCGTGGGTGGAATTACTTCAAACGACAGGAGAAGTTATGATAACACAATAACGACCAAATAGTCCTAGGAGAGCGGTAGGCTGTTTGTAAACTGTAATTGTATATGTTATTTCCGAAAAATAAGAAAATAGTAATGTGTGCACTCTAGGTTATCATGTAGGCGTCGACCTTCATGCCATCTCTTTTAGATAAGCAGGATGGCATAAACGGCGTGGCTGAATTTAACGCCAAGCTTCAATGCATCTGCACCATTTACGCGCCTGTTCATTATCCATCGCTTTAAAGGATCCTAACCTGCATGTTTTTCTACATTTCTCACTTAAAATGCCAATATTGGTAAATGCATTTTGCGGTATTTCCATAACTCTGATACCATCCAACGTTTTTATTCAAAGGCTGATCTGACTGAAGCTACTCAGAACACACTTTCCCGGGACGATAGCTTTGGATTTCGGATTCGGTTTTCGTTTGCATATATTTTTGTATCACATGGATCGTATTGGGATTAAGGTGGGGTTTTAACCCGATCCAGGTTTCAGGGATTTTCGATAGTGATGGTTTAAGGATTTACCAATTTGGCGAGCAAATGCAGAAGTAAAAAGTCAAGCCGATGTATTACATTAGCCTACCTCCCTTGTCAATTTAACTCCACTTCGATTAGAAATGCTTCAGTAAGACAATGGTTGAACAGTGGAAATAACGCCTGTGTCTACCTCAACATTCGCGTCGTATGCTTTTTATTAATGACACCGGTAAAGGTAAGTCAATCATACATTTGAAAACGATTGCATGCTTAAAAATAACCTACACTTCTTTGGCCTCACACTTTTGGTGGATGGTTCGATATAGTGCAGCAGTGTAAACGTCTTAATATGTATTATAATGTTCTTGTGTGGTATTTTGAATGACAAAGCTCAGCTATATAACACTGTAGTCCCAGAGTATATACGAGGAGATCAGAGCTGGGACTCGCGGTGTAATAGCATTCATGCCGCATAGACTGATCAGTAAGTATTGTCGTGATAAATTGCATTATGAGCTAATTGGAATAGCGTCTTGCGTGGTTCTTGAACAGTTTGAATATTTTTGGCTAATTGAAGTTATGTAACCTAAGTCTTTAACATTGCTTAATTTGAAAGTATGCTGTCGAGACAACGTGCGAGTGGAATTAATCCAAAATGATCGGATATGGTGATAGATACATTTCATGTCGGATGAAATTGCAGTAGCACACATGGGATTCAATTGACCTTTGGAAGTATTGGGTTATTCACCTGGTTTTGTAATGTGATTGTGGTGGAGTCATGCATACGCTTAATTCCTAAGGAATACTTGCAGTTGTAGGAATTTGTTGTAAATAACCAAAACAAGTCTATTGATACATGACTTGTGTAACAAATTACCATAGGGTGCGAAATCAGAATATCAGTTCAAGGCTGGTCTGTAGATTTAGCATGAATTCTGCATTCATTATAGGTTTTTATAATCTACGACCATTGACTTTGTGGGCATTGCAATCAAATGGTGATTGAATACAGAATATATGGGACACACACAACGTGAATTAAATCCTCCATTGCAGTTGCCAACCCTGTTTAAGAACATCAGCCTGCTTAGAGCGCAGGTGACGGGCGTGTCTGCATCAGCACGACTCCGACTTTGACAAGTTAGCAGCGGCACTGGAGAATGTTCATCCTTGCAGAAATGTCCAATGGCTGATTGGAGGCAGTTTCTGATACACCCATGTATTATTGGGAATCTGTTTATTACCGACCAATTGTATACGGAAAAAGAAAATGTGAATGTTGTTAATTTGTCTTACTAGATGCGGCACACTTATACACGCAGGCCTGTATTACGCATAGGCGGGACATCTGTAGGCCTATAGGTGAGAGCGAAAATACATTTTCTATTCAAAGATTCATGTGGGACATATAATTCATGACAATGAGTAGACTAGAACGCTACAATGCAGGAGTAGAACATACCATGTGTATTAGGTTCGGTGTGTAAATGACATGGTGCTGAACTTCAGATTCCAGGGAACTGAACTCATTACTGTACATTGTGCTGCATCTGATTGTTAGTTTACAAGAGCTCTATAAAATAGTCCCCTCAGAAACTCCAGTTTGTATTGGTTGGTTGGACTCAAGGGAGTGAGACTATTATAAACTATATTTTTACAATATGCAAATTAGTTAATTAGCTCCCCAATAATGGGCTTAATACATGTGTTAAGCTCCTTAATGTTAATAAAAAGTGCTTGTATTCAGTAAAAAAAAAAAACACAGGTAAATACCAAAAACAGCAACACTTTTAGTACACCATTATTACTAACAGTTAGTAAAGGTATTATTCTCGGTTCAATGGCTCTGATGGATTTAAGGTTAAGTGTAATTGTTTGTAAATTCTTTTATATTTTGTACAGACCATTATTGTGTTCAGGAGTTCAAACCTTGATTGCTGCATACAAACACTGTCTGGGACTTGCGCATTGGCTTAGTACTGGTGAATGATAGGGTTGTTGGAAAGGTTTGGTTTGCCTTACCTTGTCGTGGTGTTGCAACTTCTGGGTCGGTCACCTGCAAACTCAGTTGTGATTTTTGGCCAGAGAATGTGCACACTTTCAGCTTGAACAGACGGGTGACAAATAAAAAGAACATTTTACATGAAGTGCCTCAGTAAGGTGTTGGGCCGCCACAATTCTGCAAGTCTCGAGAACTCTATTGGAGGGATGGAACACCATCCAAAATATATTCCCCCATTTGGTGTTTTGATAATGGTGGTGGTGAAGTGCGCCGTCTAACACGTCATTCCAAAGTCTCCCATAGGTGTTCGATTGGGTTGTGATCTGGTGACTGCGAAGGCCATAGTATATGGCCTTCGCAAATTTCTTTACTCATCAAACCATTCATTGACCCTTCATGCCCTGTTGTCATACTGGAACAGACCAATTCCATCAGGATAGAATTGTTTCACCGTAGGATAAAGCTAATCATTTAGAATAACTTTACAAGGATTTCCAGTGACCCTTCCCTCTAAGGAGACAAATTGACTCAAACCCACATGGCATAACATAGACTCCAGACTCCCTCACTGTAGGGTTCAAGCATTCTGGTTTTTCTTTTAATTGGTCACAATCTATAGGTTTCAGCTGAAACGTCCTGTTTGAGTAGTGGTGTAATAAGAAGCAGAATGGCTTGGAAGGCTGTCGCTGAACAACTCTGCTGAGCCCAATGGGAGTTTCTGTGACAAGGCATGGCTATGAATACGACATCGGTGGCACAACATTGTTAAGGAAGAAAAAGGCAGAGCTATATATATGTGTGTGTGTGTGTGTGTATGTATGTGTGTGTACACTTCAACTGTGAGAGACGGAATCTAAAACCAAAATCCAGAAAATCACATTATATGATTTTTAAATAATTAATTTGCATTTCTTTGCATGACATAAGTATTTGGTCACCTACCAACCAGTAAGAATTCCGGCTCTCACAGACCTGTTAGTTTTTCTTTAAGAAGCCCTCCTGTTCTCCACTCATTACCTGTATTAACTGCACCTGTTTGAACTCGTCACCTGTATAAAAGACACCTGTCCACACACTCAATCAAACAGACTCCAACCTCTCCACAATGGCCAAGACCAGTGGGAAAACCTGCAAAATCGGCAGTGTATCAAATACTTGTTCTCCCCACTGTATGTATGTGTGCTTATACATGTATAGCTCTATTCAGGTCATTGACCAGGTCCTGCCATGTAGTTCTGGGCTGATCCCTCACCTTCCTCATGATCATTGATGCCCCACAAGGTGAGAGCTTGCATGGAGCCCCTGACAGAAGGAGATTGACCTTCATCTTAAACTTCTTCAATTTTCGAATAATTGCGCCAACAGCTGTTGCCTCTCACCAAGTTGCTTGCCTATTGTCCGGTAGCCCATCCCAGCCTTGTGCAGGTGTTCAATTTTATCCCTGATGTCCTTACACAGCCCTCTGGTCTTGGCCATTATGGAGAGGTAGGAGTCTGTTTGATTGAGTGTGTGGACAGGTGTCTTTTATACAGGTAACGAGTTCAAACAGGTGCAGTTAATACAGGTAATGAGTGGAGAACAGGAGGGCTTCTTAAAGACAAACTAACAGGTCTGTGAGAGCCGGAATTCTTACTGGTTGGTAGGTGATCAAATATTTATGTCATGCAATAAAATGCAAATTAATTATAAAAAAAATCATACAATGTGATTTTCTGGATTTTTGTTTTAAATTCCGTCTCTCACAGTTGAAGTGTACCTATGACAAAAATACAGACCTCTACATGCTTTGTAAGTAGGAAAACCTGCAAAATCAGCAGTGTATGAAATACTTTTCTCCACTGTATATATGTGTGTGTGTATATGTATGTATATATATATATATATATATATATATATATATATATATATATATATATATATATATATATATACACTCACCTAAAGGATTATTAGGAACACCTGTTCAATTTCTCATTAATGCAATTATCTAATCAACCAATCACATGGCAGTTGCTTCAATGCATTTAGGGGTGTGATCCTGGTCAAGACAATCTCCTGAACTCCAAACTGAATGTCCGAATGGGAAAGAAAGGTGATTTAAGCAATTTTGAGCGTGGCATGGTTGTTGGTGCCAGACGGGACGGTCTGAGTATTTCACAATCTGCTCAGTTACTGGGATTTTCACGCCCAACCATTTCTAGGGTTTACAAAGAATGGTGTGAAAAGGGAAAAACATCTAGTATGCGGCAGTCCTGTGGGCGAAAATGCCTTGTTGATGCTAGAGGTCAGAGGAGAATGGGCCGACTGATTCAAGCTGATAGAAGAGCAACTTTGACTGAATTAACCACTCGTTACAACCGAGGTATGCAGCAAAGCATTTGTGAAGCCACAACACGCACAACCTTGAGGCGGATGGGCTACAACAGCAGAACACCCCACCGGATACCACTCATCTCCACTACAAATAGGAAAAAGAGGCTACAATTTGCACAAGCTCACCAAAATTGGACAGTTGAAGACTGGAAGAATGTTGCCTGGTCTGATGAGTCTCGATTTCTGTTGAGACATTCAGATGGTAGAGTCAGAATTTGGCGTAAACAGAATGAGAACATGGATCCATCATGCATTGTTACCACTGTGCAGGCTGGTGGTGGTGGTGTAATGGTGTGGGGGATGTTTTCATGGCACACTTTAGGCCCCTTAGTGCCAATTGGGCATCGTTTAAATGCCACGGCCTACCTGAGCATGGTTTCTGACCATGTCCATCCCTTTATGACCACCATGTACCCATCCTCTGATGGCTACTTCCAGCAGGATAATGCACCATGTCACAAAGCTCGAATTATTTCAAATTGGTTTCTTGAACATGACAATGAGTTCACTGTACTGAAATGGCCCCCACAGTCACCAGATCTCAACCCAATAGAGCATTTTTGGGATGTGGTGGAACGGGAGCTTCGTGCCCTGGATGTGCATCCCACAAATCTCCATCAACTGCAAGATGCTATCCTATCAATATGGGCCAACATTTTTAAAGAATGCTTTCAGCACCTTGTTGAATCAATGCCATGTAGAATTAAAGCAGTTCTGAAGGCGAAAGGGGGTCAAACACAGTATTAGTATGGTGTTCCTAATAATCCTTTAGGTGAGTGTATATATACTCTCACTCACACACACATACACACACACACCTGTTCAAACGTTTGGGGTCACTTAGAAATGGCCTTGTTTTCTGTGAAAACATACATGAGTTTGAATAGGAAATATAGCAAAATCAATAGGAAATATAGTAATTGACAAGTGTCACGGTGAGCCAGGATACATGGAGCAGAGTGAGAGGGTATCATTCTTTTATTATTTCTCTCCAAAAAATAACAAAAGAAGAGGCACACCGCAGACTGAAGGCTAAAGCGCTAACGCCAAACAATGACCAATAACCATAGGATGAACAGGGCAACTTAAATAGGGTCCCCAATTAGAGACAACGAGATGCAGCTGACTCTAATTGGGAAGAACAGAAAGCAGTACAGCAGAGATGCCTAGAGGCACCTCTGCGGTCAGGTCCTGACTGTGCCCCCCAGGTGCATGGAGATGCCTAGACGTCCCCAGCCAGGACCTGACAACAAGATTAGAAATAAGGATTTTTAACTGAAATAATAATTGTCTTTCAAACTTTGCTTTTGTAAAATAATCCTTAATTTGCAGCAATTACAGCCTTGTAGACCTTTGGCATTCTAGTTGTCAGTTTGTTGAGGTAATATGAAGACATCTGAAGACATTTCACCCCATGCTTCCTGAAGCACCTCCCACAACTTGGATTGGCTTAATGGGCAATTCATACGTAGAAAAGATCTGTAGATACCATATACGGCCAAGCTGCTCCCAGAACAGCTCAGTAGGGTTGAATTCCGGTGACTGTGCTGGCCACTCCATTATAGACAGAATACCAGCTGACTGCTTCTTCCCTAAATAATTCTTGCCTAGTTTAGAGCAGTGCTTTGGGTCATTGTCCTTTTGTAGGAGGAAATTGGCTTCAATTAAGTGCCGTCCGCAGGGTATGGCATGGCGTTGCAACATTGAGTGATAGCCTTCCTATTTTAAGATCCCCTTTACCCTGTACAAATCTGCCACTTCACCACCACCAAAGCAGGAACTGTCTTTTTTCAAGTCGGTCCTTTAGACCAGGGACTCACAGGTCACAACCTTTAAATTTTCCCCCTCAGATTGCCACAACAACTAGCTGCATCTGTTTGTAGCCCATGTAAAACGGTTGCTAGTCTCTGATCCCATAGTTCCACTATCTCATACCATTGTAGATGCTCTTGATACAGACACTAAGTATAAAAACTGCTGTTAGTTTACAGTATTTAACATATTTCAGCCCCTCATTTGGAAATCTGCTGAAAGTGTAAGCATGTGATCCCACACTGAATTACATTTAAGCTTAAGATTGGGGTTCTGGGGGTAGGGGTTCCAAACAGTAGCTTTCCTGACATAAGGTTCGCCCAACCAAAAACTTGTCTTTATTCAAAGATTCCCAGATTCAACCAAATGCATAAGCTGGGCTACTTAAATAAAATACAAACTCATAAGGTAGGCAAGGTGGCTAGAGCTGTTTATTTACAAAGATTAATCAAGAGAGATCTGTTATGTATGCACAGCATGGAAATAACTTCATGTAGTCGTTTCTTGTAGCCTGTCTATCAGTCTCTTACATTGACTGGGAGTATTCTTTTCCCACTCTTCTTTACAACACTAATTCAGCTGTGTTATGTTTGTGGGCTTTCTTGCATATACAGCCCACTTCAAGTGCTCTCACAGCATTTTGATATGATTGAGGGCTTTCCATATCTTAAAATTTTTTGCTTGTGTATTTTGCATCATTGTCTTGTTGTAAGATCCAACTTCAGTCTTTTGACAGATGGCCTTACAGGCTCCTCAGGAATTATTTTACAAAATTGTATTAATATTTGTTTAACAGCCAGTTTCTACATTTCTATGTTCAGTGTATTTAAGTTCTGGTTGTTCAGTTTCTCCATGATCTGTTGTTTCAATCCATTGTGTTCTTTGATTTCACCGGAGTGTAGTTTATTATTCCCATCTGTGTCTCATTTTGTCCTCATTGCCGCAGTATTTAGTCTCCCAAGTATTCTGTCAGTTTGTTGGTCATTGTCCCTTGTGATGTCTTTATTTCCTTCACAGTCAGTCTTTGGATTAAACATGTTTGTTGATGTGTCCCACTTTCTCTATTGAAGACATTACAATTTGACACAACTATGGCAAGTAGGCTCTGAGTTAGCAAAGCAGCCCCAAACCATAATGCCACTGCATCCATGCTTAACGTTTGGTATGAAGTGCTTCTGTTCACATGTAGTTACATTTCCCCCAAACATGGTGTCTGTCATTGCAGTCAAAGAACTCCACCTTTGACTCATCTGTTCGGAGCACATTGTTCCAGTAGTTTTGATTTTTACCCAGGTATAGTCTGGTAAACATCAGTCATGTGTTTATATATTTTTTAAAGCACTGGCTTCTCCCTTGACTTCCCATGTAGGCCAAGTGTGTGCAATCTCTTTTTGACAGTTGACACATGCATTTCAACACTGATTGTGGCAATAAAGGCCTGTAGATCCGTTGATGTTACCCTGGAGTTCTTAGATATCTCTATGTGCATCTTTCAGTCGGTTCTTGGGCTGGAATTGGTGGACAATGTGTCATGTAGATTGTCAGTGGCCAGGACTTTTCTCCATTTGTAGATAATTTGTCATACAGTGGAAGGATGTAATATGAGTTGCTTGCAAAAGGCTTTGTAAACCCTCTCAGACTCACAGACATCAATAATCTTTCTGTTGAGGGTCTTGGATAGGTTGTTTGATCTTGGCATGATATATTACTACACACCCATATGGTTTTGACCTAACCAGACCAAGTTTCAGCTTTTTATTAAATGCCGGCTCATCCCAACTTAATCTCTAGTGATAATAATAATACCTTTCAGCAGTTCTGTGCATTTTAATTTCAGACAGTTTATGTGACGGTAAAGTTAGGGGTTTAATAACTTTTTCCACTTAAAACAAAAGCATTTCTGTTTATTTTAATTGCGTGAATTGTTTCAAATGCATTTTTTGTGATTTGTTAAATTCACAAAAAATCTGTATTTCCAACTATGTAAAAAAAGACTGCTTTCTAGTTAGTGCACTTACTTGTTTACATGATTGTGTCCTTGCCAGTCCTAGATTTTAAATGTTTTAACTCAGGAAATAGATGGTAAAAATAAGGTGCTACCTCAGAAGTAGACGGTAATAGTGAAGGTTGTAAATCCATTAAAGAGAGGTGGGGGCTAAATGTCAAAACGCTTACCATTAAATGAAGCGTACATTCCCTCATATCACTCACATTTTATTCGTACCACGCTTCTATGACATACCCAGGGGAAGCTGAGTGCATCGACTTGCTGAGTTGCTACATCAGTAGTACAGTATGCTGCATGCATTTTACATAGCTTGCAGTGTCACTCTGCCACTGTTTAGTACCTATAACCAGGTGCAGCTTCTCTAGCCGCTCCTCCATCTCAATCAGGATAGGGACTCTATGTGTTCTGGCACATCATGGACAACACCTCTCTACAGCTGTCCAGTCTGTCTAGTGCTATGAAGCAGAGAGGGGCAGTCACATGATTAAACTCCATAGGTGAAGATAGGAGACACACGCCCAGCATAGAGATAACAAATTAATTTTATCTGAATGAAAATGAAATAAAATATATAGGTGGAACAATGTTCTGCATCCTTTAAAGAAATGAATAAACAGCCTTTAGACTTTAGAAAATGAAATGCTTTCAGGGTGCATTTCAATGAGCTGAAGCATACGTTTAAGTCTGAACGATTGACAGGTTGTATGGTAAATACTCACTCTATGTCCGTACGTAATGAGAGAGTGCTGAAGTGGTTGGTGAAAGTATCAGAAAACAGATGTCAGATAGGTTTATTGTTAGCATGGATTAATACACCCGAGCTGTATTCAATTAGTAATTTCAGTGAATTAACAACAAATACGACTGTCCTTGTCTATTTATTTTTTTTTGCTATTGATGCAGCGGTTGGGGTGAGATAGGTTATCACTGTTTCTTGCTTGTCGACTCAATGGATCAAGTTACGGCAGGAAACCAGGGTTCTGATGCAAAGGCTTCATCTAAGAAAATAAACCATCTTGAGGTCTGCAATTGCAGAGGGCAATCAATAATTGCAGATAAAGGATGTTGGAATATCAATGTCAGAAAACAAATTTTTAACAAATGGCTAAGTGTCATTATTATCGCATGCAGGGTATGTCATAGTGAAATGTTAAACAAAACAATATTTAACATTTGTATCGATATCAAATAATAAATGTTTACAGTTTTGCAATATACTATATTGCTCGGTATTTGAGTTATTTCTAATGTTCATCAAGTGTGCCAATCATTTTGCATGTGCAAGTGGGAAGGCTGCTGCTGCTTTCCAGGTTGGCAGTATAGGCAATAGGGTGAGATTAATGTTGCCTCTCTAGCTTGCCAGTCTGTTGCATTGTGTTAGAGCAGCTGCTCGGGGTGCTGGTGTCATGTGTTAGCATTATGAAATCAAGACTGATACCGGTATTATCGGCCACTGCAGAAACGACAGGGTGGAGACACACCACAACCAGCAGACTTCTGAATTGGCTGAATGAAAGAGAATCAGGATTTTAACATTGTTGCACTAGTGCTGTAGAGCATCATTCCATGAAGTCTGGATGTCAGACAGCTGTATGCATATTAATGCAGCAATGTGTGTGTTGCTATGTGCAATATAACTTTACTGTAACCATTAATGCCACTGTAGCAAAACAGTAGATCGACCAAAAGAACGAACCTCTACCACTTAGCGTACACATACATCACAAACAGTTGATGTGCAGTAGGGGTTTATGTCCCTCAGATAGTAGTGTTGGTTGACATGATGAAGTTACATTTTATACTCTAAATGAAACACTTTTCAATGATCTGTCAACTGGTACTTTCTTGTACCTAAGGGCTTTCTTTTAGCTGCATCTGAAGTTGGGTGTCTAATCTGAATAAGGAAATTGCTGTTAGTACCCCAGGGGACAAGGGTGATCAGCATAGGCCTGAAGCATGCATCTCATGCTGGGGTAGAGCAAGGCATTAGTAGATAGACCTGTCTGGTTCCTGCAGCTGAGGAGCTATCCTGGTGCAAATGGCATGCAGATAATCAGACGGACGTAAGATGTGCTTCAGTGGCAGCAGAGGACAGTGGTGGTGGGGGCAAAGGTCAACAGGGGCAGCAGTAGTCACAAATATAAAAGCTAAGCTGTCAGGAAGCATGGAAAATTACCAAAACATATTATGTGGCCCATCACACCGTTTTGAAGACCCCAAGGAAAACATTTGTTTGCCACCCTTGCTTTTTATATTTTGCTCACTTTAGCTTCAGGAGGACAGTAAACGTTGTTGTTATTGGGCAGGGAAGATGAGGACTAAGGTTAGGACATGGATTTCTAAGGACAGCTGTCGTTAGATTGATCAAGATTTGCTACGGTCCTGGGGTACTGTAGAGATTCAGATGGAATATGGACATATGGACCGTGTCATTTTCCTGTCAGCATCTTAACTGGTACTGCTAAAGAACATTATTATACCCAAGCCACAAACCAGCCTCCAAGCCTCTCTGTTGACTCAATGGAGCATAGATAACAAGATTACAGGTGGCACCTGTCTCTTCCTAGATCTGCTCTTCTACAATATGGTTGTTCTGCTGTTGGCACTGACCTGGACTAGTGTTACAGGAGGTGGATGTCACTGTCTTTATAGGGGCATTTAAATGAAGACACATTATATTATTATACATACATAAACTAGTGTTTTGTACTGTAGTAGCGAGCCAAACCCACCCAGCCAAGCTCTTAGAATATATAGCTGCTGCTGGTCCTTGAATCAAGGGGGATGACATTGATCTGGATATACTTTCAGTAGCTGCATCAGATGATATCGACTAGGCTGATATCTCAGACTAACATGTCTGTAAGCTCTTTGCGTCTCATTCAATAAGGGATTTGTAGTTTCTGTGGACTTCATCACTTGGGAAAGCAGGGTACCAAGCTACCTAGTAGGCCCACTGACACTGATATCCATGGTGCAATCTAATTAATAAATTGTAACAATGCTTACATTTGTGGGAATCATCATTTCTGAACACTCACTCAATAAGGTAAGGATTTACACTTTGCAAATGCAGCTAATACTCGGCCAGGACTTCTTATGCCATATAAGTGCGTGGCATTGATCGGTTGCACCAATATTATTTCTTACCATAGTATTGTCCTGGGCATGAAGTGGTTTTGTAGCAAGTTCTGTAGCAGACTCTAGCAGACATCTCTGCAAACCCTTTTCTGCAGTCAAACCACAGAAAGCACTAACCATTCTCGTGCATTCAGCCCAGCAGCAGCTGTCCATGACAGCACCACTGGGTTAATTTCTTCATCTATTTTAGTCTTACTTGGTTTGATTCTTAATCAGACTACTACATCTCTGGACAACAGCCCTACTGTTGTTGTACAACACCTTTTTAATCTGCACATGATGGGATGTAGCCTAAATATGCATTATTTCATTTAAATAATTAATCCACTAAAATGCAATTAAAGTCTGTAATTTTATTAAATCATTTGTCATTGCTTTGCTTCCTATTAAATAATAAATATTTAGTCTAGCAATTGCAGTAGGCCAGATGTCAGGTGTTATAGTAGACTGATAAAAACTAAAAACATGAAAAAACAGACAAAATTAACAGTGCAGCACAACAATTCACATTCTGTTCCCTCTGGATCAGGTGACTGATGTTATGACAGTAGTAGGTCCAATCTGTCTGTACAGGTTTTAAGGAAAATAAAAACCAGTAGTCTCAAATGTGCCCCATAGTACTACATGATTATCATATAAAGCTCTGAGGATTGGGAGAGCCTGAGTTATTTTCAAACTCAGAGCACGGAATATTCTTCTAATTACACAAAGATGTTGTTTTCACTGGTTCGAGGAATAAGGAGATTCCTTATGAGATACAAAGTTTTCTTTTTTCTTTTTTTTTTTTTTTATCTTTAATAAACCAGTATATTGAAGTTGAGAAGAGAAGTGTTAGACAGACCTTGGAACATCTCTGGACGGTTCTGTAGATGGATTGAACTCACTGATTAAAATCTCTGTAAAGAATACTTGTGTATGAGTCCACCAGTGGTGCTGCTATGGCCCATCTGTCCTCTGTATCCCCACAGAGCAATGCAAACAGCTAGTTAGTGAATTTGAAAATCACAAAAATTCCAATGTGAACAATGATAAACTGTGTCCCATGAGTGATGTGTTGCCATTTTCCGTATACTTTCACTTTCATGTTTCTAAATTTGGGAGAAAAAATTCCCTAAAAGGTACATAGACCTCATTGAATGTTTTTTTGTTTTGTTTGATGCATTGGTCTGTAAGTACGAAGTAAGTGGTTTTTAAAGGATTTAGAAACATAGTAGGGTAGGCATTGAATATATTCTGTCTTTCTACACCATCCTCTCTGTATGCCAAATGCCAAGGGGCTCTAACACAACACAGGTGGCTGACATTGACTTGCATGAGATGTGAATTGACAAAACAAAGGCACCAACCGCCAACTCAGAATGAATGCACTTTGGAATGGAAAACAACAGTGACATAACAGGCCCTGCAAACTTGTCTCTCAAAATGCATTGAGACATAGCAAACTACCAGTCATACCTGTCAGGGGGAAATGTGGGGATGAATACTGCCAAGTAGAAGGTCAACCATCATATTGATAAGAGTGATGTAAGCATGTCTTGGAGCAGGCAAGCTTTGTGTTTAGATACATGGAAAAGGGTAACAGACATTATTCGCATTGTTATAATACTAAAAAGTGAGCTATATACAGTATGTGACATTCAGAGCCAACACATAGTTTAAGATGTGCCTCAGAAATGTCTTTGTTATAATTAGCTGGCCCATAGTTTAAAGCCCAATACCGTATCATGCCTTTTCTCAGAAATGAGATGATTACTTTGTTGTCCAATAAATCGTGAGCTTACAATTATAAGGTTCCATCTGCAAATCAAAGATTTCATATACCTGTTAGCAAAGGTTTTACATAGTAAATTGATTTTTTTATAGCTTAACAAGGCCATCACCCTAGTTGTACTTAGGGTGAGTCATATCAAAATCCTGATACAACATTTTCTTTTTTTGGAATAGTTCAAATGCAGATGTTACTTTATAATTCTGAGAGCTCTGATCTGGTTCAGAATTATAAGGTTCCATCTCAACATCACAATGAATAATTATAGCCATATTGGAAATAGAATATCTTAACACCAAAACATTGTTTAACACATACACTACATGTGAAAAATGTATACTTTTATAAGATTTAGAAATAACACATCATATTTATATTTGAGTCATTAAAACATTTATATTCAACATTTCAATTCATTTGCAGTTAGGCAATACCATCAAGTTTGAAACATCTTATACATGAAGCATGTCTTTATTTGTTTACTCTACATAATCACTATTATTACTTTTCATATGTGACGATTTGACAGTGGGACACCGTGACAAAGCCGTATATATATATATACTAAAGGACGTAACGCAGGCCAAAGGCGCAAGATGTTTACTTACTATACCAGTTGTTATTTCGTCGTGAAATTAGGTTATAGTAGTAAAATAAAAGAGAAGATCTGTTTTGATGCCATTTTGAGGCAATTTAATTTTAAGTTTCATTCAGGTTCGTTTCAATTCACTTGCTATGGGCACGCGCTAGCGTTCCAGCTTAGCCAGCGTTCTTTTGCCGTTTTTGAGGCTAGGGTGAATTTTTATGCGTTCTATTGTCCAGCCTAGTATAAATGAGTGTGTATTGCAATTTCTTAACCAAGATCGAGTTGAACACCAAAGAGGGAACCCTTACTCCGATAATTTCAATAAACGATTGAATTCTTTCTCCTTTAACTCTCGGTTACGTTCTTAACTAAAGTGACCACATAAAGGCCAGCACAGACATCGTCAGTAGATACGCTGGGTAAAAGATACATGGGCTGTAATCACCAGTGTATTTCATCTGTAGATCCTATCAAACAAATATGTTAACTTGTGGGGAATGTAGACCTCATTGGCTTTGGTCAAAACTAGTCCACTTTGTAGGGGATGAAATAGAGTGACCTGGATTAGCAACTATTGATTATAGATAATACCAGTACCATTTAGTTATTTTATGATAATATTTTTTTTATTTACAGATAATAAATGCATTATTTGCATAAATAGTCAATTGTTAATTAATTGTTAAACAACCTAACTATTTTCTCAATTTACAATAAGTTCTAGAGTTAACACTTCACAGGTAAGCATAAGTACCTGATTCATGTTTAAAATGTTTGCATTGACCTGTGTGAACTAGACTGATCCAAATATATATACACTGCTCAAAGTTAACATGTAATCTACACAATGTAACACTAAGTCAATTAAAGCGATATCAATCTGTCCAGCTAGAAAGCAAAAGCTATTGTGAATCAATGTCACCTGTTTTGGTGCAAATCAAAAGTGAGTTTATGTGCACCTGAGAGGCAACAGCAAGGCAACCCTGAAAAAGGGAATGGTTTTGCAGGTGGTGGCCACAGACAATTGCTCTCTCCTTATCCTTCCTGACAGATTCTTCTCTAGTTTTGTGTTTTGCTAGTGTCCTTGTCACTACTGGTAGCATGAGGTGGTACCTGCCGACCATTCAGGTTGCACAGGTAGTCCAGCTCCTCCAGGATGTGTCACCCAGTACAGTCTCAAGAGCATGGAGGACATACCTGGAGATAGGCTGTTACACAAGGAGAGCTGGACAGAGCCACAGAAGGGCATCAACTGGTGGAGTGGGCCCTGGGTTCCTCCTGGTGCAGGACAATGCCCAGCCTCATGTAGCCAGAGTGTGTAGGCAGTTCCTGGATGACGAAGGCATTGATGCCATTGACTGGCCCTCAGATTCCCCAGACCTGAATCCAATTGAGAATCTCTGGGATGTTATGAATTGGTGCATCCAACGCTGCAAAGTAGCGCTACAGACTGTCCAGCAGCTCACTGATGCCCTGATCCAGGTCTGGTAGGCGATCCCCCAGGACACCATCAGCCGTCTCATCAGGAACATACCCAGACTTTGTCAGGAGTGCATACAGGAACATTGAGTCACATAATGAGTTGCCGTGATGAAATTCACGCAAGTTGGAACAGCCTGTGATGTAAATAGTTTTCTTTGATTTTCAGTGTAAGTTTGAATCCAGCCTTCAATCGGTTGGTGATTTTGGTTTCCCTTGACCGTTGTTATGTCATTTTGTTCTCAATGAATTTCACAATGTACAGTAAAGATTTTGATCTTTTAAATATTTCGTTCATCGAGACCCAATGTGTGACTTAAGTGTTCCCTTATTCTTTTTGAGCAGTGTATGTATTGGTCAGGCAATCGATTTAAACATTAAATCACTCCTTTCGATGCAAAGGAGCAGCGGCTCTACTCCGTGTTCCTCATGGATGGCTGAGCTTCTCACCCTATCCCTATGGGAGAAGCCAGCCACCCTTCTGAGAAAACCCATTTCAGCCGCTTGTACTCGCGATCTTGCTCTTTCAGTCATGACCCAGCCTTCATGACCATAGGTGAGGGTAGAAACGAAAGAATCGGCAGATCATATATATTTTTATATTTATAGTTACCTTTTGTAAAGAATTTATCATCTTTGGTGAAAAATGATGCATCCTCTGGTTCAGTGTAGAACTAAGCACTTAACTGCTTAAGTTATTGATGTGCAAGTAATTTGTACATCAATAATGCCAAGCAACTCCAGGTAATAAAGTATCAGTCAAACTGCAGACTGTGTACAGCTTGGCTTGGTAAAGTCATGATCTTGCACATCTGACTGTGAAGCACCTTCAGCATTCAAATGGCTAGCTCAGTAGTATTTATTAGCTGAGTGACTGGCTCATATATTGTTATGTGCTGTTAGAAATAGTTTTACTAGAAAAAAAGTACAATAAGACAATCATCTGTATATAGCAGGTGATCAGGGCTAGCTTGCAATTTTATTTCAGTTGCACTGGTTCACAATCAGCAACCATTTGGGTAATTTGGTTTTATACAATACATGTTTTTCTATGTAGTTATTAACATACAGGTTAAAGTGATAATTTCATTATGAGAACCGTCTGATACTGGTGTGGTCGTTGCCAGTCGCCCTTATATGGCTTAGCCCAGATGCTTAAATACACCGTAGACTTGCATATTGTGGAAACACACACACACACACGAATCAGCTTAGACAGATTAATCTCATAGGCCCGGCTCATGAGCTCCACTGTTACAGATTTGAAACTGCTGTAAAAGCTCAGTAGCTGATGGTAACGGTATTTTGGATGCATCACTTGCAAAATATACTAGTTACTGGAATCTTTTTTTTTTTAAGGGCATCAGCCACACAATTGAATTTAGAATTGAAAATAAATGTTTTTATGAAATAAATGTTTACACATCGAATTGCAGTGCATCAAAACAAATCCTATCAATTAATGATTGGAATCAAACCAAATTGCATCAAATTGTTTCAAATTAAAAAGTATATTTTACGCTGCTGTACTTCAGGCCATGTCTTTAGATACATATCAAATGGGAAAGATGCACATCCTTAATCGTTACCATTTTTCTGTAGATGTTGTATTTTCCCCTGGGCAATACAAAATTTCCTTTTGTTATTAATGATACTCTTCCCCTTACATTTCCTCCCTGTATGGCTCCATTGAATTGCATTAGCTCATAGCTAAGATATTACTAGGTAGTTACATGGGATGAATCAATGATTCCCAATATGTCTTTTTAACAAGTCACTGTGAATATCAAAATGTCCTTGATATGAATGTTCCCATACAGAAATATCTGGCTTATATAGCTAATTTTCTATCTTTTTTTGCAGCTGCTGCTTTGTGTTCAGTTTTGCTGGATTATTGAAGCTCTGAGGTATGGAAGGCTGCAGTAAGCTTCTTTATGATTGAAAAAAAAGTATTTCCCACACAATGAAACTAACGGGACAGAGCATGTGGCATTACACTGTAACAGCTCATGGATACCTCTTTATCCACTTTGGGGTGGATTATATTAAGTGACTGCTAGACAAGCATCTACAGAACCCATTCTCTCTATTTTTAGGACAGGAAAGCATGCTGATAACATTGTTTCACTATCTTTCATAAAGGTTATTACATGTAAATCCCTGGGGCATTGCTATTTGCCGTACTGGTAACCAGTAATTAGCAGACACTGTTTAGTCAGTAGTTGACATGATATGCTGTTGTTTGACAAGCAATGAAAACATAAAATATCTAATGGTGATCTAATAAAGTATTATTTGTTGTTAAAGTTTGTTTTATTTGGGACAACCTTTTTTCTGCTTAAGCTAGCAAGCTAATGTGATTGTAATGCACAAGGGGTAGTCATATCATGAAGCTCAGAGGCCTTTAGTCTGTAAATGTCTGTAAAGCATGTTGACAGTTGTGCAGATCTTTGAACTTTGACATGAGAGTGATCCTCAGATCTGAAGGGAGAAGACACTTGGCAGTTGGCTGTCAGCCCATAGCTTTAAGCGGGAAAGTCTTCTGTCGATGAGACAGTGAGATCTTTTGTGCATTTTTAAGGTCTTCAAAGATGCCATTTATGTGGAAATCTTTGTGAGGGGCGGACTGCTGACTAGCTATCCGACATTTCCATTTCAAAACCTCCAGTAAAGAGGCATCTGAGTGGGAAAAAAAAGACTTGCAAAATGTCTATCCCCGGTAGCCCCTCGACATCTATAGAACTCAGGTGCAATATGAAATTATTCACAAAATAGCAAGCGGTGAAAAGGCCTGCCCACAACTGGGATAAGTTTCACATTATGTTGAGACGGTTGCTCTACAGACAGAAAGGTCTGATGCTAATGAATGCTATTTTGGCTGGATGTATTCATAAAATTATGACTGATTAAATAATTAATACAGACTCTGATTTTGGTCAGAAGCCATTATAGGGTATCCTTGTTTTACCAGTCGTCTCTCAAGTTTAATGATTCACTACATGGGTCTGACTAGAAAATAATGTATATAGGCTCGCAAGATCAGTGTGGTATAGTAAAAGCTAAGGCTAATTGTTGGCTGGTCTACCCATTAATCATGATCATTTTCTTTGGTTGCTCTGTTATAGTGCCTTAAAGAACTCAATCTGTTTATGAATCATACAGTATGATTTGTGAAGTTGCAGACTTTTAAATGGACCATTTTAGGGACTACCAACTTTTTTACTATGAAAGAAAATTCTATTTTCTGACTATGACTTACTAAAACTATTGATGTTGAGGATGTAGTTGAGGGCAGTGTATGCATAAATAAAACTTGGTATTTGCAAGTTTACAGCATAATATTAAACCAAATCTGCCCAGGTATTCAATCAATCATGTGCTCTGCTGCAGGAAAGTGGCTGCTGGCTAGAGGACTTTGGTGTTCTTATGGTGCAGCCATTTTATAGCACAAGTGAAGATATTTTAACTAAGAACTGGAGATTGCACCTAGAGAGATTGTTGGGCGATTGTTGTTTTAGTTATTTCAGAAGCGCAAACTATTAATAATACATCAGAACAAGTTCAGGGCAATACCAGCATTGTGGACATGTATAGAAAGGGTGGACCAGTCAGTCACTGACAGACTGAGGGGCGGGGTCAAGTAGGAAGGGGGTCTTAGAGTACTGCAATTCTTCACATTTTGGCTTATTTTGCTATTTGACACCAGATACCATGGTCAGATGAAAACTGTGGACATTCCCTACCAATAACAATTTAGAACTATTCATACCATGGTGGCCTCAAGAATAGCACCTACAAAGTGCATTGCTCTGTATTTTTAGAAAATTTGTAAAACAATGATCTGAATACAAGATCAACTTTTCCTGACACACTTTTCATGAAACGCTTTGCACACTATTGGCGTTCTCTCAACCAGCATCTCGAAGTAGTTACCTGGAATTCTTTTCCAACAGCCTTGACGGATATGGTGAGCACTTGACAAAATGAACTGTATTTTGATCTGTTTAACACTTTTTGCTACATTATTCCATATGTGTTGTTTCATAGTTTTGAGGCCTTCACTTCTATTGTACAATGTGGAAAATATTAAAACAAGAGAGAGACCCTTGAATGTGTAGGTGTGTCCAACACCTGCGTTGTCATGGCTGACATAGTCTATAGCCATGGATCTTAATTCAGTTTCCCCAAAAACCCAGGAGTCAGGCAGAAGTGGATTAGGTTTGGCCATGGCAAGCAAGCAAGCATGCATGCATGTTACAGCAAAGCAATGAGTTGGGTTTGCAGTATATACGTTGCTAGTAGTTTCTCTTCATAACAATAACTATCGGTTTTGCACACAGCCAGAACTACCCAGTGTAACACTTCACCATCATTGTCAGCATCATTTCAGAGCAAAGCTATAGTCTGTTATTGAAATTACAAGTTAGCCGCCTAGCTTCTCTATTGGCTTGCTTGACTTGCTACAAACTTACAGAAACAAGTTGAGAAAAAGTAACGAAACAAAACCTGATTTATTATGTTCTGATTCAATGTATTTCTTTGTTGAATGCAGACTTTATTTTGCAATATCCAGATATTAATGCAATTTCTGAGGACAGACGTGCTCTCATCCCATGTGCTACAGGCTGTACAATTGTCCAACAAACTATATCTAGTTGTCTGTTTCCTTTTCTAATTGAACTGAATCAAAACATGTTTACTATCGATTCTGAACATCTCAAGCTGCTTGTAGTGTAGGGGCATATCACCTTCTCAGACGCTCTTTAAAGCTGAAGGACGTAACTTTCAAAACAGGATGTATTTCCCGCCTCATTCTCCCAGAAATCTCGACTGTCGCTGGTGTAATGTCAGTTCACTCTTAAAGCCCAACACATTATCTCTCATCTCTCTCATATTCATCTGCTTATACGGTATCGGGTTGCGGGGGCAGCAGCTCCAACAGGGGACCCCAAACTTCCCTTTCCCGAGCCACATTTGCCGGCTCTGACTGGGGGATCCCGAGGCGTTCCCAGGCCAGTGTCGAAATATAATCTCTCCACCTAGTCCTGGGCCTACCCCGAGGTCTCCTCCCAGCTGGACGTGCCTGGAAAACCTCCCTAGGGAGACGTCCTGGGGGCATCCTTACCAGACGCCCGAACCACCTCAACTGGCTCCTTTCAATGCAAAGTAGCAGCCGCTCTACTCCGTGTTCCTCACGGATGGCTGAGCTTCTCACCATATCCCTAAGGGAGAAGCCAGCCACCCTTCTGAGAAAACCCATTTCAGCCGCTTGTACTGGCGATCTTGTTTTTTCGATCATGACCCAGCCTTCATGACCATAGGTGAGGGTAGGAACGAAAATTGACCGGTATATTGAGAGCTTTGCCTTCCGGCTCAGCTCTCTTTTCGTCACGACGATGTGGTCAAGTGAATGCAATACCGCCCATACTACCGATTCTCCGCCCAATCTCCCGCTCCATTGTCCTCTCACTCGCGAAAAAGACCCAGAGATACTTGAACTCCTTTACTTGGGGTAACGCCTCATTCCCTAACCGGAGGAGGCACTCCATCGGTTCCCTGCTGAGAACCATGGCCTCAGATTTAGAGGTCCTAATCCTCATCCCAACCGCTTCGCACTCGGCTGCGAACCGGTCCAGTGAGTGCTGAAGGTCACAGACCGATGATGCCATCAGGACCACATCATCCGCAAAAAGCAGCGATGAGATCCCCAGCACACCGAACTGCAACCCATCCCCATCCCGACTACGCCTCGATATCCTGTCCATAAAAGTTACAAACAGGATTGTTTACAAAGCGCAGCCCTGGCGGAGGCCAACCCCCACCTGGAACGAGTCCGACTTACTACCGAAAACCCGAACACAGCTCTCACTTTGGACATACAGTGATTGGATAGCCCTCAGAAGGGACCTCCTCACCCCATACTCCCGCAGCACCTCCCACAGTATCTCCCGGGGGACCCGGTCATACGCCAGATCCACAAAACTGGATGGATGGGCATATCCCCAGGCCCACTCCAGGATCCTTGCAAGAGTAAAGAGCTGGTCGATTGTTCCTCGACCAGGATGGAATCCGCATTGTTCCTCTTCAATCTGAGGTTTGACTATCTGCCGAACCCTCCTTTCCAGTACCTTTGAGTAGACTTTCCCAGGGAGGCTGAAAAGTGTGATACCCCTGTAATTGGCACACACCCTCTGGTCCCCCTTTTTGAAGAGGGGAACCACCACCCCAGTCCGCCACTCCTTAGGCACTTTCCCTGACTCCCACGCAATGTTGAAGAGGCGTGTCATCCAAGACATCTCATCCACACCCAAAGCTTTCAACATTTCTGGACGGATCTCGTCAATCCCCGGAGCTTTGCAACTGTGGAGTTGTTTGACTACCTCAGTGACTTCTGTCATGGAGATTGACGATGCTTCCCCATCAGCCTGCAGCTCTGCCTCCACTATAGAGGGCGTGTTAGTGGGATTAGGAGTTCCTCAGAGTGTTCCTTCCATTGCCTAATTACCTCCTCAGTTGAGGTCAACAGTGTCCCATCCTGACTGTACACAGCTTGGATAGCTCCCCGTTTTTCCCTCCTGAGGTGGCGGACGGTTTTCCAGAAACACCTTGGTGCCGACCGAAAGGCCTTCTCCATGGCTTCCCCAAACTCCTCCCACACCCACTGTTTTTCCTCTTTCACAGCAGAGGTCGCAACCCTTCGGGTCTGTCGGTACACTGCAACCGTCTCCGGAGTCCTCCGGGATAACATATCCCAGAAGGCCTCCTTCTTCAGTCGGATGTCATCCCTGACCACTGGTGTCCACCAGGGTGTTCGAGGGTTACCGCCCCTTGATGCACCTTAGACATTTAGACCACAGCTCCCCGCCGCAGCTTTGGCAATGGAGGCTTTGAACATCGACCACTCAGGTTCAATGCCCCCAACCTCCACAGGGATGCCAGAAAAGCTCCGCCGGAGGTGTGAGTTGAAGATCTTTCGGATTGGGGGCCTCCTCCAGACGTTCCCAGTTCACCCGTACTACCCGTTTTGGGTTTTCCCGGTCTGTCCAGAGTCTTCCCCCACCCCCTGACCCAACTCCCCACCAGATGGTGATCGGTTGATAGCTCCACCCCTCTCTTTACCCGAGTGTCCAAAACATGCAGTCTCAGATCCAATGACACGATCACAAAATCACCTTTGGCCTAGGGTGCTCTGGTACCACGTACACTTTTGAGCATCCTTATGTTCGAACATGGTGTTCGTTATAGATAATCCATGACTAGCACAGAACTCTAACAACAAACGACCACTCGAGTTCAGATCAGGGAGGCCGTTCCTCCCTATCACGCTTCTCCGGGTGTCTCCATCATTGCCCACGTGTGCGTTGAAGTCCCCCAGCAGAATTATGGAGTCCCCTACTGGAACCCCATACGATTATTTTAATTATATACTAAAATTCATTAAAAAAATAATCTGATGTAGCATAAATACAGAAACGTGAAAATAGCTAGCTACTAGTCTAAACTCGCCATGGTATGTTTTCTAATTACAGTACTACTAGCTGGGCAAGTAAATAAAAAGCAAACAGCGTGTACAGATGGCTACAGGTGGCTAGCTGCCAAAATGTATCTGATGTAGTATACATAGGAAACGTGAGAATAGCCAGCTACTACTAGTCTAAACTTTCCCTGTTAATGTTCTCTGATTACAGTACTCCTAGGTGGAATGTTACATTCCCAGTCACAGACCAGATATTAAAAACATTTGGTTGGTAGAACTAAAACTGGGGGACAGCCTTAAGTAAAAAAATCTCTTTGAACCCTCTCTAAAAGCTATGCAGTGGCTACTTTTAATGCTATGTTTTGTTATGAGTTTGAATACATTATCACACTAATGTTGCCAGTTTTGACTAAACTGATGCCTGTAAGAGAAGGGTACCTGTTGCTTTGTCAAGTGGATGCTTGAAATAATTGTCCTCTTGAATCAGATGTGGAAAGCTGTATAACAAATCAAACAAAAACTGACTCTTGATTACAAGGAAATAAACCATGAACAAATTAGTTATCAGTGTGTGCCATTTGCTTTTAGATTGTCTGGTTAATCATAAACACTTGCTTTAGATTTTAGCAAAAGGCAGTAATTTTTTTAAGTAATAGTTTTGTTTCCCAATTTAAGGGATACAGTAATCAAGTGTTAATGGGTTATGGAACTACTTAAGCAGACAGTGTATAGATTCAGGATTCAGTTTGTCCCTTTTCCTATTTTCAGGAATTCTGTATGAAAATCTCTAAACAAATATTTTTTCATATAAAATTCCCCTAAATGCAAGTTTTAGGATTATGATAATTGATGCAAAAATAAAAAAATCTTGTTCTTGTCTGGACGACAGTTGTCACGATTTTTAAGAATCCCTGAGATGTACATTTTCCTGTACACGTTTGTGCACGTTTGGAAGAATCATCTTCAACATAATTTCTGCTGTAAAAGCTGCCAAAGGTGCTTCCTGCTTGGGCTCAGCGATGTCTGGATTTACATATTGTCTCAACCACCTGTCCAAATATTGTCGGCAGACGATGTAATCATTCTTTTTTCATCCATTGAAGGGGCAAATACGGTGTCAAAGAGGGGTAAATTGGCGGGAATAATGCCATGCATTTAAACACATTAGATCACTTAAAAAAAGCTGAAACAGTATAAATATCTTTAAATCTGAAAAGTCATATAGTCTACTTTTTATATACAGTACGTAGAGGTCCTCAGACATGCTAGTGGCACAGTATTTATACTAGTGCATCACATGGAGGTCCACTAGCGACTTATTGGAGCCCACTCAGGCCTGTAGAGCAGTTGCATCAGGACACACATGACTCATTTATTTTGATATGACATCACGTGACTGGGAGTATTCATTTTGAACTAATTTTTCTGGGGAAATTAGATTAACCTAGAGTTTATCGAATAATCAGAGAGGATCAGGTTGAGCTGCAAATGTGTCAACATGACAGGTCATAAAGTACCTAAGCAGGCAATTTAGTGAGAAGGGGAATAGAGTCTGACATTTTTGTAGGGGCAGCATTACCTGACAGAATCAATTTACAATGCTTAAGGTAATTAGATTTTTGACGAAAGCTCCAAAATAGCCTAAAAGTCTCCCTTTCCTGTTTCTTTGGCTGCTTTCAAATGTGTGCCATCCATGCCAAGTTCAATACCCATCTACCTCCCACCTTTGTTTAGAGGCATATGAGCAGGAGATATGAGTAACCATAAATGACTAGATATCAGCTCTGTCATGCTCAGAATATGTTAACTGGATGACATTCGTAATTTATTGGTGGTGGTTATTTTGAACAATCTGTTTCAGCAGGTTACTACAATTAATTTATTCTACCACTTTCATCCCAAATGTTGGTGTGTACAGTATTGACTGTGTCCTAATTTTCTATTTGCAGCTATCTGAGGATTAGGGGGAAGGGCTGAAGTTCTCAAATCCAGTTAAACATATTTAAATATCTGGTGCCTCTTATAGCAACTAATTTTACAAGCAGTTCATGCATCAGAGAGTACCTCAAATTAGGTATCAAATATATTATTGATAAAATGAACCAATCCAAGAGCAATTCATTTTTTATCTCTCTAAAAATAAACAAAACCGCAATTCAGATTTTCAAACTGAAATGTGAATAGATACTCAATCAAAGACTCAAACTTCTGACTTAATGTGTTGTCAGTGGGATTAATATAAAAAAGGAATATAAAGTGTAAGCTGTTTGGGTTGATCTAGAAACGCTGTTGGGGTATGGCTGTTTAACTGATACTATCCAGAGATAATGGATAAAATGATGAGATCTTAAGGTCTTCGCCTTAATAGTGTAATTAGTTGTCCAGAGCAGAAGGGGTTTTAACACTAGATTCAAAAGCCACAAATTGAAGTGCCTAGCAGTTTTTCTCTTGGGATTGGTGATATATCTTGTTATTTGAAAACTCTGTGGAATGTTGAATGATAGGTTTTGATGTAAAGCATCTGTATTTAGTGGACAATGAGAGACTATTGTGAATCAGGATAGACTGTCAAATGTCAGCAGGGACAGTTCACTGTGGTTTTTCTCAATTTGGCCTGGATGCATTCCACTTATATCAATAATTTCTAATAAAATAATAATCACAGGAATGTTTTGATGTGAGTGCTACTTTGTGACATACATGTTTTATTTCAAGCCGACTGCACACGCTCTCCTATTTGCATTGTGTATTTTCGTTTTAAGGTATTTGTTGACAGTCCGAGTTACAGGTAGACAGGTGAAGACAAGGAATAGTGCTGAAGAGTGGACGCCAGTATTGAACCCTGGTTTCCGATGGGGATCAGCACTTGTGCATGGAGATGGGAGTGTTACTACTTGACTATACAGCTCTGCACCACATTGAAATTTTTTTCTTTCAAATCTATCTCTGGACTCAATGCTTTTTGATGACATCATAAATTAATCAAAAGTCCTGAGCCAGAGTATGAGCGCAGTGGAGCTGGAGTGGAGCGAGTGTAATTTGGTTAGAGTGCAAAGCAGTTTAAACAGTTTTCTTCATCACACTTCTATATTTCGGCATATCCCACAACATGCTGTTGAAATGTTAAGTCTTTTTTCTCAGCCTACTTCAAAAGTAAATGGTAGAGTAGACAATTGCAGTGTTTGTTAATATTTATTTTAGTTTTAATGTCAGGTACGAATGTGGACCAAGCATTAAATGGTTTTCAGCAGAGGGGGAAAGGAACGTTTACAGCATGCCTGGAGAGGACCGCTCAGTGAGTGATGAGTGGGAGTACAGACAGTTTACCTTCTCTCACATACTCTGGACTGTGCTCTGGGCAGTAAGACCACAGTAAAACCACAGTAGGCTACCGAATAATGAATAATGTGACTAGCAGCAGCACCCACACGGAACTCCCACCAGTACACCTGCACTAACATCGATAACCATAACAGTCATGGACACAAAGGAGTCCCAAAGAGACCATATACCCTCAACATAGACTAGCAACGTTTTGTAAATACAGATGTACCAGGCCAATGGAAACAATTTGTAAAGAAACAGCAAAATAAAAAAAGAGCATTCAATTCTATTTACTGGATGTGATAAGCCAGTAAGCCCCATCGTGACAATACAAAAATATTTATAAATCGAAATGTACTACATTCCATTGCAAATATCTTTTATAAAGTTCTACATGTCAAGTTTGAATACAACACCATCAGTCTTGCAGGGCCTCATACAGTTTTCATACCCAAATAACAACAAGTGCGCTGCAAAATAAAAGAACTGTGACACCAGATGATGATGATCATTTAAAATCTAACCTCTTTAGAAGGCAGATATTAACAAATTAGGTAATGTTATTATTGAAATCCCCTGCTGGAGTAGACTCAAATATCAGCTCAAAAAGCATGCACGGACAAGGCAAATGCTAGCTATTTGCTATAATTTAGTTTTGTCTGTATACCTAATTTAGAGAAGTACAATTGCATAATTTCTCGCCTCCAAAAACAGTCCAAGATTGTTTGATTCTATTGTCATTCCAATATGCTGCTCTAATACAGTTAAAATGAAGCTGCTGTCAGTCTAAATTCTGAAGGTCAAGCAAGATTTATCTACCCAGAGTCTACAGAAGAGAGAGTCTGATTTAATATACTCTTTTCAAAGACCAATTTTTCTAACAGAAACTGAATGATTTGAATAAGAAGACAATTAAAATAAATTTGCAGATTTCATCATTAAAAAAGTCAACAATACATAATTATAATTATAATGTACATATAATATTAATATATATTTATATCATTCCTTAGGCCATAGTGGACCTTGACAGTTTCCCAGCGTTATGATCAGGGTTTGTGTGCGGTTCTCCAACAAAGGAGAAGCATTATTAGCCGGTTGCATTGTATAAAAGTTAGATTTACCAAAACAATTTGAAAAAATACATGTTTTTTTAAAGGTTTTACTGTGTTACTGTTCATATAAATAAATCAGTCAGATGAAATAAAAACATTAGGAGAAATTTGTGCATAAAATATGAGAGTTTTATAGCTATTTCTGGGATCGTTTACTTTAGCTCATTATTAAACGCAGGGCCAAAACCTGATGTGTTGCATTGAGAAAGAATCAACAGGGATTTAACTTGAAATTAGCTTGGTATATCATGTCAAATCAGCAGTAAGATGTTTTCCCACTTTCAGGGGCTTCCGTACAAATCCACACCTTAATCCATGCAATTTATCAAACAACTGTACTCATGTGACCATGCAAGTGAAATGGAAAGGTCAGATAATATTAGAAGGTTAGTAAGTGACCCCTGCAGTCAAACAGGCTGGAATGTAATGGAAAAGTCAGCAGGGTGAGATTTGTTGAGTGGCCCCATAAGACTGCAACCCCCATTGCCTTTTAAAGACATCTAGATTTTCCAAGCCATTACCTTTGAGAGATGGACACCATTCAGAGGGTAAAATAACCTCTTAAAGCCTGTGTTTCCGTCCAGCATTGTCTGACGTGGAAGGTGCCCTTTTTTGTCAGTAAATCAACATTGGCCTATGTTTTAGTTGTCTGCTAATGAGGGGGATCGCCAGGACATACGGTCATTAGGTTTCTGTTTGTTGTTGGTGTGGTTGGCTGTGTACAAATTGAGGCTCAATCTCCGTTACTTACTGTGGAAGATTTCAGAAGATTTTGGGCCCAATATGTAAATAGCCTGTGAAATGCATAATAGTCCATGCAATGTTCAATTCCATATACAATGAAAGGTTAGTTCTTGTGTTACAAACAGTGTTTATTATTATATTATACAGACTGCATTTAAGGCAAAGTTTAGGGTTTGAGAGGAGGGATAAAGCCTCCAGCTAATGACTCAGTAACAAGATCAGTTAATCTGGCTAGTCATGGTGCTCATGTAATATTCCCATGTTACCTACTATCCTTCCCCTCAGACTGGAGCTAGTAAATGTCTTGCTTTCAGCCTTGTCTTATCACCTGACTCCCAGCCCACCAATGAAGATGTATCCAGAATGAGAATGACGCAGATGGTGCTGCTGTCAGAAGACTTCTGTGTGCTATATTTGGACCAGGGCCAAGTTGTCTCTGTTTATGAACATACAGTACATTAAAGATAGAGGTGCATAGTAGAGAAAGTGATTTAACTGTATTTTGCAACCCCTACCCCGAACGTACCTCAGCTTTCATTTGTATACAGTAGTCTGACAATAATGGGGGAAATTCTTTTTGTATGCTCTGACAGTGTCAGAATGTTCTGCAGTTTATTCCATTGTTTGAAATACCATAAAGATTGGTGAAAATGTCTGAAGTTTACAGAGGATGTTTTTCCCCCTGATCTTTATAACTGACTGAGTATAGATCCTCTATTTTTTCTTCAGATTGTAAGTGGTTTCGGGAAGGCTGCCTGCAAATAGGTTTGAGCCTGCACTATGTTATGCTATAGTAGAAGCTATGAATACATGATCACATTCCACTGAATTCCTGTATGCTGTTGCTGCATCTAGAGAGGTTGCATTTAATGAGACAAAATGTAACCCTTTTCACAAGAAAGTTGAACAGCACCTACTGTGTATCTTTGATGGAGGATAATATTTGTGGATTTGAGTTGGCAAATCCTGTGCTATGTTTCAGTGTTTTAAAGCTTTTCCATTCACTCCATCCATTGGCATATAGTGACACTGCATTCACTGTTAACTGCACTGTTCTGAAGCGAAGTGTCTGAAGGAATTAGCATGCAAAGGATGTTTACATCACTCACCAGCAATGGCTCTAATTCTGCTGCATTAAGAACAGGATTTGACTTTCACTGTCCGTTGCTCATGCGGATAGGGGCTTTGAGTGTTAATAGGGTGGGACGGGTTAATCAAAGGATTTAATAACAACTTGTATGTTTTAACATGCTCTGGACCTATAATTGTCTGGATGACTAATATTTGAGTATGCATGTGGTTAAAATATACTTCACTATAAGGATCTACTAATATGATTGATTGTTCAAAATTAACTAAAGGATGATTATTGCATGTGTCATCCAGTGAGCTGAAGTGATGCAAGCTATTTCTAAATAACAAGTCACCCAAACAGATAAGCCTGATGTAGTCTAATTAAGTATGATTAAATATTTCATATAAATTTGATTACTGTAAATTATAAGAAGGCAAGAGGTTTGCAGGTCATTTTGTCATTCAAGTTCTCTTTCAAAAGACAGCAGATTATTAAATTGCACTGCTGTAACTATAGGTCTTCTTTCAAGCAGAGATCTCAAGTTAAAAGCCAAGGCCCTGTCAGTATACACACTATGTGGATGACATTCAACCAATGACGTGTCAGTCCCTAATAGGGGATCCAGAGGATCTATCAGTCAGACATCTACAGACACATTTCAGGGTGTTAAGATGGTCGAACACATCTACAGACACGTTTTAGGGTGTTAAGGTGGCCGAACACATCTACAGACACGTTTTAGGGTGTTAAGGTGGCCGAACACATCTACAGACACGTTTCAGGGTGTTAAGATGGCCGAACACATCTACAGACACGTTTCAGGGTGTTAAGGTGGCCGAACACATCTACAGACACGTTTTAAGGGTGTTAAGGTGGCTGAACACATCTACAGACACGTTTCAGGGTGTTAAGGTGGCTGAACACATCTACAGACACGTTTTAGGGTGTTAAGGTGGCCGAACACATCTACAGACACGTTTCAGGGTGTTAAGATGGCTGAACACATCTACAGACACGTTTCAGGGTGTTAAGGTGGCTGAACACATCTACAGACACGTTTCAGGGTGTTAAAATGGCTGAACACATCTACAGACACGTTTCTGGGTGTTAAGATGGTCGAACACATCTACAGACAAGTTTCAGGGTGTTAAGGTGGCCAAACACATCTACAGACACGTTTTAAGGGTGTTAAGGTGGCCGAAAACAACGACGCCACCATTTCCAAACATGACCTGACACAGAGCTACAACACAGTTGGGAGGCAGGCATCAGTCTCAAACTGTAACAACAGCAGGGTGACATCACCGTCTTTGCGGAAATGGTGAATCAATCGAACAGCAGGCAGTAAGGTTCAACCTGAAGTCTCAGTGAAATGAAAACAGGGCTCTGAAATCCTCCCTCCATGGAACCTGACCCAGCCATGAACGGATGTGGCACTTACAGCTGCCGAAGACGCATTAGGACAGAGAAGCATATCACGTCTTTCCTTTGCTAAAGGTGGTGATGTCACTGTTGCTGACATAGTATCAGCCCTCCCTCCTTTGTAAATGTCCCCCCCCAAAAATAAATACATATGCTAAATGGATGCTTTCAAGGCTAAAAGTAGTGCACTTAGTGGTATAGAGTAGGGCAGGGTTTTCTGGGTGGTGGGACACAAGCTATACAGTATAACTGCTTTTAAAGGACGACCTCTGACCTGTGGCCAATGCACCTCTGGTAGATATACTGAGGTAATGACCTTGGCATTGACTGGAGCCTGCAGTGTGATCTAACCCTACATGGGATGGACATGAAGTATAAGGCACCATGCCATGCAGTGAATAATTGGATGTTTATTATTACCCTTTTGGACACTGTAGAGCACACATTAACTAGAGAAAACTGCCATCTGTCACCAGAGCTGTGTGTTAAGTACCTCTGAGAGAAAAGCCCCACCCGGGAGAATCTGGATCTACACAGAGCTGAGAGAAATCCCATGCGTTGACTCATTCAGACTCGCCGTCAACCACAGATTGCAATGTCTTTGAACTTGGGACTTGAAAATAGATTTTCTTTAAGTTGCGTTAATGGGCAGGGTGCTATTTTCACCCGTTTTAAATGTGAGATGGGTTAGTCTTAATGCAGATACAATGACTGACTGCTATCTCCACTAGCCTGTTGCAATACATTCTGACTGTTCACTGGTCACCAAGGTTAGTTCTCTCCTTCAGGGAATGGATTAGCTGCTTCTTTCAATGGTTGCTGGGTGTTAAAGGGGTTGCTAGCTCCCAGGTGGCCTATACATTGACTGTGCTCTCCTGTTCAGGACACTTAACCTGGTCAGGTATGGTAATGATGTCTGCTGGGAGCTTATACACTATGGAAAAGCTTTCCAATAGGGTTGTTCCCCATAGGGGAAGAACCAATATTGGTTCCGAATAGAAACCTTTTAAGTTTCCTCAGTGGAAATGTTCTATATGGAATCAGTAAGGGTTCTTCAAATGATTGTTCTACTGGGAGAGCAGAAGAACTCTTTTAGGTTCTAGACAGCACTTTTTCTTATAGTTTTCTTCCTTTTCTTTCTGAGAGTGGTACTTCAGAGGCCAGGGATGCAGCTTTGATCTCAGCACCTCAGCCCATTATGATGGACCGATCATAGGACAGAACTAAAGAGAGATAATTGTTCTTGCTGTGATGTGGTGGGATATTTAAACTTGGCACAGGCATATTTTAGCCTAATTCATATTGTTTCGTTTTAGTCAAACTATGTTACAGTAAATAAAAGGTAAAAGGGAGGGGTAAAAGGTGCTGAGATAAAAGGTGAAAGGGTGTATAAACATTTGGCTTAAGGGTAATTTTCTTTATTTTATACTGTATATTGATATCATTTTTGGCATTATTGTTTTGACAGCCCTGTTTTTTTTTATGGGGACTTTATTTCCAGCATATTTATATCTGTGACCAATCAAAATTATGTTCTTCAACACTACTGTTGTTTGCTCCTTGGGGTTTAAGGCCGGGTGTCTCTGTAAAGCACTTTGTGACAACTGCTGTTGTAAAAAGGGCTTTATAAATACATTTGATTGATTTATATTTGTTAAATTTTATCCTCTTTTTCTCCTTTCTCAGTGTTAGAGATGTGCTGTCCTCACAGCCATTTTCAGTTTGGGAGACTTAAACTTGTGTGCTCAAATGCATCTGATGCTCCGATCTCGTCAAGCACTCTGCTTCTTATCACACTGCCAGGAATTATTCGCTTGTACCCATTTGCTTGGAGGAGCCAAAAGCAAGGTTTGAGCTTGTTAGATTTCGCCAAGACAAGGAAACCCGATCCAAAATTCTACCTATCCACCCTAGATGGGCCTGAGCTAATTAGCAATGTACTTTGCAGGACCCTCATGCACTTTTCGAATGCCTCGACTTTAATCTGATTTTCTGGCCACAATGACGCAGCTTTACTATAACGTGTTGGATGCAGGAGGAATGGGCAGGAGTAAAGACCTGAGTGACTCTGACAAGCTTGGGCCAAATTGTTATGGACAGACAACTGGGTTTGAGCATCTCTGAAACAGCAAGGCTTGTGGGCTGCTTCCGGTCAGCAGTGGTGATTACCTACTGACAGTGGTCTGAGGAGGGACAAACCACAAACTGGAGACAGGGTGATGGGTGCCCAAGGTTCCCGAGGGCAATAAAGGTTCCCGTCAGACCAACCAACTTTCTTTCATTGATGGTTACTGGAGGAATGTGTCACATCACACAGGGCATCGTGCATATGACCGGTCAGAGTGCCCATGATAACCACTGTTCATCATCAAAAGCACCTTCAATTGGCATGTGAGCGTTGGAACTGAACCTTGGAGCAGTGGAAGAAGGCCGCTTGGTGCGATGAGTCCTGTTTTCTTTTATATTATGTGGATGGCCATGTACATGTGTGCCGTTTACCTGGGGAAGTGGTGGCACCAGGATGCACAGTGGGAATATGACAAGCCGGTGGAGGGAGTGTGATGCTCTAGGCAAGGTTCTGCTGGGAAATCCTGGGCCTGGGTATTCATGTGGACGTCAATTTGATACATGCCACCAACCAAAACACCTAAACAACCTAAACATGTTGCAGACCAGGTATACCCTTTCATAGCAATGGTATTCCCTGATGGCAGTAGCCTCTTTCAGCAGGCTAATGTGCTCTGCCACACTGCACACATTGTTCACGAATGGTTTGTGGAACATGATGAAATGACTTACTCCGTTGCACCCCAATTTTTTTTTTCTCATGGCTGTTTCTTTTTGCTCTGCAGCAGGTGTGGGGAAAAAGTTTTATAACATCAAATTACAATAAAATCACGGTGTTGAATCATCATATAGAATCATGCCATGGTCATGCAGAAAAGAACAAATACCCACTGTGAAGTCTAGAAGGATCTGGAAAGGTTCTGGGTGGATGAATGGTCTCAAATCCCTTCCTATTTGTTTTCCAACCCCATCAAACATTGGAGTCTATCCTGAGCTTTTATCTTGGCAGTGGGAGGGTGCATAAAGTAATAAATGCAGAGGTGCTGATAATTGTAGAATTAGTCTTGATGCAATAAGCTTTTTGTTTTTAAAGATTTTCTCTCAATTTACAGTTAGATTAATGCGATTTTTTGTATGTATGGTCAAGTTGAAGAACATGAATACATTTTTATCATAGCCTTTTTTTTCCTGTTTACCTAGGGTGCCAATCATTCTGGAGGGCATGGTATGTAATTGGCACCCACCATAGGTATTGTGATAATATTGTATTTTATGGACCATGGCAAATCCTAGCCCATTTTCTGTCTGAAATTTAAATTATTTGTACTTTAGCCAAAGTTGCATTTAAACTTAGTTTAGTACTTCTGTCAAACCTGAAGGGAATCATTCATCTTACAGCGAAGCCAAACATAACTCATTTGAAAAGCAAATGTTAAACCATGCAAGTGAAGCTTGAAATACCAATTTCCAAAATAACATGTTTTGAAAGGGAATGTGTGCAGTGTTTCTATGATTCAGTATGCAACAAAATGCTCAATGCTTTATCACTGCAGCAGAGAAAGGTGCTTAAAGTAGCGTGAAGTGACTCAGATTAGAGCAAGTTGCTGTGCGTCCAAATGATAAGGTTCCACTTTTCTCCATTTAAAAATTGCATTCATCTCTTTTCAAAAAGGTCTTTAGCAGTATGCCTCACTAAAAACATGAACATTTTGTACCATTCCTTCTGACCTAAGTAAATTTCCTTTTATTTTCCTTTGAATGACTGATCCTGTCCACTTCTCCTTACAGGGGATCCATTAAATTAGATTAGCTACTGGAGTAAAAACAACTCGTATTGAATTTCATAGTTTCTGTAGTCGAAGGCCTAAAAGAAAATTTGAGGATGACATAAATCATAAAGCATACTATAGGTGCTGTGCAACCTCAACTAACAGATAGACAAGATAATTAACACCTGTCTACCTCAATTTAGTATGATTATATATTTTATATGGGAAAGTATGTATAATCCTTTTAAATATAATGCAAAAATATGTGTCCCAAAAACATGTCATAAGATTGTCTCGAGGTGGCCATAAACAATAACTTCTAATGCTGCATAATTCTTGGAAGATCTATGAATTACTGAGTTATGGCAATGTGACATTTTCAATTCAATTCAAGCACACAGGCACAGCAGGGGTACGGAAGAAATCTCTTCCAATTGAAAGCAATGCAGCCAAGCCTGATTTTAAGCAACAACCAAACTTATGGTTTAAATTTTTAGGGTTATAATTACTGGATTATATCTCTCAAATAGATGTTGTGAGTAATAAATAGTCGCTAATTTACTCAATTATACTCAAAATTAACTTCCGGTCCTGTTTATCATAAAAAGAGTTAGTATGCTAATGACACTCACTGTTTATGTGACAAGACTTGCATCTAAATTCCTGTGAAATATATTTTCCATGACAGAAATATACTTTTAAAGCGGTTTGAAACCGGTGGAGAAAAGCAAAAGTACAAAGTCTACACGTGCAATATGCATGGGCAGGGGAAATTTTATTTAATTGAAGCTAACCCCTGTTGTAATTTAGTTATCTCCCACAATGATTCCCATGTGTAGCACCTTTTAGTAAACGTGTGATCAAAACAAATGTAACAATAGCTGAGTAAAATGTAAATTATTGAAATGCGTTCTAAGATGTCTGATTAGTTTAAATGGGGCTCTAAGGCTTTTTACAGGCCCGTGTAGACCACCCTGTCTGAAGTAGCTGAATATCTTGCAAATGTAGTATGTGAAATCCATAATCACATACATCTATGATGTTTTGAGCGGGGGTGCTGATAATGATTGGTTGCGTGGTGGAATTGAACGTATATCGAATTTCTGCTATTATAAACGCAATCCCGTCAGACCAACCAACTTTCTTTCATTGATGGTTACTGGAGGAATGTGTCACATCACACAGGGCATCGTTCCCTGCTGCATATGACCGGTCAGAGTGCCCATGATGACCACTGTTCATCATCAAACGCACCTTCAATTGGCTTGTGAGCATTGGAACTGAACCTTGGAGCAGTGGAAGAAGGCTGCCTGGGGCGATGAGTCTTGTTTTCTTTTATATCATGTGGATGGCCATGTACATGTGTGCCGTTTACCTGGGGAAGTGGTGGCACCAGGATGCACAGTGGGAATATGACAAGCCGGTGGAGGGAGTGTGATGCTCTAGGCAAAGTTCTGCTGGGAAATCCTGGGTATTCATGTGGAAGTCAATTTGACACGTGCCACCAACCTAAACATCGTTGCAGACCAGGTACACCCTTTCATGGCAATGGTATTCCTTGATGGCAGTGGCCTATTTCAGCAGTGCGCTCTGCCACACTGCACGCATTGTTCAGGAATGGTTTGTGGAACATGATTGAAGGGTTCAAAGTGTTTGCCCTGGCCTCCAAATTCCACAGACCTCAATCCGATTGAGCATCTGTGGTATGCGCTGGTTCAACAAGTGGCTCCACCTTGCAACTTGCAGGACTTGAAGGATCTTCTACTAATGTCTTGGTGCCAGATACCACAGAACAACTTCAGGGGTCTTGTAGAGTCCATGTCTTGGCGGGTCGGCGTTGTTTTGGTGGCATGCGGAGGACCAACAGCATATTAAGCAGTTTGTCATAATGTTTTGGCTCATCAGTGTATAAATACGTTTCTATAACTGATAGTGGGTTACAGGGCACCATAATGAACGTAGTTTAGTTGATTATTGATTGTCATTATAGACATATTTATAGAATGAAAACAAACATCAAGTTTTTTGTTAAATAGACTCAAAACATCTGACTTGTTCAGTTGTGTCATCTGTTTGTTTCAAATGGCTGACAGAAGAGTTCTACAGGACATAATTGGCAGGAATAACACACTATCCTCCAGCTACTGTGATGCATCCATATGCTGATGGTTTTACCTTCCCAAAGAAAAATAGGTCAAGCCAGGTCTGTCCAACATCCAACATTAAGTGATTGGGTTTACACTTCTTATTGGGATACAGTAGATTCCTCGACAACCGAGACACATGTCGACTGTAACTAATTCTTGGTGAGACCATTAGCTTGTAAATAACTGGAAAACGATTTGTTTCATTCTAAGTTGTAAGTTACTTGGAAAGTTTTTGCACCACCAGAGTTCTACCTCAATTTCAAGCCAATTAAAATTTTCAAATTAAAGTATGACATAAAAGTTACTATGGGAAGTCTCACCCACTAGGCCAACTTTGAATGGAAGGTGTTCCAGGCTCAATGCGAAATAGACTGGGGGCAAGGTTAACTAACCCCTAACATTGTTTGTCACATCTAGATTTATGATAAGTGTTGTAACATTGAGAATGTTTAGTACTGTTAGTTTCTTCACCATTTTTATAAAAAATATGGGGCAATTTTATGGAGCCAAATTTAGCTCAAATGTATTGACTGTAAGAAAAGAAAAACGTAACTGAAATATTTCATAGTATGAAAAAGCTAAATTCAATCATATGAAAAAAATCGTATAAAAAAATACTTTCATAGTACCCCCAGAACACGTAAAACTTTCAATATCTGTGTCTGTGACCATTGCAACAATGACGTCGATGCAACCTGGGAATAACAGTTTATTATTTTGTTTAAATATGCACATTTAGCCTCGTTTATACAATTCTTAAAATTCTCTCCACAGGTTGCATTGGGAAAGAAGTGCATGGAAAGGCTATGATTTTCAAATTATAATGGTGTGAATCATGGCTAATCGGGTCCGAGAATTCAATCCACAGATAAAGCCCCGCCTCCACGCCAATAGAGGCTCAAAACTTGGTTTTGAGAAAACATGACTCGAACGAAGGTGGGAAGAAATTGTAATCGTAAGAAGAAGCGAACGTGGGAAAAAACGTGTTTGAACGAAGACAATTTAAGAATGGACGCTTCTTTAATAGGCTTGTGATTCCTTTGAGAAGAATACTGTTTTGACATTCTAAGATTTCTCCCAAATTAAATTGGCTACTCGTATTCCTTTTAATCCAATTTAAAATGTGTCTGGATTAAAAAGATATTTAGCCAACGTGAGCGTCTATGTTCTGAGTCACTATGCTAATGCAGTAACACAGTAAATATAGTAATGTATATACTTTGTTGCTACATGAATTAACTTGCATGGGTTATTGGTTATGGGTTATGGTTATGGAACCTTCAAATATACAAAGACAGCAAATAAGTTACAGAGAACACAGTCAACTTCATATAGAGGGACATGCAGCGCTAAGCCATACTTATGGCAGGCTCTCTTTAGAATTTGCACTGACTTTGCATGTCCTATGGAAAATAGACTACGGAAATTTAGTTTCAAGAAAAGCTTGACTGTACTCATTATTTGCAAAAACATGGTTTCATTGGAAAATGTTTGTCTTTCTTTGTAGACGAAGATCAAATAGTACAGATTTGGGTGTTCAATTTGAAATCACCAGGCACATTAAAATATTTAGGTGAGGACAGATAGTGTAGTACAGCAGCTGTATACTATATTTAAAATGTCATGATGCGCTGTCCAATCCTGCCACTAATTTGTAACCTACCCTGGCTCATATACCCCCTACCTTTGCCGTTTCCATCCCTCCTCACTGTGCTCTCTCTCTGCAGGCAGCAGTGTTTTGCCTTGTTCTTCCTCGCCTGCACCGTATAACAACCTCTCCTCTTGTCTACTGATTCTCATATTACCCAACTATCTACCAAGGTTTTGATGGGGAAGTAACAGGACTCCACCTCCCCATATTTAAAATGTTTTTCTGGGTCAAGTGCAAAATATAATACAGTAAAGTCAGGGAGGATGCACCAGTCAGCGCTGGTTTCTATGGTAACTATAAGCCTTTCTTTAGTGCAGTTGTTTGCGGGGCCTGGCTCTCTGTTTTCCACCAGCAGCAGTAGTGAGAAGTGAGGACCATCCCCAAGGGGCTTTAGAGAAAGTGGGGCAACATATCCAATCACTGTGCCTAAAACAAAATCTCAGCTTGCAAATGGATCATCTCATGAATTCCCTACCTTGTTGTTTACAGACAATGGATTGAGACAACAGACACATTTAGGACAACAGTGTGCTACAGCAGGCATGATGAAATATGTAACAGACATCCTGTCACAAGACCTGACATGAATCCTTAACGATGTGACCCTGGCACATAACAGGGAGTGCCATTACTGACACCTGCGAAGTGTGCTCAGAATCCTTTAACAGCCCTGTAGTGTGGAATCCTGCTGCAGATCAGAAATGTGATATAAACAGGCTTACTCTTCTCTTGGTTGTTTTAGTTAAAATGCCACGGTGGCCTAAATGTTAGCCCGCTCAGTGGCCATTGTTGTTGTGAAACCAATGTGTCCGCGTGAATGCTCCGCTACTCGGCTCAGGATATTTCTTGAGATAACATCTTCTGTTTGATTTATAATGACTGTATTTGTATGTGAAGTAATATCATTTTGAGGAGCTCCTGGCTGAGGGCAGGGCAGAATGACTGTAAATAAAACCACCTCCAGACTGCAGCACTGCCATTAATCAACGGACCGGGGTGACTGAGCTCTGTTTCTCCCTGTGCTGCGATTCCCTCAGACCTACTGGTCCGGGATATTTATGTTGATTGTGTGCAGCATCCAATGCTCCCCCGCTTCCCCCATTTCCATTTGTTGTTCTCTGACAGTAATTAAAAGCATGTAGAGAAACCAAAGTCTCAGCTCTCCTGAAACATGTGCGCTAATTTCCCCATAGGGCCTCATTCAGCTGGCCTGCTTTGGCTCTGGCAACTGTCACAAGAGTGAACATGCCATGAAAAACCCAATCCAATTCTTTCACAATGAGACTAGATGACCCCAAATGCTGCAAAGGAACAAATGTATTCAATGGTGGTTGAGGGACAGTGTAACACTGTGTATTCTTTCGCATGGCCTAATTGGAAATGTTGGATTCACCATTCATTGTCATCATTAAGTGATTGTAGTGTAGCCACTAGTTACTCAGCTTGTGGGAGGTGTGATGTAGTGTGCTTGAATGGACTACAGCGTACTGGGACAGAGTTCAGGGTTAGAAGTGGGAAGACTGTAGTATTTTAGACAAAATGGCTGAAGGAAATGTGTAGGATGTTGTCCTGTTACTATAGGTTTTCACATAACAACCCAACTTTCGACCTAGCTGAATTAATTGTTCAGTCCCTTTTCTAAGTATCCTACCAAAAGCAATAAAAGCTTGTAATCGTGTTCTGTCCTTGTTGTCCACACAATATACAAAGCCATTTTTCTTTCCTAGAGTGGGTTGTCAAAATGCAGCAGTGGCTCTGTTTGTGGCTTACCCCTCTCCACCAAACCACATTTGGGAGACATTTCATTACTGAGGACGTTTGTGTGCAGGTTGTATTCGTTTTTTTAGTAATGTCTACAAATTGGCAGATTTCATCTGTCTTTGTAAAACTAGAGTGCAGTGACGTGTTCTCAAATGGAGCTCATACAGTCAAAGACTAGACTGGTTTCATTCTAAAACTCTGGGTAGTCCCAAGCGTTTCAAAGCTCTGTCTGAATATGGAATTCTGAGACAGTGCAGGATTCTGAGACAGTGCAGATGCCAAGTTACATGGCTTTTATATTTAGACAATAGCAGGCCTGGGATATACATTTAAAGTGAAACAATCTTGTCATCTCTTGGGCTATCAGTATAAAGGATAATGACTGCACAGTCACTCATACCAATCACTCTAATCTCTCCATTTAGTTATCTGGAATGTTTAGGACAAATAACTTAGCATCATACAATGACGAACATATCATTGCAATGATAGCAATCATTGTATATGATGTAGTAGTAAAATATAGTTATAAACAGATTTCTTCTATTAGTACATTCTTGGAAGGAGCAACTGGGCTGTATTTCACAACAGGCTGGTATTGTTCAACATTCATACAAGAGAGCAGGCCTACCATGCATGTAGCTGTTGTGCAGTGGTAGGTGGGAAGTATTCCCTCATCTATGAGCAATGAAATTAGCAAACAAATCACACAATATAGTCTGCCAATTTTGGGAGGGAAAATTAAGCTTTGAAAAATATAATAGTCCCAAAAGAACAATTTTGAAAGTACATGCATGGTTGGCCTGCTCTCTTGTATTACTGTATAGTTCAGGTTTTGAACTATAAAGTAATTTATCAGAGACGGAAGATAATCACTTGCAGCTACCTACCCTGAACAGTAAATAAAACAATCAGAATATCCTCTGCTTTATACAGTTCAAAGCACAGGTCAGACAGTAAGGCCTCTTTTTAGCTATATCCCATATTGTAGCAAGTACCAGGTAATTCAAAATATAGCTTTGTCTTATCTTATTTGATGCCCCCTCCCTAGCTGCCCGACCCAGCCTTTCCCAGTCATCTCCCCCCACAAATGTATATGATTGAGTCCTCACACTGGGCTGTCAGAATGGACACTCTTGTCAGCAGGATGTGACAAGCTTTCACCAGACAGTCTGCCATCTCCTTAATGAGGCCCATAGTCTCTTCTATGTAAGGTAAAACTAAAAGAAACTTTCAAAATATCCTCTGACTAATCGCTTTATCATATTGAGATCTTAGAAGAGAACAATCGACGGACAGGGATGTAGAGATGTGAACTGATGGAAAGAGACGTGTCAAACCGGAATCAACCATTCTAATGCGGTTTTGTCAGGTCCTACTCTACAGTACATTTGAGAGTGCCATATAAAGAAGGCCTCGCTGAATGCTAGGCTAGGGTGGATGTCACACCTTACCTGCTGTCTGGGTTATCAATCTCTGATAGCCCCCGGCTCTCTGACTGCTGTCACAGCGGCGTGCATCACACACTTGTCAAACCACCTCTATCTCCACCCCCGGTCCGCTGTAGCAAGCCAGCTAGCCAGCAACACGGTCTCACCACATCGTTTCCATTATGGTGACAAATCCTGCTTGATCTGGCATCCATCTGTGAGGCCCAGAATGGCGTGCTGAGTGAGTCAAAGTCCCTCATCGTCTGTGTTTCACAGATGGAGCTCTGTGCGTGCAGGGTCTCCGGGGGGCTGTCTGGTGGCCTGGACCCGGGGCCTGGGCAGGGTGGAGGGCAGAGCTACATGGCCTGTGCTCCAGGGCCTGAAAGGCCGTATCCTCCGTAAAGGATCCAGGTTAATGAGCAGGGCTCACCGCTCAGCTTCGTCCATTAACCTGTGAGCTCACCCCACAGTGCTCCTTGGCCACATGGCTAGCAGAATCTCCTCGACTGATCCATTCTGTATATGCGTATCTCTTCTCATTTTCCTATTTCCCTGTCTCTTCCGTGACGTGTACGACGGGATTAACTGGAATGACTCCAATCTGAGACACAGTGTTGAACTCAATATTGTATTTCACTGTTTCCAATATGGGTTGAAATTGGTGTGGTTGCAATATAAAGTTAGCACAGTCTCTTATCCAAATGACTATGACCAAGTAATGACAGCTGACACTGTAGCCCTTTAATTTTCTGGTTTTCCCTTGCACCCTATGTAAGGCTTATGTATACTTGTAGGTTGGGCTGTGAAGTACAGCCTTCATTGCCCGCACTATGGGGGATAACCAACAGCATGGATCTCACACATATATTCACCTGGCACTCCACTGCTGGGCTGAAGATTCTGAGCTTGTAAGCAAGGGCATTTGGTTCAAGGACACAGTTCCCTGTTTGTTTTTTTAATAAATATAACATAATCAATTTTGTACACTCTGCTAGTTTAGATACCAGTTCGTTTTCCAGTTTGCGGTGCTTTTCTACAATACTGCTAGATGCACAGCTATTAAAATGGCTTATTGTCAAGCTCGTTTTCCCCCTTCATAATCGAATCAACCTGGAAAAATTGACCTTGACAGACCAGAAATCCTTTCAGAGCTCTGTCTCTTTCTGTCTCATTCCTCTGGTGCAACAGGACATTACAAAGCTGGCTTTCTCATTGCTCCCAGGTCCAGTCACAATCAGCAATCCTTTTATTTCTCTTAGTATTGCTGCTGATTTGATTCCTACTGTCAAAAACAGGATAGCTGAAAGCTGTATGAAAGCACAGTTTTCTCAGTGAAATAACACATCACACACCCTTAGTTTGCTAGTAACAATCGTGTGAATGAAATAGGCAGAAACTAATCCCACTTGACCTCGTTCTTTTGAAAGGTCTAAATGGTTATTCAACAGACAAAATTATATATATTTTTTATAGAAGGTAATTTAGGTGATGCTATGCATATTCACTAAATGCGTAACTGCTGTTGTTGGTTTGTGTTACACAAACAACTAAACTATTGTAAATATCTGTTGAATAAAAAAATAAAAAGGAAGATTTATTCATAAGATTGAATTTGCAACTAAATTCTATGGTGTACCAATACCAATTATATGTTGTAATGTATTTTATATATTGAATATATATACAAATTGGTTAAAACGTGTAATATTTAGCTGCCATCTGGATTAGACATCTGATGAGGATGTGCATCAAAGAAACAAATGGAGGGCAGTCAGGGCACAAGAGGCCTTAAAAGATGAATTGACAGTCTCATGTTACAGCCGTGAGAGAGCGAAGAGAAAATGGAGGTGGGGAGCTGCTGCTGAAATTGCAGAGAGGTGGTTCCAAGGGCGGATAACAGCTCTCCTGTGTACTGTACCTAATCATCTGCACTGCTTCATTGGACAACAGTTGTATCGCGTAAAAACAAGGCTATAAGTAATATGTCCACCTGCATTATTATGCTGAGTCATTGGTGTTCATCCTTGGAGCTGTGGGCAGGAATGTCTGTTGGCCATAACTGGAGCATAAAACCCCTCAAGTAGGTCAAATTATGATTCATGGTTCTATTGTGTGTATCTTGTCTCGACTGGGCTGTCTGAAGGATGTTTGCTCTGCCTGGTCGCTCTAGTATTAATTTAGGTGGGACAATGTCAGTGTGACCTGTTATGTAACTCCGCCCACACTAGACTGTCGTTTCTTGCTTTCATTAGAGCAAAAGAACATTGATGTATGTAAAATATGAAGATCTTTGTGGGTAGCAACAAAATATCTTCATAGAATTTGTCCTTTGTTTCCTGGAAGACAGCTGTGGGAAGCGTTAGGTAGCATCTAATGTTGAAGATGACAAAGGACGGCAACCTAAAGTGGACATACTTTTTTCTGGAATACTGAAATACTCCCATGTCCCAAAGTACCTGTTGATTACGCCATGCCCACACATATTCCCCTTGAAAATGTCTATCTCAGCGATTGCTATCACCACCCAGTGATCTTAAATCTCAACCATGTTTTACGTCATGTCCTCTTTGGTATTTGGAAAGATTACCCAGTGAGGTAAAAGAGCTGGGTTTTCCATGGATACGTGAATCTGATTCACAGGAATAGAGTGAGCTGTTTTAAGGATGCTGGGCATTAAAGAATTGTCTTTTTTCATGGGATTATCTGAGAGGGTGGAACTGAGTATTCATACAGAGCTAACTGGCACAGTGAGATCTGTTCCTATCCAAGTGGAACATTTCTCCAGGCATTCAAAACATGTAGGCTTAAATCACATAATCCCTTTCAATATCATGTCAATATGATAACATTAACACACAATACATCTGTGCAAGCTTACTGTTAAAGGACTGGTATGACATCAAATCATTTCATTTTCATTATTAGCGCAGGTTAGTATTACTAGATGGCAAGGATGTTAACTGAGAGTACATCCTACATGTAAACTGATGATGAATGCAATTGACACTTGGAAAGAGAAATTTTTTTTTCTTCAGTTTTACCCCTACACAGACAAAAAGAAATGTTCAAGGCCTGGAGATATTGAGGCAAATAATTTAATACCCCAAAGTCAGACCCAAGTACATCTCAGAGGCTAAACACAAAGCTGTGTTCTTTCCACAATTGCGTCTTGATTCAAATGAGCCTATCACAGTTCTGGATGGCATAGCGCCATCAGCATGAGTAAGCAATGTTTCCTGTAGTTGGCTAACTATGACAGTTCTAGAAAGCTTCTTGTAATGCTTTTTGAAATAATAAGCTTATGCAAGCATTCAGTTGACACTTTAATATATGAATTAGTCACTACATGGCAAATGTTTTCTATTAAATGTTTTCTCATGCAGCGAATGCTTAAAAAACATTGAACATTTATTGAACATTTAGTATTGTAAAGAGCGATCGGATGCACATACTTTTCCTAAAGCTTTTCATCTGACAGCAATCAGTAAAATCCCTTGCACCCACAGGTTAATCCTCAGAGTTCTGAGGATTGAAACATGAGATGATAGAACCCGTTCAGTAGAGCTAACCTTCTGATGATAGAAATGACCCTGATACAGGGCTCCTCATGGCTTCAAAGACCTTGCCCAGGCACTTCAGCAAAATCAATACAGCCCTCCCAGGGTTGGCTGGGAGCACTAGACCAGCATCCATTATAGCTTTCACACACTTGTTTACCTTTGCATTAAGGAGTAACATTAACTTTGTTATGAAAGATTTTACCTGTGGTGCATTACAGTAAGAAGAAAGATGGAGTGAGTGAGTGGAATACTATCATGCTGGGAGAAGGCCAGTCTTCGGGAAGCTACTTTGAGTAGTTGAATATTTTACCAAGCCAATTAGTTCACAGTAAAATAACATAAAGGGGCACTGTGTAGAATCCTGCCCCTAACATTTACACGACTGAATTTGAACAATAACACAACTTGTCTCCTCTTCTTTTACTGAACGAGACTGGAATAGTATTAGCTGGTCCAGGGTGGATTAAGGTTGGGGGGATAGTAATGTGAGTGTCTAAAGCGAGTGTGAGGAGACTACAAGTCAATGCAACTGAAAGATGGACCGGTGAGGGTGTTTAAATGGGGAATATCTCAGGCACACAGAAACATTTACCTATAACATTAACTGCAGATGTGTTTTGATAGTTTATGGTTGCATTTTTGCTGTCGTTACAGTATTTTCTTTTAAGTTAGCTTCAGAGTCTATTCCCCTAGATTCAAAGTAAATTATGTCAATTTCAAATGGGATGAACAGATCACTTTGGGGTCATGTTAAAATAATGTATTATGTAATTAACGTATTGAACACAGAAATAAGGATATAAGTAAGAATTAGGCAGGTCCAAAAAGAAAGTCAGGATTTGCCTACTCCACTCTTATTTTCCTCTATAGAGTGTTCCAGTAGACACCAGACCAGTTGAGTTGAATGTAGTTCACTTCTTATCAAAACTAAAATAATCCTATAGAAGTGTATAGTTGCCAAGAAATGCTTAGAATAATTGTTAATGTGCTCCCTCATCTCCTATGTGCTGATTATTTATGTAGAGCTGGAGAAAGTGCTGAGCATGGCTGAGCCTAGAAATAGGACACTTGTCATCATCAGAACCTGCAGCTCACATGAGAAGCTATAGGAAGAGTGTGGCAGAGAGAGAAAGCATATTACTAGATCTTCAGTTCCACACTTTTTTGATTTTTTCATGAGAACTAAGAAAACGAATAACCATCCAACAATCATATGGTCTGCTTATAGGCCTGCAAAACACAAATCTACAAGACTCCCAGATATAGCATCTTCATATTCTGTGCCCACTATTTACACAATAATTATTCATACGTTTGAACTGGTTGAGTACTTTATCTTAGTCCTTATTTTACTAGGTTTACTTCCTGATGTACAGTATTACAGAAGATGATTTGGGTGTCTGACTTGCAAGTACAGTATCCAAGCCTACTTTTTCTAAATAGACACTTAATCAGAACAGTTGGTGGAGCATGTCTGATTTGATCTAATTCTTCTCTGCAATAGTTATTTTTGCATATTACTAGGGTAATCATTCTCTAAACAATGCCTAGACGCTTTAATACACTCTCTGAAGAGGAATCAAAGGGATAATTTCCTAACATTTCATGGCAGAAGGCACAATACATGCTAAATGCTCTAACTCTAAATTCATGCATATTTGAGTTGTTGTCTCTGAACTCTGTGGATGCCTCAGTCGGAGCCTGGGGTTGTTTTCTTCCCCTGGAGGTCATATTGGCCACCCTCAAGGTATTGATCTGGTCAGAGTGCCAACTAATGAGAGGCCTGCTAAGAGAGCCGTATGTAATCAGTTAAATTGCCATCAATGGCAGGGCGTGAGGGTGAGTTGTAGACCTATGAATGAGGGAATAGGGTCAGAAATGTAGATTTAGGATATTCCAGAATTTTTCATTTTTCAAACTTTGATGTTTGTGAATTATAAATTTTTTATCCCAAGAAATATGCCAAACGGTGTCATTGTATATCAGTCTACTGCATTTTCCCATCATTGGCATTAATATAAAGAAATGGAAATCACAGTCAATTAGGGCCATTACCTTGACAGTCCTGACTGGTATCTAATGAGAACCATGCCATGCTCCGCTGCCTTTGTTTTTAAGCCAGTGATGTGAAGAAAATGGAAAACGACAGCGTTAACACTTTAGTCAAACCTCACAGCTTAGCATGCAGCGTATCCCTACAGCCAAACCTGTAATAAATAATCATGTTGTACTTAAAGGTGGACATGCATGGAGCTTCATAGGGTTTTATAGAATTACATTCTTTATTAGGATCAATATGCTGGTCTGAACTAATTCTATCTATATGTTATTAGTCCAGGCCATGGCAACTGCAGCCATGATCAAACATGTTGTTTACATCACAGAAGACTGGCCTCTTATTGTTTGATTTAGCTTTGTGGCAAGTGAAGCTGATTGACTCATTGAGGAAATTATTTCTTTGCCCAGGTTTTCTCACACTATATGCAGATGTACGACCTTCATTTGAATAATTTTTCTAAAGCAGGAAAATCAACTTGCAGAAACAGGAGATGTGAATTATTATGTGGATTATAATCAGTGTTTCAGTGTTTGATTTATTTTTTTGTGAATTCATGTCTGAACTTTTGAAGTCTAAATTTAGAGTAATTTTAGACTATAAATACACAAGATTTACATTTCCTGTTTTTGCAGGAAATGAGTCTTATTGTTAAATTAAGATCTTGATCATACATTTGTACTGAAACCCATTCTGTCTCTTCAAAAGTGTTAGAACATTGTCTGTATTTCTTCTCTATTAACAATATCAACCTAAAATGGAAGAAAGGAATTTCTTTATTGGGATAGTGTCAGATTCATTGAATAATGTAATGTAATACCTGCAGTTACCAAAGGGGAATGCCTTTTTAAACATTAATTTCCTTTGTTATTAGCACAAAGAGTAAAGCTTTTACAAAACATCTGCTTTTGTGACATTATAGTCTCCTTGGTTCAGCCCATAACAAAGTGTTAACTAGTTACAATAGCTGTCTGCTTGAGGGACTGCATTAGTTGCACATGATAGCAGAGGATCCAAACTGGGTACATCAGATAGGAGGAGGGGTAAGCAAAACACCTCACAGCTAACATTTAGTAATCTAATGAATCATCAGCCTTTCACTCCAGCACCAGAAACGACATAGTTTGAGGCAATACATGAGTCTGAACATATGTAATGTTTTTAATCATACCATTTATGCTCTGAACTGGGCATAACAGGGTGCTGAAACAGGTGGTTGAGTAAACATGTCAATCAATTTTAAGAACAAGTAACAAATATAGATTTTGTTTTCTATATTTTATAAATGCAAGTATACAATTTTCATTAGCTTTTTGTGCCGGCACTCTAAGAGAATAATGTGTTAAACCAAATCATTTATTACCAATATTACACACAAACCATCATCAATTAGGAGTTTCTGCTATTATCATATTGATCAAGGGTGTAGGAGTTTCATATTCGAAGGGACACATTTAAAATGTTTGCCAAGTATCATTTTTTTATGTGGCAACCAATGTATCTGCTTCTAACATTGGTGGGTGGACATGTCTCCCTGCCCCCCCTGCTCCCACACCCTTGATATGGATTACTTTATGCAGTTGCACTCTGTCTTTACATTTGTCTTTACAAGTAACATAATGTGTTCATACTTTCATTTAATAAAATCATACTCCTGTATTCCCAACACAACCCCACATTTTTATGGTGGATAGGGATGATTTTAGTGTGCTCTCTATAAATTATTCTACTGATGCTTACAGTGCGAAGAATATCAATTGATCCCATAACAGTTGGATGCTTCAGGGACCATGTGCAGCAGCTGAACAAAGTGTGGCATGCAGGCACTAAATTGTACTTGTCACCCCCCTCTCTTAGGTCAGAGTAATGCTAGCTAATTGGCAGCACTAAAATCTTACTTTTACAAAGAAATTGTTACATCATGTTGGATGCATTTATTTGACAAAATATCCTTCTAGATTTTATTCGATTAAATAGTGTTCATAGTATACTGTCAAGAATGAAATAAATGTCATCTGACCCCCTGAAAAGTGTAGAGAAAGATCTTTCCATGTCCATACAATGGATACAAGGGCTTATAAAGGACATTTAATGGCCTGCCTCAACGTCACTGTTCATGCTAAGTGATGGAACCATTATGTTTGGAGTTTGTCAGTCAGAGGTTTGGTTGGTGAATCTGTCTGCATTTGGGAGAAGAGGCTGCATTATTATGGAAGGTGCCGATAAGGGACCCCCGTTGAGATCATAATCAAGATGGCTGCTGTTGCAATTGAATTTGACAGAGGAGAATTGGAGCAATGCCTTTGTTATCACAATCTCAGTAAAAGCGGGTAAGGAAAATAGACTTCCTTTCTTCATTTCAAACCTTCAATTAATGGTCTTTGATAGCCTTGATCCCACTCAGTTGGCTTAGTGGGAAGTGAGGAAGGTGGTGGTGCATTGTTGATTCCCAATTGCCTGTTGATAGAGGGGCCATACGTATCTCCAAATGTTAAATACTAAATGTCTATTGCAAATGCAGTTTATGCTGTTTGCAGCTGTGTTCAACAGCATAAATATTTAGTATCTGTTTTCAGTACAAAAGTCTATAATCTTGGTTATTCTCTAGCTCTGCTAGATTGTCTTGTATTTCCTCAGTGTCAGAGTAAAGACTGCTTTTGTAGATCTATACACTGTAGTATTTTATTTGAAAAAAGTAAGATTTTATTTATTTTTGTTTTTACAGCGACTAGAAAAGAATGTCAAATAATGCGGCAATGCGCTGTGATGGCATCAAAGATTAAACTGTCAATTGAACCCTGGTTTAGATTAGAACCGGAATATATTCTTAGAATGTTATTTGTGCCAGCACATTAAGGTGCAACTTTTTCTTTCTTCTTCCATGTAGCCTGCTTTGAAGTCATCATTGAGAGAGCATTTGAGAAGACTACAGATACTGGTGAGTGCATGCTTTTAAAATAAAATTCACTTTATTTACATACAGGATTTAGTTGGAGCTCCCAGGGCCACTGCAACAGGTGAGACATGGCGTTGAGAAAGAAGACGTACCAAACAAAGCAGGACTGTAGCCTATACCATGTAATAGCCTCTTCTTATTTCCACCATCTGTAACTTGAAGATTTATCAAATAATACGATGTCTAAAAGGCAAGTATGCATGCACGCGCAGGGACACGCACGTAACACAAGCGTGCACTCATCCACATGCAGACACACAACTCTGTTCCACATAGCCCATGTTCCCTTCTAATTCTAGTGTGGCTATTTCACTGTGGTTGTGTTTTGTTATCCTCTCACATAGGCAGGGTCGGGCTGGCGCCACGGCTGTTTGCCTCCCAGCCTGCGCGAGGGGACTCGGCTCCATTATCAGAGCTGCTGCCTCGCCACCCTGCAGCAAACCCAGCATCCTCGGCTCCTGCAGATTTAATTTCTTATCTCAATAGGGAAAATAGCCCCTCTGATGAGCAGCACCACCACCCTGGACTGCTGTGAACACAGCTCCAGAATACATACAATAGATGGATCTGATAGATGAGGAAAAGCACTGATATTCCTCTCAGGAATTTTGAGTTAGTAATATATATTTGGAGGGATTTGCTTAATAAATAATTTTTACTGAGATAGGGGAAGGGGGAATCTCTCTTCAACAATTCAGTCCAGGAGAAGCTAAGAGTGATGTTTTATAAAGGTCTGCCATCAATGATATATCAAGTCCATGAGGAGAATCTCTAGTAGATGAATATCAGTGTGTTGCTCTTGTGTACTCCTGTCAGCCAGTCTTTAGGTTATTGATTGCAGACCATTCAAGAAGAGACAGGAAATAATTTTGAAAGAGGATTAGTGATGACCTTTCACCTTTCCCCCTGGCTGCATTTTCAAAGGCAGCCCAATTCGTATGCTTTTTCACTAATTGGTCATTTTAACAATCAGATCTGCTCTGAAAAATATCTCACGTGAAAAGATATCTTTGGTCAATAATGTCTGATTTGCCCTGCCTGGGAAAACACAGCATGTGAGTCACATTTCCCGCCTCTCTGGTTGCATTTACAGACAGCCCATTTCTGATGTTTTTGCATTAATTGGTCTTTTGACCATTCACATCATATATTTTTCATTGCTGATCGTATTGATCAAAATACCAATTTGTTAAAGAAATAACATAATTGAGAAATCTGTGCAACCGTCATATCATCTATCATGATATCACCCATCCAAAATAATTATCATTTTTTTTAATCTGTGACTTACCTTGGGAAAGAGGTCAGTATTATGACAAAATATTCAAAAATGCTTTGGTGGAGCAAAACGCTCTGTCTACATTTGGGGAAGAAAATCTATTTATGCAAGATGCTGTACCCTTTTACTGTTTTTTCCACTGAGGGGCCTTCTAGTTTTCTAGCTGAGCATAAGGGTTAGACATTTCTTCAGTTTTTTGTTGCTTTTGCTCACAGCTTCATCAATGTCATGCACAGCCATCGGAAAAGTAATTGTGTGTCAACTCTTCTAGGCCCTAAAACAAAAGTCATTATGGTAGCGGAAAGTAACATGACCTGATATACCTTGGGTAAATTAGTTTTCCCAAACATAGCCTACTGTAGGGGTACCAGTTGGTAAGACTACATGATTAGTAGTCTCTTTTATTTTATAATGAGAAAGCTTAGAGTAGCTGCATCTTAGAGTAGCTGCGGCTTAACCTCCACAGGGATAATTTATAGAAATAATGAAAGTTACATTATTTGAATTCCTATGTTTATGTGGGTATTATTCTGTGTAGCTTTATGTGAAATCTATAAAAAAATCTCTACATGAAGAACAAAAATTCATCATCGTCATGCCTTTGAGGATTGACAGAACAATTAACTGACTGACAAGGAAACCAGCAATTACATTATTTGGGAGATACAAAGGACAGATATGTGTTGTACTTAACAACATAAGGAACTTGGAAAAACATTCAGAAGCACTTTTCAGAGACATTGACCCCTGTGTTCTCAGAAATATTGCCCCCAATCTTCTCAGAGATTGGGATATTGGCTACTGTTATCATCAACTTCATCATCAGAAAATATACTTAGAATGTGTCTTAGGTCCCCAGCCACTGCTTATTTATTAAAGCCTGCCCTGCACTGCTGATTTCATTATTGCATAGGAAAAGAAAGTGATGCTGTCAGCTCATTTTCGCTTATCTTATCCTACTTTAAACAGAAAATTATTACCTCGCTCCATCCCATCATACTCTCACACCCTTTTTGATTATCATTGAGCATTAAATTGACAAAGCAATAGTGGGAAATTGTATCAATTGCCAGCTATGAATGCTCGTTGAATCGGGGTGAACATGGGGCTCTTTTTTAATTGTATTAGCTTCTTTTTTGGGGGTAAGTGACAAGAGAGAGCTTCTAGTGTGTGATTTTATTAAGATAAGCAGGAAAGTGGATAAGCTGGTCGTTTAAACAGAGATTACCTTATCCACACTTTTCTTAGGAAAGTGATTTTGGTCTCTTGGTGATGAATTGAATATAGAAAATTAGAGTGACACTGCTAGAACCCAATTATGCATCAGCGGTTCTGCAGATCACTGTGACGCTATTTTTATTTGATGCTACACTAATATCAGTCTTGTATAAGAATCACCAACAACCTAGCTGAGGCTGCTAGGCAGAGCTAATAGAATTAGCTTTTTGATTCATCTTGTTCTGTAGTCTTTTGGTCGTATATCTGTTGTTTTGCGCATATATCTCTGTCACTGTGAATCTAGCCCATTATGCAAGGAATGAACAATAGCAGCACAAGACACAGACACATTGGTTTCAGTTATCATGTTTTATTGTGTGTATACATGGAAGACAGACAATTTATATCCTTCAACTGTCAACAAATAGCTCATATTTGTTATATCGAATTGATGAATTGAAAACCTCCGAGCTGCATCTAGAAGCCAACCTTACTTAGCCAACCTGCATACTTACGGCTTACAGTTTATAGATCGCTGTCTGAAGATGGCCATTGGGCAAATGCAGAAATGTTGACGGTACAACCAAGACATTCATGTTTGCTTATAACTTATCAACCTCAGCCAAGATACGTTTGACAATTGCTGATAATCTCAGCCAGGAAACGTTTGACAATAAGTGATAATTAAATGTAATCCATCGGGGGTAAAAAATAGTTTCAGCTGTAGAGATGACAGAAATGGGAAGAGTAGGTTGGGTGTGACAGAAGAGACATGATTCGTTCCTGTTGGGGGTAGCATTTATAGTGAAACATTATGAAACAGACATGGTTGCTCTTTTTCAAATCTCATAGATATGCTTTTTTTCGTGTAATTTGCTGATTTCACATATTTAGATTTGCCATTCAGGGTGCTACTTCTCTTACTTTCCTACCCTGTAATTAACAAAGGGGCATATAACCTCCTTTCGACTCAGTGTCACTGTTTGCATAATGGTTGTTGTGAAACGTCAACTTAAATGTCAAATAACATTCTGAATACTCAAACAATGGCCGCCATTTTCAGGAATGCGTAGCCTCCGACCTGACAACAGATTCATGAATGAATCCTCATTAGCTCAATGACATGCGTGTCTCAAACACACAAGGGATGCTGTTGGCACTTCTGTTGGCTGAAAAGCGTTGTAATAACAGCCAGTTGGAATTTGCTGCCAGGATATAATAATGTGTTTATTTGTGTCAAATTGTTTGCATCTGTAAACAATTTTGGCAAACACACTAAAACTATACTAGGACTATACTTTTTTTTATGAGCCTATTAGCTATACAGTACTAACTGTGCCAGTGTGTTGGTTTAAATGGAATCATTCCCAAAAACTGTTAGAGGAGAAATATAGACTGGACACGGTGAAAGTTAATACTCAATGTTAAGGTCAATTTAACAGAGTGAATCAATTGTGACATTTCATTTTTTCATTTAGCTCTTTTGAAAGGAGTATTCCATCACAATATTCATAATTTGGTAAACACTGATGCTACAGAGTAGTTCTTGGACTCATTTTTCATGTGTCAGTGCGTCAGCCCACGCCCACAACAAAACTCCTGAGTTGACAACCTGCTGTAGTAATAAACCTAATCTGTCATCATTAATGTGCATAGGATAAGGCACTCTGTCAGACATACAAATAAAATAAAGGAAATAAAGTATAGCTTAAATACAGCACATTCCTAAATGATGAGAAAGAAGCTCAAACAACATATTGTCTCATTGGTTAGTATAGTGTAGTAAACATGCATTCTGGGTCTTTTGAGATTAAGAAAAAACATTGTTCGGGATGGATGTTACCCACATGGTTTTGATGATACGGGGCATGAATTGTCACATAAATACGTGACACAGTATACAATTCTCAGGGATTCTTTTGACTCAACAGCACTACTTTTACAACCAGAGACAACAATTGCGGAATATAGGGCTTATACTTTTACATAATGGAAAGTATTTCTGCTGCTAGACTAGTACTCTGGATTGAACTCTTCCACATGTCGTTGCAATAATAATAACTTATTGGTTATCCAACCTCATTTGTAAGGTTTATAATTTAGCAGATGCTCTTATCAAGAATGACTTAACAATAAGGGCACAACAACAGATTTATCCTACCAGATGGGTGATTTAAACTAGCAACCTTTTGATCAGTGACCCTACACGCTACCCACTATGCTATCTGCCTAGCTTTGTTGTTAAATCAGTTCTATCAATACTTTACTGAAGGACCTTACTAATGTTGTACATTGGGGCAACAGAAAATGGCGCGTCATTTAAAAATGACTTAAAAGCCTAGAATTTCACACAGATTGAGTCCATGTAACAGTTATTAAGCTACATTTTAATCCTGATTTCATTTAGACGTAATACTTATGTTACAAATATGCTGTATTTTGTTTTGTATTTTTCATTATCTAGTACACATTTTATTTTCACTTTGACATTATAAAATGTAAAGATCTGTCAGAAACAAATCTCAATTAAATCAATTTCAAACCCACTTTATAATACAAGAAGATGTGTTCAAACTTGGAAGGGAGTGAATGCTTATTAAATTAGCAAGGCCCATTATAGTCCATTAGTGTGGTGATGACACACTAATGTACAGTATGGTAAATAACGTTCCTACGCCTTGTATTCATTTATTATATCCCCACTTGTCATTAAAACAACCCTCTAATAAGTGAGAACACCCATGTTCTGTACAAATAATGGATGACACAACCGGACGAGTCTGATTTTGGAGTTCAGTATTCCGAGGTAATGTACAGAAGGGAGGTGTTTTCGTAACGAAGCCTTGTACCACACTATTGGAACAACTACATCAGCAATAATGTACTAGCAAAAAGGGTTTTTGTTTAGGTTTACGTGCTTTATTAATGAATTCATGCCCATGTTTTGGGTACTACCCAGTCATGTAAATGAATTTTCTATTAGTAAATGGTTGCTTTTGTTATTTATTTATTATTTTAATAGCCTGTTAATTGATCAAATTGTCAGGTTTGAAAAGAGAAGAATGTTGCCAGAATAAACAACTGGTTAGTGTCTATCAATATACAACTAATTAAATTAATGACTGGATCTGTAGCAAACAAATCATGAAAACAACATAAATTCACTAATATAGTAAACAAAAACATAAAAAGCCTTGGCAACGGCGGTAAAAGGAGGAAAACCCTTACGTTAATTTTGATCTTAATCATTTTCTAAATGCAGTGGTTTTGTGGCCATTTACATCAGGATGTGTCCCGTACATTAGTCCCAAAGACAGCCAACTGTTTCATATATCAGGAATTAATGTGCATTGTAGAGGTCACTTCAACACAATCAGCCGCAAGTATACAACAGTATTATGGTATGATAAGCTTATATTTCTGTAGACAATGAAATGGCGAATTAAATGAATTGATTTGTACGTAGTCTATTGACAACATTTACCAGAGCTGTATAAAAGTTATGCACAAATAAAAATAAATCACTTCCCTCTTGGATTACATTTGTTCTACCTTAAAACCCATAGTAGATTGAATGGTAAAAACAGACAAATTACTAACAGGATAAATTGCATATTTTAAATTGCTTAATTTGCACAAGGGATGAGGTTGGAAATAATACAGGAATGGCACAATATTAAAAGCTGCACAGGGGGCACATTTTCAACCTGTGTCTTGGGGCCCTGTATCATCACAGTTTGCTGTGCAATGCTCTCCCTGGATTTGGGCGATCAGTGCCCTCTGTATCTCACTGGTGGTTTTATGTTGTGCAGTGCATGCTGCCGAAAGGCTGGCTAATGTGCTTGGTAGGAGGTGTAGCTACTGTAAATGTACCAGGGCTTAGGTTTACACACAGCAGCTCAGTGTTTTCATTTCAATTAGCTTCTGAATGTAGCTAAAGAATGTGCTGACTGATACAAAATAAAATGAAAATGCTGTCTCTTAAGAAGATACCCTAGTGTTATGCTAAACTAAAATGTTCTCAGTCTAATTTATCTACAATAGTGTGCTAGAACGTATAAATCTTCTGCAGAAAGTTTTTCAATCCAGTAAAGGATCTCCTAAGGCAGAGCAGTTCACTCTCCATGGACAACCCTGTATGAAGTCTGCAGATCAAGACATTATTTGGATTCTGACACCTGCCATGTTAATACTGTAACGACTCAGGAACCACTAACAGATGCATTCATTATAAACACATGCCAGAAAATTCATAAACCAAATATGGTAAATCTAATACATATGCAAATGAAAGGTATAACCATGACAGGCAGAAACAGCATAATAGACACCCTGGTCTCTCTGTAGGAAATGAAGCCTCTTTGTGCTGCAAAACAAGAAGAACTATCAATTATTCAGGACCTCTCTGATAGCTTCCCATTTACAGTCGCTTGCTTTAGTATGGCTGAAGACATTCCTTCTGCTTTATTCCTCTATGATCTGACTGCCTTAATACGACAGCAAAATAAATGGGACCACTAAGTAGGACCCTAATATTTAATTTATATCTTAGACTTCTCTGCCTGTATCTGGTATGCTTTATGTAGCCCTAAAAGCAATTGGAATATATAAACTAACGTGAAGGGGAGTAAGAATATGGCATATTATTACTGCAATATGTAAATAACATGGTGAAGTGTGGCCTCATACTGTGCCAGCATAAGAACATCGGATGCAAGGGGCATTGGAGGTAGGGTTCAATATATAACAGTGATGTAATGTATCCAGTCTGACCCATGCACAAATAATCATTCACGATGCGCCTAAGTCTGCGTTTGTGCAGCAGAGAGAGGGAGAAACACTCAGAGAGGAGCAGCTGCATCAGTGACTGTCCACCCAACTCCGTCTCGACTTCAGTTGAGAGGTGCACGGATCAAAGCAGCAGCTACACAGGCAGTGGATTTGGGCAGTTCCTCTCATTCTCGCCTGTATGTCCTCCCAAGCTCAATCACATCGGATGGGGAATGTCAGTGAACCGCGATCTTCAGGTCTCCCCATAGATGTTGAATTGGGCTCAGGTCCGGGCTTTGGCTGGGCTTCTCAAGGACATTCACTAACATGTTCTGAAGCCACTCCTGGCTGTATGCTTTGGGTTGTGCTCAGGGTTTCTTCAAGACCTCTCTGTATTTTGCTCTGTTCTTCCTTCCCTCCATCGCGATCTGTCTTTCAGTGCCTGATGCTGAGAACAATCCCCATAACATGATACTCCCACTGCTTTGCCTCTCCATCGGGATGTTATTAGCCAGGTGAGGAGTAGTACCAGACGTAGTGATTGGCTTTCATCTTTTTCCTCATGCTCCCCTTCAGGTGGCTAGCAAAGGAAAAGCAGCCAATAAGTGCTCAGCATATGTGGGAAAAGCATTCCAGGTGACCTCATGATGGTGGTTGACAGAATGCAAAGAGTGCGCAAAGCTGTCATCAAGGCAAAGGGTGGCTTCTTTGAAGAATCTTTAATGTGAAAAATATGTTGATTTGTTTAACATGTTTTTGTTTGCTACATGATTCCATGTGTTTTTTCATAGTGTTGATGTCATCACCATTATTCTACAATATTAAATATATATACATATATCATATATAAATAGTTGAATATCTTACTCCATTATGCATCTATGACATTCATGAGAACATTTATGTATTATTTTTTACCTGTGATCAGTTTTCATGACCGTTGGTAATGGGTTGTCTGTCCTTGCTCTGACAATTAATTTGAGAGTGGTTACATATCCTTAGCCATAGATCTTTCAGCTTTTTTGCTGAAAAACGGTTGAAGGACCATTTTGTTTTTGTTTTAAATGCTGATTGCCGCCTTGATCAACCTCAGCCTTTGCACAAACTACAAATACCAATCTATGCTGGATTGATGGCTGCTGAGCAGTTTTTAATCCTGTTTGTCAATTGAATGGCTTTAGAAAATATGCAGTCATCAGGAGAGTTAAAGACACAAATTGAGGCAAAGTCCACTCACTTTGAACAAAAGTTGCCCAAAGACATGGATCGATAAAACCTCTAATCACTTTGCCACAGTGACTCTGACAGCTTAAATTATGTTCCAGAACACCAAGGCGAGGAAAGAGCCTAATGTTTAACACACATATACATACATGGCGAACCTTCTGTGGCATTATTGCTAATTGCAGCTACATCATTGAAATACTTTTGAAGAAATTCTTATTAATTCTTATTAATGCTTATTAGTATTATTAATATTTCTTTGAGTAGTTACACATGCAAAAACTTGGTCATGTTGAAATTTACAACAGTAAGATGTATAGCACCACAACAGGTTAGCTTGTGCTAATTTAGAGTTTCTTAGAAAAGTTTAGTGACAACATTTTTTGAATATATATTATGAGAGATCAGCAAAAACAACTTTATTTACTGGATATACACTCACCTAAAGTATTATTAGGAACACCTGTTCAATTTCTCATTAATGCAATTATCTAATCAACCAATCACATGGCAGTTGCTTCAATGCATTTAGAAGTGTGGTCCTTGTCAAGACAATCTCCTGAACTCCAAACTGAATGTCAGAATGGGAAAGAAAGGTGATTTAAGCAATTTTGAGCGTGGCATGGTTGTTGGTGCCAGATGGGCTGGTCTGAGTATTTCACAATCTGCTCAGTTACTGGGATTTTCACGCACAACCATTACTAGGGTTTACAAAGAATGTTGTGAAAAGGGAAAAACATCCAGTATGCGGCAGTCCTGTGGGCGAAAATGCCTTGTTGATGCTAGAGGTCAGAGGAGAATGGGCCGACTGATTCAAGCTGATAGAAGAGCAACTTTGACTGAAATAACCACTCGTTACAACCGAGGTATGCAGCAAAGCATTTGTGAAGCCACAACACGGATGGGCTAAAACAGCAGAAGACCCCACCGGGTACTCACCAAAATTGGACAGTTGAAGACTGGAAGAATGTTGCCTGGTCTGATGAGTCTCGATTTCTGTTGAGACATTCAGATGGTAGAGTCAGAATTTGGCTTAAACAGAATGAGAACATGGATCCATCATGCCTTGTTACCACTGTGCAGGCTGGTGGTGGTGATGTAATGGTGTGGGGGATGTTTTCTTGGCACACTTTAGGCCCCTTAGTGCCAATTGGGCATCGTTTAAATGCCACGGCCTACCTGAGCATTGTTTCTGACCATGTCCATCCCTTTATGACCACCATGTACCCATCCTCTGATGGCTACTTCCAGCAGGATAATGCACCATGTCACAAAGCTCGAATCATTTCACATTGGTTTCTTGAACATGACAATGAGTTCACTGTACTGAAATGGCCCCCACAGTCACCAGATCTCAACCCAATAGAGCATCTTTGGGATGTGGTGGAACGGGAGGTTTGTGCCCTGGATGTGCATCCCACAAATCTCCATCAACTGCAAAATGCTATCCTATCAATATAGGTCAACATTTCTAAAGAATGCTTTCAGCACCTTGTTGAATCAATGCCATGTAGAATTAAGGCAGTTCTGAAGGCGAAAGGGGGTCAAACACGGTATTAGTATGGTGTTCCTAATAATCCTTTAGGTGAGTGTATACAGAACATAAATTTACACACACAAACAATAACGCTACAATAAAAAGAATAAAAAAGAATACAAAAACTTAGCAAAATGGTCTACAGCCATTGACCTCTAGTCCAGTGAGATAGCTAGATTATTGTTAGAGCGAGTCAGATATGATTTTGGATTCCATTATGCAGTTTGAAGGAAATTGCTCGCAACCTAGTGTTTGTGCATTTGCTTGCTAACAGTAGCACAATAACGGAAATTCAATGAAAAAAAGCTACTGTAGTATGCTAGATGTTATTTTAGACCGATACGTTTTCAAAACATTTTACAGAACTAGCAGAATGGTTACACTGTTGGTTTACTTCACTAAATAAATAAATGGCCATCAAATGCTGGAATTCAAATTGTGTCTAACTGTGACTTCGCATTCTGAAAACACAGACTTTCTGTGACAGTGGTGTCTTATCAACTGGAGAAAAAAAAAGATAAAATATATAGTGCTAATACAGTATGAGTACGATTCTCATGTTGGTCATTAGCTATACTCCACTTGTCACATTTATCTGTGCATCTCACATTGAGAGAATAGAACAGAACCAGACTGCATCATCTAGATGCAAAGGGTGATTAAGTTCCTTGCGTATGCATGTTCCCTCGTGTCCTCTCCTTTTGAGAAATAAATGGGAGTGAGCTGACCTTTTGTCAGATATGCATGGCAGGCTTTGCATGTTTAGGCTTGAGGCACCAGGTATGTTAATTTAAATTAATCATATTAATTCTGTTACTGTAAGTGACATCTTCTAGATGCTTCACTGCATCATCCCCAGCTGTTGCTTAGTCTCTTCCACATAATTCATGTTAGGCTTTTTGGTGTCCAACAGCATAACACATTTTGATTGCTTCTTAATAGGAAGGTCGTACTGTGGACATATGTAGATTTTTGTAACACTCAAAAGTAACACAAGATTGCCAGCAACATCTGTGTGGAATGGAGTAGTGTTGAGGACTGTGAGGAAGAATCACATTTGTGAGTGGGGGAAAGTTCTTGTTAAACTCTGGGGAATAAGCTCAGCTCACCATTTTAAGCCCTGTATACTACTCTCTAGGAAGCCAGTGAAGTGTAAGAAATTCGGCAGTAGCATGCTTATATTGTATTCCTGATAGCTACTGCAGGCTTTTCCTGTCCACATGCACTAACACGGTTTATGAACGCATTGGAGTAGCTTGATGGTTTGGAACTTGTGGTTCGCCAATATCAATGTTAAGCATACTGAGTAAAGTCCATTCCGATATTTGCAAATGTGCTTTCTAATTCTAGCCTATTGTTCTTGATTATATATTTACTTGCTATCCAAATCACATAGGGATAATAGGTTTTAAAATCTGATGTTATATACATGCAATATAATACTGTGTATATATATATAGGATGAGAATGAAACAGCTTGTCAAGTCTATCACTTTCCAACAACTGCTCAGGTGCATATGCTTTATAATGTAGCACCACAGTATACAAGAACCATAGAAGGTCTCACATCTCATTTGGGATACTTCATAAAACCCATTTCAGGTAGATGATGCATTAATTTTTCCATCCCAGTTCAAGGGAATCTCTAAAGTCCAAGTAAAGGGACAATTTCTATAGCTGCCTTCTTGTATAGTACATTAATGAGAAACAATGAGCATATTCAAGGAGTCTCTCTTTAACATTTCATGAAGACCCCACTGTACCCTCCTGGAGGTTACATGTTTCACTTCACACTCGTCCCAATCCATTATAGATGGTTGGTTTGACTGTGCCTCTAGTACATATGTTTACAGCTGTTCATGGGCACCTGGAGGACATCAACTGAGCATCCTTTATATCCAGCATCCTTTCTGAGCAAGATGGATTTCTCAGACCTCAGTGGAGTGTTATCTCCCAACTGTATCTGAAATGCTACATGCACAGCTAAGTGTTTTGGATTGTATAGTTTCAGGCGAGAGGGTACTCCTAAACAAACTCTTACAAAGAAGATGCTCGCATGTACTCTGCATTGCCTCAGAAACCAGATAATATGGTGTTCTCTACAGACCTTGAGCTGGATCACCAGAAAATATAGAGACTACACTAGTGCAGTAAAAATACTTTAAGTTATGCAAAAAGGGTTGAAAATGTGTTGCAATCTGAGCTATGATTGAAAACAAAATGCATTTTTTTTAAATGGTTGAGTGGCACTTAACTCTACGCTTATGTTTCAAAAACGTCTTGGGGAATACCGTGGGGGTGTGAAGTAGACTGGAATTTGAAATTACTGTCAAGTGCATGAAAGCTACTACCCAATAAACTCATGAGAACCACAGTTTGTCATTGAAAAATTTAAGACTATAACACTCGAGTCCTGGTTCTCTTGTCCTGTATTAATATAATCAAATGGTAAGGTTTATTGGGTAATTGAGTATCGCTTGTTTTATTCCAATAATGGCCTGGCTACTAATAGAAAAAGAGCCATGGAAAAATGAGATGGAATACTGTATTTATTGCTTAGAGGAAACCCATTCAACATCCTCAAACAAAGTGGCCTGGGAAAAGGAATGAGGTGGTAAAATCTATTTATGTCATGAACTATGGAATTCCACAGCAGTTCTACAAACATAAACTAGATTTTAAGGTCAAAATGGCTCCAGCTGATATTTAAAGAAGATGGATTGCCCGGAACATACTATTTGATAGCAGGTCTGGTTAATAAATCTACACAGACCGAATAAGGACTATCCATACTTCTTTGAAAATCTTAATGACAATCTGGGTAATCCCCAAGATACAGACACCTCCACTGTAAATGTGGTACACTACAATGGAGTTTTGGTAAAGGCAAATATCTGCTTGTGATCACAAATAATTTGAATACATAATAATGAAATCGATTTTTGGAGGCTTAAAATCCTGGATTTTGTGAAATATACAAGAGGCATCCTTATCAAGCTAATACAGTAGGACTCTTTTGAAGCTAGAAAAAAGTTTTGATTAAGGATTAAATTCAATGAGACCATTATCCTGTTATCTATAAAAGATTTCCTCAAAGAAGGGAAATTTGACATGCATTATTACAGTAATTTCTGAACCAAAACCAAGGCATTCATAGCAGATTTGTTCATGCAGATCCCAGGTTGTGCCGCCCCACGTTGTACTATGGGATACGTTTAGGTGTGCTTTTAGAGGAAACTAAATTCATTTTTCATCATAAAACCTAAAACAGTTCTGGTCAGAGGAAACTACTTGTACAAGAGATAGATACAAATGTTGAATATATGGTCATGATCAAACTTCCACTGAAGCACGGTAGCTTAGAGAAACATGACCAAAAATAAACTACAGAAAATAGTTCCATAGTTTTTGATACCATGACCCCCAAAAAGAATGTTTGACTGTCTGAGATGAACATATTCTGTATTAATTACATAAGACAAACTACTTTTGGGAATTGACTAAGGCCTTAACCCCTGACAAACATAATTCCAGGGTCATGCTTTTGGAATTTTTGTCTCTTTTAAATATTTGTATGAGGAGTTTTATGTCATTTTTAAGTTGAATAAGGGTTGTCATGCCCAAGTGATCATGCCCACCAATCCTTGTTTGCCAGTATAGGCTATTCAGGTTGGACGATTTGAAACATTGTTAAATTGTAGTTTTGGGTATTTTTAAGTTATTTTTGGTACATTTGGGTAGTTTGGGTATTCCTGTGTTCTTTATGCTATTTTTGGCTTGCTGTATTGGGTAGTTTGGGTATTCCTGTGTTCTTTATGGTATTTTTGGCTAGCTGTACTGGGTAGTTTGGGTATTCCTGTGTTCTTTATGGTATTTTGGGATTGCTGTATTGGGTAGTTTGGGTATTCCTGTGTTCTTTATGGTGTTTTTGGGTAGCTGTATTGGGTAGTTTGGGTATTCCTGTGTTCTTTATGGTATTTTGGGATTGCTGTATTGGGTAGTTTGGGTATTTCTGTGTTCTTTATGGTATTTTTGGGTGGCTGTATTGGGTATTTTGGATATTCCTGTGTTATTTTTTGGTACTTTTGTGCAATTATTGAGCCTCGGCATACACATTGAAAGCATTTTTGGGGGATTAAAATGGTTTCCTATATGAAGAAACCCCCTTCTAAATGAAGCTATACAGACTTGTTTAAACTTCCAGTGTTATCCTTCATGGCATACAGGACGGATAATACAGCATTGTTTCAACTTTAATATATCGATAATAGAAGGACCTATTTATAATGACAAATAGAGATAATAAAATAATGTCACCAGCGCAATTAACGTGTGTATGGAATGGCTTGCACTGTATAAAGGTATAATGAACTCATTGCAGCCCTACCACAACATTGGCAGTGGCAGTGACTGAGGCAGTTAATCAGAAAAGAAATGAATGAATTAATCTGTCTGCTACTGCTCAAAAAACAGGCATGGTGCAAAATGACTAATATGAATCATAAAATGTATCTGTTTAATTTATAGTCAATAGCTTTGACAGCTATGCCATGTACAATGCAGATCATTTGGGAACATGTTTTTGATGAATAATATTCCTGACTTTTCTGTAAAGTCCAGCAGTTGCTATACAATCACAATATCTAGATGAAATTGGACCTTCAAACTGTTGGTGGACCTGGCAGACCACAGTTAATGAAGAGTAAACATTGCTGTGCTTTTGGATAAAATGTTTATTTTGGGGTATCTGTTATGATACGTATGGGTAGGTTTAAGATGCTAAGGTAGAATGAAGGTATGTATTGCAAATAGAACAATAGCATAATTTTGTTATTATATGATCTTCGCATCTTTACTGGGAAAGATGCGAAGATCTGAGGACATGGGAGGTTTTGAGTGGAGATCAGTTAGGTTAACTATGGACACCATACCAGTTAACTGTGGATGCCGCAAGAATATGCCTCGTCGTTCATCAACTCAATCTCACTGTAAAGATGGTTGCTAGCTGGCATATACTTTTAAGGGCATGTCTATCTACCACAGATTACATTTCCATGAGAACCACCATGCCAAATGGTCAATGTAAACATTTCACATTCCTGAGGTTGGCAGAGCGTGACCTACAGAGAAAGAATGTAAACACAGATGTTTCTGTTCTCATTATCTGGGCACATTTAACTTCCAGTTAAACATACATTCATATAATTCCACAATGGGTAGAAATAAATCTGTACATTTCGTTATTTTCTGTTTCTTCTCCAGTCATGTAAGGTGAAAATGGAAAAACAATCACCTATAATTAATATATATTTTTTTTTAAAGAAAGCAAGGATGAAATGTAAGGAATTTGAAATGATGGAAGACATGTTGTGCATTTGTATTTACAATGGTGAGACTGAAATAAGAATATTAATAATAAATTATGAAATAATTTGAATATCCATTACTCTTACAACAAATTACATTTTTTATTGAAATCCTATTCAGACATTTACACATACCCAGATTTGTATTTACTTTGTAATACATTACTTTTTTAGTAATGTGTCATCAGAGGGACAAAATTCATTAAATCTATGCAAGGTTGACATGCAACTATATGCAGTGGTAGGTAAGCATATGAAATAATGGAATATCAGTGGTGATAATATTGTATACATGAATATACAATTGATGTATACATCTACATATTCAAAGTTCCAGCATATGTATATACTGCATCTAGATGCACGGATATAAGCAGAGTTCTGTATAGTACAGCGATTTAGTGAACAGTAAACCATTTTTAAAGGTGGCTTGATCTGGTGAGTAGTCTTGTTATGCATTAATGCATGAGTTATATGCTTGGTAGTTAAAACTTGTTGGAATAATGTATATACACAACCATAATGAAGGTAGAAAGTGCCTGATTAGCATTTTTTTACTAATTTAAATGTTTTCCCCTTTTCAAACCCTTTTTAGTCACTGACCTAGATAACGTAGTGATCTGATTGTTGTTAGCGTTCTACTTTAAGATTAGCTTTCTTTTTTTCCTGCTTGGTGCCCTGCAACTTATATCAGAGAGAGCAGCGTCTGTTCTTCCCTGTGTGCTTATCTCGCCCCTTTTCTTGACAGACAAGATTCATGTGTTTTACCAAAATGCTGTACATATAGACGGAGAAGACTCCAAATTACACAAGCCGTATATGTTGTAGAACAGTGACAGATTTTGTATTTTTTTTTTGCCTTGTCATGAAGACAGGAAATTAGATGCTGTTCGTTTTTTTCCAGCAGCAGCACCAGGCTTGTATTAGGTTGGATGGTGTTGTGCATATGATTTGTGTTGAGCAGCAGCACAGGCTGTCAGTGTGACAGGTCTGACAGAGCACAGGAGCAGCTCTGACTTTGTTTACACGAATAGACTCTGGAGCAGAGCCAGGAGAAATATTTGGCTTCATCAGCAAGGAAGACTCATCGATAGTCCCAGCCCTTGTTTCGGACAAGCTGTCACATTCATTTGACATGGCTGGGGCCAGGCTGAAGGCTCCCTGTAAGGATTCAGTGTAGAGTGAAGAAGTGCTATGAAATATTAGGGGGATGTCTTTAAATAACTTTACATAATCTGCGTTTCCCATCACCTACGTTTTCTTGTAGCATATGAACGTTTTAAAGATGTGTTGTTCCATTTTTCTTCAACTTTATTGGTACTTATAGACATAAAATGTTGCGTTGAATAGAAAATCTGCCCAGTCATTCTGAGAGTGAGATTATTTGTATTACTTGTTCAAATGGCAAACACGCATCAACCATCATGTCACCCAATATGTGCAGCCAATGTGGAATTCCAGCATGATCAATACAGTTAGTAACAGTAAAAGTACAGATTATGAATGGATTATAACCCCTGTTATAATTTGGTGGATGATTTCATCATAGTCACCAGTCACTCCATTATTATTACGTTTGGGAGTTAGTACAACTCCAGCTAGCTAAAGGATAGGATTTCTGTGGTCCATTCAGGTAGCTTGAGCTGGATTTTCTTCCAAAGACAGGCCATTGAGCTGGCATCCAGCTCACCATCACAAAGCACCTTTCCATACAGCTCCGATTTACTCAACATCCAGCTCATATCCAGCTCAACCTTACTCAGTACCCTTCCATACAGCTCCGATTTACTCAACATCCAGCTCAACCTTACTCAGTACCCTTCCATACAGCTCCGATTTATTCAACATCCAGCTCACATCCAGCTCAACCTTACTCAGTACCCTTCCATACAGCTCAGATTTACTCAACATCCAGCTCAACCTCACTCAGTACCCTTCCATACAGCTCAGATTTACTCAACATCCAGCTCAACCTCACTCAGTACCCTTCCATACAGCTCCGATGTATTCAACATCCAGCTCACATCCAGCTCAACCTTACTCAGTACCCTTCCATACAGCTCCGATTTATTCAACATCCAGCTCACATCCAGCTCAACCTTACTCAGTACCCTTCCATACAGCTCCGATTTATTCAACATCCAGCTCACATCCAGCTCAACCTTACTCAGTACCCTTCCATACAGCTCAGATTTACTCAACATCCAGCTCAACCTCACTCAGTACCCTTCCATACAGCTCAGATTTACTCAACATCCAGCTCAACCTCACTCAGTACCCTTCCATACAGCTCCGATGTATTCAACATCCAGCTCACATCCAGCTCAACCTCACTCAATGCCCGTCCGTCCTGCTCAACATCCACCCTCCCTAGCAATGACATCCAGGTGAAACTACTTGACATACTTGACCGTTTTTTTGGAATACAGTGACGTCGTCCTTTTCAGAGCTTCATGCATTTGGATAGAGAAAGTGCAGAAAGATACCGGGAGGGGAGGGTTTTGCTGACAGAGCAGTAGGCTGATTCAAACTTACACTGCAGCAGGACATATGCAGTGGAGACAGTGGCCCATACCACTAGACTACAATAGACCATTCTGTGGATTCTTAAATAAAATGAATAAAGTTAAGCGAGTAATCATTGCTTGTCGCACTAAACCCTAGTGATCTCCATGTATGGCAAAGGCCCACTATAAATACTGATAGCACAAGTCTTTTAGGTAAACCATAATATATATTTTGATTGAAAATACATTCCAATGTCAGTTTGAAAATGTCTAATGTTATAGTGTACTGGTACACCACAGTTATAAGATCATCAGTAAGATCTAATTCTGCACTATACTGTGTGTGATTGTAACACACAGTCACTGCTCTACTCATGGAGAACAGGCTACTCTGGTGAAGCGTGCTTTTGTAATGAAGTTAGTTCAAAGTTGAATCATTGTCGGCGATGTCACATCATAACACTATTCAACACAACCCAGCCTAATACAGTAGCATTGTATAAATTAGATGGTTTGAGTCCTGAATCCTGATTGACTGAAAACAATTAATAAAAAATAAGGCCAAAATACCACTGCTAAGAGCTGTTCTTAGGAACAACACATCACAGAGTGTTAGAAGAATTAACATTGCAGTTTAGCAGATGTTACATATTAATTTATGCTACTCTTTCTATTAACCCTCCCACTTCTTTCCCCACTCCGACTTTCAAACCCACTCTGAAATGACTCCCAAAAAGCATGCATATAGGTAAATAATGACCCGCATGTGAAGGAGCTGACATTATGAAAATTTGTGCCAATTCAAACAACCACAGATTTAGATAATAAGCCCTGAGAGAAAATGTCACACATGATCTTTCTTTGTGACCAAAAGTTCATTCCTTGTAGCTTTTCTTATCAGATTTTTCATGTTGACTCATGCATTCGTCCATCAGGCCATGAAAAGGTAAATTGTACAATAAATCTAACTTCATAACACTCTTTGGCCTGACCTATTTTGAATGTATGGTGTTTCTGCTGAGTTGGCAGAACGTGTCAAGAATTAAAAAATATTAAGGCAGGCTCCAGCTTTCTGTGTTTGAGAGGTCGGGGACACTACAGCTTCATTATGACCAATTTAGTAGCTTTTTTTTAGTTAGTGTTCATGTGGTGGTTGTTATGATGCAGTGGTTTTTCCTGGGAACAACTTGATACCTTGTGCTACCATTTCAGAAGCATAACTGTCGTATTTGGGCCATGTTTTTTCCTGACATCTGTGAATGTAATCACAAGCACATGCACTGCTGGTGGTTTAACATTCCCCTGTAATGTATTTCCACTAATGATCCATGAAAACCCAATTAGGGGGCCAAGATTGTGTTTCAAATGTCAAAGACACCCCAGATGTTTCTTCCTATTGATCTGGAAAGAGCATCTTCTGGCATGTTTTGGTATCACTGAGATGCTGCAAGAACAGTGTATGCAACAAACCTGCCCATGCAAAGATTACACACATAAGCTGTAGAAAATCACAAAAGCATCTTCTGAGAATTAGGCAAATGTGATATATAATCCTCTCAAGCAATTTGTTCTTACATAAAAATGTAGCTTGAATTCTATTCTGAAGGACAGCAGCATTTATCATCAAAACTGAGTATTATCAAATTTTAATTTCCCCAGGCCATAACCATACCATAAAATGGGGGAAAAGAGTAATATTGTATACAAAACATTACTCCTCAAGATTTATTTTAACTCCTAAGCTAAATCGAGAAATGCCAAAACAAACAATTTCCCATCATCTAACATGCTGCTACCACAATTACTAGTGAGAAACACCTCCTTTGTCCCTTCTAACCTTAATTTGTTTTTGTTTGGGGGAAAATATGTTTGGCAATAGTTCTTGTACTGTGTCTCATACCAGTGCTTTCAATAAACATCTGAAACATATCTGAAACATATCAGAACATATCTAAATGACATAAATTACTATTGTGTTCATTTACAATACCATTCATTAGATTATCCCTACTGATTATTTGGATTATTCCCGGGTCATTGTTTTTCAAGCTAATTCCTCGGCTACAGAGGTTTACTAGATTTTTGCAGGAATTAGTGAAGCATGGGCGATGCAGCAAAGTTCAGCATGTATTGTGAGCTCATTCCACAACTGCTGTATGTTAAAACGTTACCAATAGAGCTTTCCAAGAGATACCTTTTGGGCAGATCAAACCGTTGGTAAAATTCATTTTCTAGGAGGACGGTCTTATGTGCTTGCAGTGAGAAGATAACGGCTTTGAGCCTTCAGTATTGGAGAGTTGGTTTCAATAGGTTCTAATCCATTATAGAACCTAGACGCAGAACATTTTGAAACCAACTCTTCGAGTCAGGAGATGCCAGTCTTCTCTTTAGTATTTGTGTAACTGATCTGACTGGTGAACAATAAACACACGGTTAGCATGATACTGATGTATACCAATTTGTGTGAAATCCTGTTTTACCCCATCATGTAAAGCCCTTGGAGGGGTTCTTAAACCTGACTCCTAAACCTGCAACATATTGATTGACGAGCACATTAGCCATTCGTTTTAACTTGACCTTTATGCCAAAGGTTGGTCAAGGGTAATAAAAACACTAATTAACCAATCGAACTGCACCTACAAGCAAAGTCCATGAATACAGAATTTGATTGATGTCCTGGCAATGTTTCTGAGGCTGTGTCATCCCAACATTAATAACACATGCAGACATTTTCTACACTAAATCAGGGGTAGGCAACTAGATTCAGCCGTGGATCGATGTTTCTCACAACATAATTATAAAAATATATTTGGTACACTTCAAATTGAACGTAGCTAAGCAGAGAAACATATTGTATTTTAAAATAATAATTTAATACCTGAAATGTGATACATGGTGTTTCTTATTTTATTCACGTGTCTGCATGGGGTGGTTCACTCCTTGCAAACCCATGCAGTACAGTGACAAAGCATGAACACATTTAATGGTAAAAAAGGAAAATGTACATTATGGTTTGCTCTACGTGTTACAACTATCTCCCACTGGAACATAATACCTCATGACAACATCACTGTTAGCCTGATCAAATGGCTCATTGTGTCCAGTGCTGAATCATTCTGACTTTGAGCGTCCTTTCAGGAGTTTGTAACACCTGGAACTGCTGCTTTATGGCTTGTCTTAATTTCAGGCTCAGTCATCAGTGCAGTTTGGGAGAGGCGGGGAGGGAGACACCTGCTAAAATATGACATTCTCAACAAGACCTTTTACTACAGAAGGCAATTGAGGAATAATTACATTCTGTGATGAATACACAGAATGTGTCTCACTTATTTAGCAATTGATTTCCCATAAAGTGAAAGTGTTCATGAGGCCATGGTTCTATTTTACCTCATGGTGAGCTAAGGGCTTGTTCTGTCGATAACTAGATGGGGCAGCTCAAAAAGATGGAGTGTGTGTGCTACCTGTAGTGTGTAGGCTATCTATGTAGTCTGTAAAAAGATCTATAATTAATAAGGGCTCTGAGGTACTTTTAGATGTCCTTAGTAGAGGTCATCAGGATCTGATGTATGAAATATCTAAGGTTTTTTAGTTTTATTTAAGCCAGAAGATGGAAATCTGATGTGGTCCCAGCAGTTGGTTTGTGTTCTGTCTGCCATCAACGGAAGCAGGAGATACTGATGCCAGAGCTGCAGTGAGGCAGGTAAACTAAGGCAGGAAGGCCTTTATTGTTTACAGTATCTCACAAAAGTGAGTACACCCCTCACATTCTTGCTGATATTTCATTATATCTTGTCATGTGACAACACTGAAGAAATGACACTTTGCTACAATGTAATGTAGTGAGTGCACAGCTTGTATAACAGTGTACATTTGCTGTCCCCTCAAAATAACTCAACACACAGCCAACAAATTGAAAATGTCCAAATTGGGCCCAATTAACCATTTCCTCTCCCCGGTGTCATGTGACTCGTTAGTGTTACAAGGTCTCAGGTGTGAATGGGGAGCAGGTGTGATAAAGTGTTTTAAAGTACAAGTTTTATAAGTTTGCTGTAAGATTTCCTAGATTGAAAAGACAACTGATTACCGATAGTACCTGGTTAAGACAGAATGTTTTGGTAGAATGTGCTCCGCCTCTGTTCATATACAGAAATGATCTGTCTGTCCTTGTTTCCATTGCAATCCACTGCATAGTTGAGAATGATGGACAGGCCTTAATGGCATAAAGGATGTAAAGAGAAGTCACACTATGGCCGGTTGTTATGCTGAAGCACTCCAAAAGGGTTGGCAGTTGGAGAAAGGAGGAAGAACTGTGTTTCCAACAGCTAACTTTGTCTATATCCAAACGAAAAGAAGCACTGTGATGGATAATGACTTGACAGAATCTGTCCTTCGGCCAAACATAGCCTAGCACTGAAAGATTATTTTTCTTTATACTTCATAGGATGGACTTGTGGGTGGAAAGACGCTAACAATCTGCAGGAAGGAAAAGGAAAAATGAAAAAGGAACTGTGTTGCTTTGATACAGCTAAAGAGACTATAGGAAAGGTTAGCATGGAGATAAAGTCCGACGGTTGGGCTTGTCCTGAGCTGACCCTGCAGGGCTTATCTCTGTGAGCCAGGTGATGGGAGAGACTCAGCCATACAACAAAGCAATCTGTTAAGCCCATGGTGGAAAATCCAAGGACAAAATGACATCTTCATGCCCCACCCAAGGAGGATTGCACTTGTCTTGTCACTCTACTGTAATGTTACACAGGATAAGTGAACGGTGGACTTGAAACATAACCGCCAGACATAGATTATTGGAATAGATAACATGCGCGAGGGTAACATTTGATATTATCACACTTCACTTGTTTACTGTACTAAATGCTCGCCCAATAATGACAGATGACACTAATGTAGGAGCACGGTTAGTTCTCTCATTCATTGTAACCTCCTGTATGTGATGCAAGGTCTGTAAGTAGAATTGGTTTACAGAAGGTGAACTGAAAGTTTCACTAGGAAAATTCTTCCATCGTAAATTGTTAATTGGATGAATGAATAGCTGGGGGTGACAACACTAGAACCCCATTCTGAATACTAATAGATGTAGGCTATGGCTGGAGAACTTGAGTAGAGAATGGGGTTTTCATGCATGATGTGCTCTGTGCATGGAATGAGACCCATATGGTAATCTGTTTTGCACTGCGTGCTGCATGAGACATGACATGTTATGTAGCTTGTTTTATATGTGAAAGAAAAGTGAGGAAACCGTAGACTTATGACCTTGGCAACACCCATCCTTTTTTCTATTGTTTCTAGTTGTAAAATGTTGCCTTTGTGTTTTTTGACACAGGTGCACTTCCTCATTGAGGCTGGTGATATACAGTATCTCACAAAAGTGAATACACAGTGTCATATACACTTACCTAAAGGATTATTAGGAACACCTGTTCAATTTCTCATTAATGCAATTATCTAATCAACCAATCACATGGCAGTTGCTTCAATGCATTTAGGGGTGTAGTCCCGGTCAAGACAATCTCCTGAACCCCAAACTGAATGTCAGAATGGGAAAGAAAGGTGATTTAAGCAATTTTGAGCGTGGCATGGTTGTTGGTGCCAGGCGGGCCAGTCTGAGTATTTCACAATCTGCTCAGTTACTGGGATTTTCACGCACAACCATTTCTAGGGTTTACAAAGAATGGTGTGAAAAGGGAAAAACATCCAGTATGCGGCAGTCCTGTGGGCGAAAATGCCTTGTTGACGCTAGAGGTCAGAGGAGAATGGGCCGACTGATTCAAGCTGATAGAAGAGCAACTTTGACTGAAATAACCACTCGTTACAACCGAGGTATGCAGCAAAGCATTTGTGAAGCCACAACACGCACAACCTTGAGGCGAATGGGCTACAACAGCAGAAGACCCCACCGGGTACCACTCATCTCCACTACAAATAGGAAAAAGAGGCTACAATTTGCACAAGCTCACCAAAATTGGACAGTGGAAGACTGGAAGAATGTTGCCTGGTCTGATGAGTCTTGATTTCTGTCAGATGGTAGAGTCAGAATTTGGCGTAAACAGAATGAGAACATGGATCCATCATGCCTTGTTACCACTGTGCAGGCTGGTGGTGGTGGTGTAATGGTGTGGGGGATGTTTTCTTGGCACACTTTAGGCCCCTTAGTGCCAATTGGGCATCGTTTAAATGCCACGGCCTACCTGAGCATTGTTTCTGACCATGTCCATCCCTTTATGACCACCATGTACCCATCCTCTGATGGCTACTTCCAGCAGGATAATGCACCATGTCACAAAGCTCGAATTATTTCAAATTGGTTTCTTGAACATGACAATGAGTTCACTGTACTGAAATGGCCCCCACAGTCACCAGATCTCAACCCAATAGAGCATCTTTGGTGGAACGGGAGGTTTGTGCCCTGGATGTGCATCCCACAAATCTCCATCAACTGCAAGATGCTATTCTATCAATAAGGGCCAATATTTCTAAAGAATGCTTTCAGCACCTTGTTGAATCAACGCCACGTAGAATTAAGGCAGTTCTGAAGGCGAAAGGGGGTCAAACACAGTATTAGTATGGTGTTCCTAATAATCCTTTAGGTGAGTGTATACTCAATATATACTCATATATACTCAAAGATATACTCAAATATTTACAAAAATGTGAGGAGTGTACCCACATTTGTGAGATACTGTATCATGTGGAATTAAGCCATAGTATAGTTAATAAGACTATGATATGTGTAATAAGACACCTCTCCTGTCTTTAGAAACCTTAATCAGAGAGAAGGATTTTGTGTGTTTTGTTGCCCAGGCATGTATTATAGAGCTTTTTTCAAAATAGGATTATATTTTCATAATGCTCCACTTACACTAAGGATTCACAGCCATACATAGTGTCTCCTCTGCACTTTTCCTCTTATGTATTTCCAGTTTTTTCATCTACATAATGATCAAATCAGTGTTAATATTTCAACAAATCAATTCAATTATGAATTTCTCACTGCTTATCTCTGGGATTGCTGTGTTCTTATAGTATTGAAAGTGGTCAAATGACCATCTTGAAATAGTGCATTCAGTCACCCGGGGGGGAACTTCCCATGGCTCTGCCCCTGAGCATCCACTTAGTTACAATGTAACACTTTTAACCAGAGATGTTATCTTGTGTTCCCAGGCCTCTAGGTTGTGGATCTCTCTGATGCCAGTGGGCGTCCTCCTACTCCCAGAGCTGTGACTGAGTGACTGCCAGGGTAACAGGATGCCCATACCCATGTGATATCTGCAATGGAGACCAGAGCTTGATATCTGGTGAGTAGCCATGATGTGGTTAACCCTCCCCGCGCCTTGCTTTCCAAACCGCTGTGAATTGACGAGAGCAGTTACAGTCTGTTGTTCCCTTACCCGAGGCAACTCATCACAGCATTGAAGTGGAGTCCCTCATTAAGATGGGAGTGCATCGTCATAGGCCTTGAGATGCAGGACTGTGGAGAGCATTGTTAGTTGAAAAACAGCTGTCCCGGCTTAAAAAAAAAGAACACAGGAACATCACATCAACAAATAACTGTTCCATCACCAAGGCCTTCGGTGCATGACGAATTAATCAAACATCTTGCTCTGCTACGTTGACGAAACCTTAAACCGACAAGGCTTTTGTTTAGCTTCTACACGCCACATAATGGAGAAAATGTAAAAACCAAATAATATGTCATGTTAGTCTGTTTATTAAAGCCATAGTACTGCAGAGTTCCAGTTGAATCCTTCACTCTGTATTTACACTGTAATCAGCTGGAGATGTTCTTCAAAGAGCTGTGCAGTAAGCACCTGTTTTCCCATTCCATCTGTTCTCCAACTCGATTATGGGACCAGGAGACATATAACCTGATAACTTCACCTTGCAGGGCAAGGCAGGGTAAGGCAAGACAGAGAAAGGCAGGGCGAGGAGAGGAGAGGCAAGGCAAACCGGCTGGTTTGGAAAGATGGTGGATTATTCTGCTGACCCTATGACCCCATGTGGTCAGAGTTTCTGTGTTGTTTGTGGTCAGAATGCATAGAACAAAGAAATGTGATGTCTCCCAATCCGCCTGCCCTGCTCAGGGAGAATGAGAGGGCACGGAAATGTGATGTCTCCCAATCCGCCTGACCTGCTCAGGGAGAATGAGAGGGCACGGAAATGAGATGTCTCCCAATCGTCCTGCCCTGCTCAGGGAGAATAAGAGGGCAGAGAAATGTGATGTCTCCCAATCCGCCTGCCCTGCTCAGGGAGAATAAGAGGGCAGAGAAATGTGATGTCTCCCAATCCGCCTGCCCTGCTCAGGGAGAATGAGAGGGCAATCCTAATCAGCCAGATTGGGTTACTGAGCTGAGCTTAGCCAGTGTCCCCTCTGCACACCCAACCTCACACACACCCACCACTTCAGCTAACAAGCCATCTCTAATAGTCATGCTTTCTGCGTCCCTCTACAGACTGCACCTTCACGTTCTGATGGGTTAGGGTCCCCATTTCCCCATTTTTAATTAGGCATTGCCAAGGAATTCATATATTTTACCGAAATACCCTTTCGTGTCAAATAAATGTCATTTATTGAATGTCAATATGAAGGTGTTCTGGTCCGTTGTTATTTGTTTGATATCTTTGGTCCAGCTGTTTTTTGCAGTTTATTAGATTTCTGAGGGCATGGATATTGCAAATGATCCCAACATGCACAACAACCAAAGTACAAAACCAAGTTCATCTCTGGGCATGTAAAGCCTAGCCCACAGTCAGAGCTCTGCAAGCAGGTAGCAAATACAAGGGTTTAATCGGGAATCAGAGGAAAGCAGAACTACAGTGGTGGTTAAGTGACGCTATCATTCCTCAAATATTACTAATGCAAACAACTGAGGATAAGGCTCAGTGACATTGCATTACACAGTTCTCTCCTCCTCGCCTCCTTTTCTTCCCCTCATCTCATGTTGTGTGGTCAGATCACTCCTTCCCCTTGGCAGTAATCTGAGCCTCTCCCTCTCTGATTCCTGGAATGCCAAATATAGGAGGTTGAGTGAGGCAAAGAGAGTGGTAATAAGCTGTAGAGAGGAGGCTCAAGGGGCACTCAGGGGGGCCTGCCATGATGCCAATACTCTATCTGCATCCCAAATGGAACCCTTTTTTCTTTAAATTTTACTCCTTTTGACCAGGGCCCATTGGGCTCTACCCCGCAAACAAAAATGAGTTGTTAGGACAACCTTGGAACGTCAGAGATAGTGTTACGGTCCCCTGGACACCTCTTTGCTGGGTTGCACTATAGGGAATTTGCTGCCATTTGGAACGTATCCACTTTATCTGCTGAGCTCGATCCATGTTATCTGCCTAGTAATCATTCACCTAATTAAACCCATATGGCATTACACTCAACCTGAGAAATAGCTAATGAAATTGAGACATTTGATGTATTTTACTGCTGGTGTAAGACATGTCTTTTTTTATTGGATACATTAAGCAATATGAATCTTTCTCAATTGAGCTTTAAGTGAACAAGTAATCACATGAAATCACAACACCTAGCCAGACACACTGGCTTTGTGGAAGTGACACAGGCTGAGCCGGGTGGGTTACATGATTGGCCTCTTGCTGTTTTAATTTTCTCACAGAATGGCACACAGATGCATCTTTTGTAAACCGAACTGACTCAGCGAAGAGACCTAATCTGATGTAACACTGAACTAACCCACTCATGCACAGTTCTGGCTCCTAATGTATGGTGATTCAAAATGAATAGAAATGAACAGTGGATTGGCACCGTGAATGCTTACTGCTTAGCTAAAATAAAACTTTTGGTTTCTACCAACACTGAATGAAAATTCGCAAAAGAAAAGGGTCTTACCTATCAAAATCGATTTAAAATTTCCCACCTGAAGATCACTGATCACTGTTTTACTTCCTTCTTTTCCAAGGTCCCAGTAATCTTGAATGCACCATACTTCTTGTTTACCATAGTAGAGTGACTCATCTTCTCAAGGAGGTCCTTACTCATTGCTCAACCTGCCCAAGGTTGTGCTTCACTTCTATTGTGGGTGAGGTAGCAATGCAAGCTTTATACAATTGTGCTCTTAAGTTTGCATACCCTTGAATGTTTGGCCGTGTTACAGACACACAAAGTGACACACACAGGTGAGAATGGCAGTTAGAGGTGAATTTCCCACACCTGTGGCTTTTCAAATTGCAATTAGAGATTGTGTATAAATAGCCAATGAGTTTATTAGCTCTCACATGGATGCATTGAGCAGACTAGATACTGAGCCATGGGGAGCAGAAAATAACTGTCAAAAGACCTGTGTAACAAGGTAATGTAACTTTTTAAAGGAAAAGGATATAAAAAGATACCCAAAGCTTTGCAAAAGCCAGTCAGTACTGTTCAATCACTTATTAAGAAGAGGAAAATTCAGGGATCTCTTGATACCAAGCCAAGGTCAGGTAGACCAAGAAAGATTTCAGCCAAACTGACAGAAGAATTGTTCGGGATACAAAGAAAAACCCACAGGTAACCTCAAGAGAAATACAGGCTGGTCTGGAAAAAGACAGTGTGGTTGTTTCAAGGAGCACAATACGACGATACACACAAATATGAGCTGCATGGTCGAGTTGCCAGTAAGAAGCCTTTACTGCACCAATGCCACAAAAAAGCCCAGTTACAATATGCCTGACAACACCTTGACACGCCTCACAGCTTCTGGCACACTAATTTGGAGTGACAAGACCAAAATAAAGCTTTATGGTCACAACCATAAGCGCTATGTTTGGAGAGGGGTCAACAAGGCATATAGTGAACAGAATACCATCCCCACTGTGAAGCATGGTGGTGGCTCACTGATGTTTTTGGGGTGTGTGAGCTCTAAAGGCACAGGGAATCTTGTGAAAATGTATGGCAAGATGAATGAAGCATGTTATCAGAAAATACTGGCAGACAATTTGTATTCTTCTGCACGAAAGCTGCGCATGGGACGCTCTTGGACTTTCCAGCATGACAATGACCCTAAGTACAAGGCGTAGTTGAACCTCCAGTGGTTACAGCAGAAAAATGTGAAGGTTCTGGAGTGGCCATCACAGTCTCCTGACCTTTAATATCATCAAGCCACTCCGGGGAGATCTGAAACGTGCGGTTCATGCAAGATGACCAAAGACTTTGCATGACCTGGAGGCATTTTGCCAAGTCGAATGGGTAGCTATACCACCTGCAGGAATTTGGGGCTTCATAGACAACTATTACAAAAGACTGCATGCTTTCATTGCTAAAGGGGGCAATACACAGTATTAAGAACTAAGGGTATGCAGACTTTTGAACAAGGGTCAGTTCATTTTTTCTTTGTTGCCATGTTTTGTTATACAATTTTATGATTGTGCCATCCTGTTATGACCCACAGTTGAATGTGAATCCCATAAGAAATAAAAGATGTGTTTTGCCTGCTCACTCATGTTTTCTTTACAAATGATACATATATTACCAATTCTCCAAGTGTATGCAAAAGTTTGAGCACACCTGTATTCCTGGGATTGACATAGCACTATGAGTACCAACAGTGTAAGAATTGTTTTGGTGCGCTGCATGAAACCAAATATGACTTCACCCTCACCCAACGGGCCTCATTGGCTACCAAACTGCCCTCAAGTCTGACGCAGCACGTTCATTGTTTTTACTCTTTCTTGACTTTTCCAAAAAGAAAACTATAAATAATATATTTTTTAGAAGGTGTGGCGATAGAGCATTGTTTGAACTAGGGCTTAGATGTTCATTGGCTTTCTCAGATGCTCTGTTGACTGTTTGTTGTGTAGTTGTTTGTCTTTTACTCCTCTGAGACATGAGTGACTCATGCTTCCCCTCAGACACCAACAGAAACAGAGATTCTTCTCCAAACTCTTCTAAAGTCACTGATCAAAGATATGGAGATGCGGAGATGTAATCAGACGGTTATAATGATATGCTCTATGTCTCTGTGACCTCGTTGTTCAAACCAACTGCAACCCCAGTAGTTTAACTGCACAACTCTACAGCAGAGATTTTAAATATTACATTTCAAAGCTTTACTACATTTCTGAAAATGTTTAAGAGTAGTTTTATTAGATCTAATGAATATCATTTCAGAGGTAAAATAAAAAAAAGGCAACTGACTATATAAATGCTGCACTACTATTCAGGAACTCTAGTAAAAGTATTTCCTAATTGCATCCATGTATTAGATTAAAAAAAAGACACAGAAAATGCATTCATGCATCAATTCATTTTAAGTTTTTCTTTGTCATTTAGCATGTCCAGAGCAATTTAGAGTTATGGCATTCATCTGAAGACTCTGGTAGCTGGGTGGGACAACCATACAACCTAGCAATAGTCAATACATGTTAAAAGTCAGAAAAGAGGGACATTAAGGTCCTAGCTTAAAAGGGGCATTGGTTCCACCATTGGGGTGCCAGGACAGAGAAGAGCTTTGGCTGGGCTGAGTGGGAGGTGCCCTCCTGTAGGCATGGAGCCACCCAGAGACCAGGGCTGGCAGACTGAAGGGCGCAGGTAGAAACGGTGGGTTGGAGCAGAGCCTTACCGTTTATTTGTCACGTAGACTGACTATGAAATGCTTATTTAGTACTTACTAAAACGTACTAAAAAGTATCTGTCAACACAGACTTACGTGTTTTTCAGTCAAGTAAATGGTACCTGTGGGATCCCAGCTGTGCATGACAATGTATTTCTCTCTGAAGGTTACAAAGTGTCTACTTCTTCTGAGATGTTTGACTGGCCTGTTCATTGTACTGGTGCTATGCTCAGTAAGGGGGACAGTATTTGATTCAGGCAGTATTCGTGTCCATCTGGAAAACTGAGAAAACATGACCATGATATGAGGAGCCAAGCTTACTCCTCTAATTTACCACATACAAGGAGTGGGAGGGAGAGCACCATGAGACTGCAGGCAGATGAACAACTGGTTGTGAGCCTTCTCTCTTTCTATTGTCTACTCTAGCATAAGGGAGACAGACACAATGCCCCCAAAGAGGCCTGGCAGAAGTCCTTCCATCCTCCATCTGCCTTCATGCATGGCCATGGAGCAGACCTCACAGCACTTGAGATTGCAGTCACGTCCAAGCTGTTACTGTAATTTGCATTGGCTCATGGGTAGGTGGAAGTGAGGACGAGGAGCAGCACATGAAGCAGAATTGATATAAGTGGGCCTGGCAGCACAATGAGCTTCCCTAGCTTCAACTTTATGGATGAGTTTGTAAAAGCAGGTACGTATTAAAGTGTGATAATGGCACCGAAAAGGTTGTTTAGGTGTTCAATATTAAGCCTGTTGTAGCAAAGTGAATGACAGAAACACAGGGTCAGAGAAGTGAAACTGGGGATGTTGGGAAATGAGGGTTTATAAGATAGAGTGTGAAATACCTTTTCTCTGAGCAGACTGTAACTCTGTCCCCTGTTTAAAAAAATGTGTTGTCTAAACATTGTGAAAATACAAAATCCAGATATGCCTGTAATACTTGTTCACTGAAGAAGCACAACACTAAGGGTTTTGCACTGTTACAGCGCCACCTACTGAACAATTCATAAAAGAATGCATGGCAAAGCCAATGAGCATATTGGAAGCTCTGCCTTCTCTGATGACATAAATCATTATTTTCTGATCCAGAACCACTTTTTATTGCACCATGGCTGTGCCGGCCAAACTGATACTTCTCCTGATTCCATCTCTCAGAGAGCATGTATTAAGTCATAACTGTACGTGCCCTTTAGGTGGGTCACTCGGTGAAACAAAATGTGGATATACAATCACTTAACAGACACTGTACCAGGTGGCCTTTGGCTGACTAGCCAAGCGAACAACCTGACAGGAAAGCCTTGCTGTAGCCCTTGCTAATGCATTACTTGCACACATTGTTTTCACTCTCTTCTCTCCCAGCACACACTGGACTAGATATCCGCCATGGTCAATCATTTATATAGCGCCTAAATTGTCAGCAAATGCCTAGTAGAGGCCGCACACACCTTGCTAGGAAACTCCTACTCTTTGCTGCTGTATGCCGAGGAGGTCTCCACCAGCCAATGGGAGCTTAGAAAACAAAGCAGATAAAAATACAAAAAGACAAATGGCTTAACAGTCCCCATGGGTATGGTCCAGGTACATGTGGGACAAATGTAACCTCCATTACTCCACAGACACAAGTGGAGGGGGGCTAAAAGGGAAATAACTAAAAAGCTAAAGACCCGTGGCCTGGGGTGGTCTGGCCATCTGGGCACTGGGCACTGACCCTGGTGCACATGAGTTGGCATGGGTTCAAATCCAGTCTACAGCCCGCTGACTCTCCATATCTTCCCCATGTTTATAACACTGTTCCATCTCTACAATATAAAGAAAAATTACAGAAGGTGTGGAAATTTGACTTAAAAAACAAAAAGGCTAAATGTTTATAAGACACTGTCATGACCATAACCATAAAAACTGCATTTGGGTGCAGGGTACATTTTAAAATCACAGATTGCGAACACGTGGATATTCCCAATACAATTCCTCAGAGCCAGACCTATGAGTAGGGTCGTCTTGTAGGAGAAGATCACAAAAGCCACAGATTCCAGTGGTTCAGAGGGGAGACCATACAGAGTTTCTTGAAATATTAGTTCCAATTGGTCTCACAACATCTAGAACCAGCCTTAGACAGAGCACACCTTATAAGTACTTCATCACCAAGGGATTCCCACTGGACATGCTGAAGTAGCAGCCATTCACACTCTCAGTGGACAATAAGTGGCCCAGTTTTAAAAACAAACAGCCATGTAGGAACATCTGAATATACACCAGGGAGGGGCTAAAAAAGAGCCATTCTCTTATTTGCAAACATTATAGTACCTTACTAGGTATTATTTTACAATGTTTTTTTTTTTCTGGAGGAGTAGAGGGAACAATTAGATGGCCATGATTAAAGAGACAGATCAGACTTTGTCCCATAACACAGGGGTTAATACTTATTCCCTTAGGATAACCGCCATGGGCTCTGTTGTGGTCACATAGAGTCTGGACACACATTTATAGTCCCTGACAAATGACTGCACCCTACAAAGGGCAATGTCCATTTCACTGCCCTCAGACATGGGATTAGTTCATGTAAACCTCCAAAAAAGTATGCCCCCTACTGCCCCGCAAACATCAATTCAACCAGCATCTGATCTCTCATCCAGGGGTTGACCAGGAACAGCCCTGCTTTGCTTCACAAACAAGGCAGAAGTGAGAGCAGGGTGCCGTTGTAGTTTGATTAATAGCTGTGACATTCGGCAGGAATGCCCTCGAACATTAGGCTGAACTTCTCAGAGGCCAATCCAAAACCCTCCGATCCCTCAGCCTTGGGTCCCAAAGCTGTCCTAATGTTTGGGTCTACACATTCTGACAACACAGAAGATGCCAGGGATCACTGCACAACAGGCAAATTATTGACACCATGCATGTTTTCTTGCGATGCATAGGGTTAGATTGGCAAGACGTAGATTGGCACTGAACATTCTGGGAGCATACTCAGTGGTGCAGCCTCCACTCCCAAGTCTTTGACATTTCCTTCCTTCCTAGAAGATCTGTTCTGTTCAAGGATGGGATGCAAGAACCAGTTAGATTTGTTGTCCTGAGTTACAGCATCTTATACGTCAATATGGAGATGGCCAGGTTCAACAGGGAGACCGGGTTCCTGAAGTTGGTTAATGTGCAGTAGAGTAACTCCATACACTAAAAACCTGTCTATGGGTTGAAAATTGTAATGCAGTGGCTGTTCAGCTAAATCATTTATATGCAGTCAGAGCTCGTTCTCTGTGCTTCACAGTGCTTAGAGGGTTTTGAACTTGAGCACAGTGCACGACACCAAGAGACCCCCATCCCTCCCACAAATTGGGCAAAATTTAATAATGTTTTGTGGTCTGAAAAAGGAAAATCCTGTAAGAGGACTCATAAGACATTTAGGATTACATTAAAACACTGCGTATAAGCAAACCAAACACCTGTGATTCAAATCACCACTTCACATTTCCGTGACATGAAAGGAATTCAAACTGCAACCACAGCTTGGCTTTAAAAACAAATATTTTGGGGAGTAGATCAAAGTGAGCAGACGCTTTTCCTCTGGAAACCGTCTATATTAGCATCATTTCAACATTAATACTTGCACACCTACACGCACACACACCCTCCACACAGACATAGTCATTGGTTGTCCCAGTTCTTACCCATCCATAGCTAACAAGTCCTCTTCACTGACCACATTCTGAGCCCTGCATGAGGGACAGTAGGAGGTGCTTCCATCTGCATATTTAAACCTGTTACACCCATTGAATCCTTAGGGGACACCACTTGTGCAATATTGTGTCAATTTTTGCATGTTCCTCCCATGCTTGAGGGCTTCGATTCTCATTTTGGGAAAAGAACAAGCTTTCAGATTATGCCCACCTGACCAAGATTGCCATTTATATGTTTGGATCACTTAAACTACAACAGAAACTGTATAATGGCAGGGTTGTGTTCCAAACAAAAGTACAAGTGGGATTGCTGTGATTCCTAGATGGCACAGCCAGGAGAGCTAAATGAAAACACATTAAAGGCTCTTTGCAAAATGAAAATGCATTGAAATTATTGCCGCCACTTTAGGGAGGTGTGATCATTTGAAGATACCAATTATTCCTCTCAATCAAACCCCTTGTAATATTTTTGCAAAATGTATTTGAAATTATTTATTTGAAAGTATCCAGAATATTTACAGATTTTGTTATTAACAAATGCAGAAACAATTATAACATATGTAAAATCTGCATCCAGCAACATTGTGTCTTGAAACATTTGTGTCAGGTGAAAAGTTATGTCTTCACCTTTGATCTTATACTATTCGTGGAATCTCCAAACAGCTCCCATTCATTTGAAACTATGAAACTATGTCATATTCCTTTCAGAAGAAATATTTCAATTTCACCCTTTTCATTTAAGTATAAGAAGTTTGTTTGAATAAGAACAAAAACAAAATGAATACTACAGTTATTGACATGGTTAGAAATAATGATTTGTGTCTTTCAAACTTTGCTTTCATCAAATAATCCTCCATTTGCAGCAATTTAACCTTCTAGTTGTCAATTTGTTAAGGTAATCTGAAGGGATTTCACCCCATGCTTCCTGAAGGTCCTCCCACAAGTTGAATTGGCTTGATTGGCACTTCTTACATACATTACGGTCAAGCTTCTCCCACAACAGCTCAATAGGGTTTAGATCCGGTGACTGTGCTGGCCACTCCATTATAGACAGAATACCAGCGGACTGCTTCTTCCCTAAATAGTTCTTGCATAGTTTGGACCTGTGCTTTGGGTCATTGTCCTGTTGTAGGAGGAAATTGGCTCCAATCAATCGCCATCCACAGGGTATGGCATGGTGGTTCAAAATGGAGTAATAGCTTTCCTTCTTCAAGATCCTTTTTATCTTGTACAAATCTCCCATGTTAACAGCAAAAACTGAAAAGTGCTGTCAGCTTAAGGCGATATGTTAATTGCATCAAACTCATGTCCCCTGTATTTGCTGTATATTCTCTAATCCATCACACCACCCACCAATATTACTTTTTCAATGTGCTATGTCAGTTTTGTTTTGTCAGTTTTTGGATTGAATTTTTACATGCAAATAATCATAATATAAAAAATGTACTACGGGGTTAGATGTCAGAGCAATTGAAGATGCAATTTAAGTTGCCCTACTGCATGCAATGAATTTTTTCTAAAGCAACAATTTTTTGTATTTATCTTTTACACAACAGTGTATTATACATCAGTGATTTTCTGAATTCAACTTGGCACACACGCTTCAAATGAATAAATAAAGTTAGACTCAGTTGATTATCATAAATTAATGATGAGGTACAACAGAAGGCTATCTCATGATTGGGGCTTGCAATGGAAAAATGGAGTGGAGCTGGCTTTGAGAGCTAGATTTGAATACCATTGCATTAGAGTCTCTGGATATTGTTTTGCAGTAGGAAGCACAGAAGTATTGGTCTTCATCTATAAGTAAGGTAAGTGTTGTTCCTGTAAACGTGGTTAATTGCACATGGAAGACCTTTCAGACCAGAAAAAATTATCCACTGCACCTTTTTCTAACCCTAACCCAAAAAAGGTTGAAAAGGAAAGTTTTGAGTGAGGAACAGAAGCGTTCAATTTGCAGTGGTCTCTTAATTGTAACCCTTCTGTTCCTCACACAAAACCTTCCTTTTCAACTTTTTTGGAAAGGAAAGAAAAAGGAGCAGTGGTCTCTTCATTTTTTCCAGAGCTGTATATAATATTATTTCTTTATAAAAGTCTCTAGAGCATAGCAGTAAAGGCAGAACTCGCTACCCAGAATTGCGTAGACATGGTTTGCAACATGTCGCTCCACTGTCAGCTACATCTGTTAGATACCCGACACTTCATTGTGTACTTCCCCATGCACGTCCCCATGCATTCCCCATACACTTCCCCATGTACTTCCCCATGCACTTCCCCATGCATTCCCCATACACTTCCCCATGTACTTCCCCATGCACTTCCCCATGCATTCCCCATACACTTCCCCATGTACTTCCCAATGTACTTCCCCAGGCATTTCCCAAGGCACTTCCCCATACACTTCCCCAGGCACTTCCCAAGGCACTTCCCCATACACTGCCCCATGCACTTCCCCATGTACTTCCCCATACACTTCCCCATGCATTCCCCATACACTTCCCCATGCACTTCCCCATGCACTTTCCCATGTACTTCCCCAGGCACTTCCACAGGCACTTCCCCATGCACTTCCCCATGTACTTCCCCAGGCACTTCCCAAGGCACTTCCCCATACACTTCCCCATGCATTTCCCCATGCACTTCCACATGTACTTCCCCATGCACTTCCCCATGCACTTCCCCATGTACTTCCCCAGGCACTTCCCCTAGCACTTCCCAAGGCACTTCCCAAGGCACTTCCCCATGTACTTCCCTAGGCACTTCCCCATGCACTTCCCCATGTACTTCCCTAGGCACTTCCCCATGCACTTCCCCATGTACTTCCCTAGGCACTTCCCCATGTACTTCCCCAAGCACATCCTCAGGTACTTCCCCATGTACTTCCCCAGTGTTCACCAGACCTGGTCCTTTTGTCCTCTGATTCTCCTGCCTGTTCCTTTCGCTGCAACAACTTTAGCATATTGCTCTAGTATGTTGCTTCACTTTACATGACTAATAGGGGCCACATAACAGAGCCACTCAGCTGAATATAATTTAAGAAAGAAAGATAATGAGATTTGGAAAATGTCTTCTTTTCTGAAAAAAGAAAGGGAAGAAAAACAAAAACAAACTTGGTAAAGCCAAAAATAGAAAATGTTAATCTAAAAGTTTTTCTTTGTAAACATTCACACTTGTCACATTTGTACCTCCTACCAAATATCTGTGCTAGGTAACATGTTTTTCCCATACTTTTCTCTTCCTCCATGACATTTTTCTTTTAGTATTTATTTTGGCAGGGATTGCCCATGAAAGATGCTTATTGTTAATATGGCCTGGCCAGGATAGTTTGTAATCACTGTGGAACATTTGGTTTGGGAAAAAAATAAATGGCATTCAGGCATGTTCCCAGTTGATCTTAACATTTTTATGAATTTAAATAAATTCCATGTGAAGTTTTTTAATAAAACATTTTGAATATTAAATACAAGTCATCAATCATCCATACAGAAACTTTCCTTTGTATCTGCAAAGTTATGTACTACCCTCTTTAATTTAAACCAAATGTTTAGGAGTTTTTAGTGGGGTTTACTTCTGCAATTAGAGTAGACCTCTGCAAAATGTTTATCAGTTAGCCATTTCTTGTATAATTTGAATAGTGCTCAGGGTTCTTATCTTGGTGGAAGATTTACTTGTAGCCTAATGTCAGTCTCAAGGCAAAGTCAATCAGAGTAATGGATAAATGTTTCGGTACATGGGATAGTCAATGATGCCATTCACCCTAAAACTGGACCAGTGGAAGCAAAAAATGCATATGCCTCTTTTCAACACCAAACCAACCTTCTAATAGCAGAGCTAAAATGGGCACGTTGCCATCTCAAATAATTAGAATTTGCATTGATAATTACAAATGATCATTACAAATTTAGGAAGCTGACAAGGTGTCTAGTCAGGGTAATGTAGTCAGAGGCTTTTTGGCTCTGCAGTTAAAATGTATGCATATTTCAGTTTGGCTTGGAAAACACCAAATCCAATAATTCCATTATGCATAGTCCTATTCGTTTTCCAAACCATCCTAATGAAGATTTTCACGGACCTAATCAGGGCTTTGTAGGAAAGAATGTTTCCTGTGGTTGTAAACATGTCTGTATCAGGGTGCAATTTGTTTGGAATTATGGGTGTATATATGGGTCTACTAAAATGAATTGCTTCACTTTAAGGCCAAAATCGACCAACCTTTCCCCCAAAATAAAATATTTACCAAAGTGCACATTTCTTTGACCTATTGACTTACCGTGATTCTGTTAGATCACCCGACAGTGCAAATTGTAGGTCCAACCACACTGATACTGATACTGATGATACCACACTGATACTGATTCTGATACTGATGATAGACATTCCTGGATTTGTGGTGGACAGTACCAGAAGGGTTTGCCTAATGTTTTGGTCTACTTGCACCAGAATCTGCACAGTTTCAACTGTTGAATGCCCCAAATGATGAGCATTATTTTTTGTAGTATTCTATAGAACATTTGAATTGAAAGGAATTGAAGGATGTGTCGGTTGTTGTATCATACAATATACAATTCCTCATACAATAAAAACAACTTTTTTAATCTAAATCTTGAGATTTCTCAAGGCTTAATTTAGGTTTACACAAATGTACTCTTCAAAATCCTTACTGTAGATCAAAACCATGTCAATTCCCTTAGATCTCAGGAAAATATGCAAAAGGAGATTTGGTATGAAATAAACCTCTGACAACGACTTATCTTGCTCAATAACCATTTAATTCTTAATTCAACTCAAGAAAGGCTCTTTAGTTACTACTTTTCAAATACTTTCACTTTACAGTCTTAGGAAGAGGTTTATAATTGAAAAGACAAAGCTCATCATTCTGCATCCTGTTGAATTTGCATGTGGCTATAATTTGCATTTGCATGTGGCTATAATTATAAAATGCAAATTACGTCTCCTTACCAAAATATTCTGTATCTGAAATGATGGGGCCAGATCCCCCAGGGCTGTGTAACGCCACACAGTGCGTGGCTTATAGATCAAGTGTTGAAGATGGAACTGACTCCAATGAACTCAGGCTGTCAATAATTATACTGGTTTCCTGACAAGAGTCAAGCTGGGCCAACTAACAGTTCACTGCATACATTGTCTAATTGGAATTGACTTTCGCCTTACAGTCACATACAGAAAGAAAACTGCATTACTTGACAAAGTTGTGGGTAAGCATACAATGAGATGGTATTTTCTGAACTATGGATAGGGCATTCCTTACCACACATAATTAGCCATTTAAAATGTCACCTTCAATTTGCATTAATTTGCCTTGAAATAATCTAAATATTTTGATAACAGATATTATTTATTCATCGGTATCTTATCAGACAAACACTCTTTCTGCACTTTTCAAAATACAAATATTTTATTTAAATTATTTTTTATTTTTTATTTTATTAATAGATAATTTTGGTGTATATTGTTATAATTCTAGTGTTACAGTTATAACATCCTCTTACAGAGATACAGTATTCTTTGTGAAATTCAACATCTTTAGTTAATAAAGGACTTGCAGATATATCAGTCGCAATGGATCTATTTTGATATCACAATTACAAATCTCCACTTTGGTTTGAAACTATATGAAAATTGTCTGTGGATTGGATCTGATGTTTTGATAATATGTTTCAAAGAATGACCTTTAGGACTTCTCTCCTCTTGATAAGAGGCAATTTGTTAATTGGATATCGGAGATGTTGTCAGTGAAATGCCTACCTGTTGTGAAGGTGCAGCCATTCAAAACTAGGGTCTCAGAGTGCAATGGTTTAGGACTCTCCGTGGCTGATAGCTAGGATGTCAAACACAGTTGGCATCTCTCTTTGCACTGTAATGACTCTTTGTTATGGGTTGGGTGCATTTAAGCTCAATCATGGTTGTTGGCTGGAGAATGCACTCTCAACGTAGGTACTGACAAATACTTCCATGTACAGTGAGCAGTGATGAGAAGCAGTATGGCTTGGCAAGATGTGCATCCTAGGACATGTATTGGTCTTCGATACTTCTGGACACGCCGGAAGTTGCTGAAATAATGCAAGAAAATAAACATAGTAGACATCACAAAAGTGGAAGAGAGAAAATGTGTAAAAAGTAGAAGAAATAGATCAAAATCATACTTTTAATTGATAGTAAATGTGGACATTATTGTTATATTCTGGGGTAAATTGCAAAGTAATACTTTAAAACATATTATAAAATGTTTGACTAGTGTCAGCTTGTTCAGTTTGTTATTTGTGTTTTACAAAGGTTAGGCTGGGCCGTTAGGTCAATTTGTTATCCAAATGTATTTTACACTCAGTGTAAATATTTAATGAGATTCACCAGGGTGACTGACACTTTTTTGAAATATAATTGGAATATAATACAGTAATATAAACCAGGCATTTGAGAGTTCTACTCTAGAAATAATGTAAATTGAATGCAACGAAACAATTCCATCAGTATAGCCTACTCTTTATTAAATTTCAATTTGCACTTTAATTCCACTAGACATGTGTATATACTCCTCAGGTTTTGCTCACATATGGACAGTTTTTAAAGTAGGTGGCTAATATATATTCTCTATCTTCTGGATCTCCATTAGGATGTAAAGCTCGTTTTTCTGGCAACATCTTAATGCTATTCAAAGACCTACATTCTACACCAGAGTTGCCTTGGCAACAGTTTTTTTCCACCGGAGATGCTGAGAGATCAATAGACTATCCTTGACGGTGATGGCAGGAAACGCTAGAGCACAGATGGTCCTCAGAGAAACCACAGGCTTTGTGCCCTAGTTATCATTTGAATGCTAACAGAATTATTGGAGGACAATATTGAACCTAAATTAAACAAGGATGGATGACAGTATATCTACAAGCATATCACACAAAATTATTTTTTGCAGTGAGGAACCCCATCTTTTCAGCTATACCTTGAATTTATAATACTTTTTTGTTATAAAATAAGATTTGATATAAACATATGTAAGGTACCCTGCTTAAAAAAAGGGTCACATTGACAAAAATAATTTAAAGAGGCCAGACACAGGGTGCCGCCAACAATAACGATGCTTTTCAAAATAAGGGACAGATAATATTTTTTACCTTGTGACTCTGGGATTCAATCTCAAAATATTTTGATTACTCTTCAGAGGCTAGGCAACCTGCTGTCCCAAAAATTTTAATGGTCTGCTCTTTTAATCTAGTAATTTCTAAAATAAAAAAGTATGCATTTCCTTTATATTGTACAACAAAGATCCTGTTAACAGTCATGATATACAATTACTCAATTTGTGTGATATACAATGGGAACATTGAAGGATAACATAATACAAAAGAAAAGACAACAGGCAAGCTAAACACAACCAGACTGACAGTCTAGATGAGTAAACAGATGCCATTTTCGTAACACATTTAAAATGTGGCTAGGGAAGTTGTGTTATCCATGGAGAAGAGCAAGATGTCCTCATATTCCTAAATGAGTCTGTCTGTGATCATCATCAAGGGTTAAATGCATCACAATGTAGAAGGATGCCGATGAGAGGGAAAACTACTGCATTGAAGTAATGGGCTTGCAAGCGGATTTGTGTTACACACAAGCATCTCTTTCCGCACATGTCACTGCAGACCTGTGCTCTCACAGAGCTGGAATCAATAGCACTAAATGGCAATCAGAGAATCTGAGCATCAGCCTCAACACCTAAAATTCATCAAATAAAATGTCCAGCTGATGGATTTAGAACCAAGATCTTTCACTGCTATTTTTTTATTTTTAAAGCATTCATGTTTTGTTGCAACAATTTATTGGACAGACTACATCTGCATTACATTTCTGAAGAACTCAGAGCATTAAAAGGTTTTATAAATCCTTAAGCAATTTCTTCCCTTAGCTCTCTATGTTGATGATTTCCCTGTATAACTAAAAGTTAAATTAAATAATAATGTGGGTTTAGATGACATACTCAGCTCTGCTTAAGCAACACTGAAAATATTATGGAAAGAATTAACTTTGATGCAGCAATCTGCTGTTATTGCATATCACCTGGTTTCTGTTATGATGTACTGTAATGGAATATTGCCATGGCTGGGACAATGTGCAGGAAACAGGGGACATCGTGGGGACCTTTGACAACGTTCCTATTAGAAGGTTTCGGCACAACTTTGTACGAGAGACTAAGAAACATTCTGTGGGGACATTTGAGTAGTTCTCAAGATATGACAGAAGAACATATCTGGACATTCTAACGACATTCTCAGGACATTCATTTTAATGTACTTCATTTAATGTACTTTTGTAAATTATTCCATAGGGTGTCATGATGGTTTCTACAGGAGGTTAATACTATTAAAAATGCACAACTGAGTTTTTATTCTCTGGATTTAGATTATGCTGATATTTCCACTGCACTACAAAGTGGTACAAATGGATGAAAAATGAAAGGAAAAAATAACATAGTGTCTCAGTAAGGTGTTGGTGGAAACGCTGTGACACTTCAGTCTGAAATCTCCCATAGATGTTTGATTTGATTGAGATCTGGTATCTGTGAAGGACGTAACATCTGATTCACATCATTCTCATCAAACCATTCAGTGACTCCTTGTACCCTGTGGATGGAAGCATCGTCGCCCTGGAAGAGACTCAGTCATTTTGAAAGTGAACCCCTCTTTCAAAGTCACTTGGATCCTTTCCTCTTGCAATTCTGATCCAAAATCGTGGTCCACTCGGCCTGCTCTGCATTTGTATGCATGCCACAGAGCATGGAGCGGTTCTTTAAATGTATCATGCAATATGCCTGTATGGAAGCATCTGCATTCTTTATGTTCCTCCACTCATTTATTAAAATGTTCCCTTTAATTTTTCACCTGTTTGTATACACTGATAAGCCAAAGCAAAATGACCACTCACTGGTGAAGTGAATAACATTGATAATTTCCTTACAAGGGCACATGTCAAGGTCTGGGTACATTAGATGGTAAGTGAACAATCAGTTCTCATAGTCAACATGTTGGATGCAGGAGAAATGGGCAGGAGTAAAGACCTGAGTGACTTTGACAAGGTTCATGTTGTTATGGCTAGACGACTGGGTCAGAGCATCTCTGAAACAACAAGGCCTGTGGGCTGCTCCCAGCCAGCAGTGGTTAGTACCTACCGACAGTGGTCCAAGGAGGGACAAACCACCAACTGGAGACAGGGTGTTGGGCGCCCAAGGCTCATCGATGCACAAGGGCAATGAAGGCTATTCTGCCTGGTCCGAACCGACAGAAGGTATACTGGGTCACAAGTCACAAGATTTTAATGATGGTTATGGGAGGAATGTGTCACAACCCATAGTGCATTGCACCCTGCTGCGTATGGGGCTGCGTACCCGCAGACCGGTCAGACACCAACATCATTTTAGGCAGGTGGTCATAATGTTTTGGCTCATCAGGGTATTACTGAAGTAACATAGTGCCTTGCAAAAGTATTCAGACACTGGCCAATTCTGTGATATAACTGAATTACGTGTGGTACATTCAAATTCTGTTTGAAAAGTAAACACAAAAATATGTATTCTATCTTGTGATGGTAATTCCATCGATCAACACACTTAAAGGAGTAAGAAACAGAGACGAAATACTCTTGGCACATTCTAATAGTTTTATTAATATTTGCAAAAATGAGAGACGCGTCAAACGCTTACAAACATAATCATCTGAGGAGTCTCTAACTCAATATAGCTCATTCAACAGTATTTATCATATACAAAAAGGGGTGTGGTAAGTTGTTAACCATCTGTCTTGTGTAACATTTACCCAAAGGGCGGGCTGTCCCCCCACCTTATCCTTCTCAACTCCTGAGGAGACACAATGTCTGGTTAATCAACAGAGACACTAAAGGGTTATAAAGATTTACGAGTACCCCTCTAATCCACCTGTGCCGGTCAAGGATGCTGGTCAAGGATGTCCCCCTAGGACAAATACCAGATCCCTCTCGGCATCTTTAACTAGTAACTCATTCATTCTCACATCCAAACAATGGGACTCAGTCCTTTAAACAGTAAGAATGCATCAGGTTTCAGAATTTCCACAACAACCTCTACACATTAATATATACTGAACATTTTGCTGCAATAAAAGATTTAAGTATTGTGGGAGTTAAGTATGTAACAGTTTCGTACACATTGTCAAAGGAATTTTGGTCACTCCTTCTTGGAAGATTTGCTCTTGGTTGATCATGTTGGTTGGATGAAACTTGTGGACTGAATTTGTAAATAATTCTGCATGGGCATTGTTAGGTTTGAGTCACACTTAGTGCTTTGAGTTTTGGCAAAACAGTTCTATCTTTGTCTCTTCTAACCAAAAAATATTTTCCCATATTGCAGAATGGTCACACACATGTTTCAGATGTTTTTTTATTTTTATTATTATTGTATCAATATTACTCCTAAATCAATATCAGAAATTTACTTTGGAGGACAAACAGTAGAAATACAGGATAAATTGTTCACTGACATGGTGGCAGAAAGAAAAGAAAGCAATAAAACTCAAAACTGTCAAAAGTTGAATAACAATGAACAATCATGTTTGTATGAATAAATGTAATATAATCATGTGTACAAACGAGGGTTAAACACTGTATGTTAAAATAGCTATTTTTGTGCACATCTCTTAAATTGCCAAAAGACACATTGTGTAATGGGCGAGTGAGTGAATGGATTAGTTGTACACTAATCAGGACCTTGAAGGGCTAGGAAACAATGACAAGTGTTGATGTGTAATGAAACTAGGGTGTGTACGCCCAGAGTGTTTGGTGGGATGGGAGAATGCTTCTTTACCACTATCAGGATCAACCCAGATACTGAACAGATACCTCCCAGGGAGCTCAAAACATTATCCTATGAATGACCAATAAACATTCCCAGGACCAACAAGGAACTTGATGAAACCTCTTGCAAACCATAAAACAATTTCTCGAGAACAACCTAACAACATTCCTTATGGAAGCCCAAAGCTAGAAACTAGACAAACTTACAAGGGTCTGCGACAAAACTTTCAGGGGATTTTGAGGGACAATATACCCTTGTTTGCTTGCTGGGCACAGTTCACTCATCTAATCACAGTCCATCTACAACCTCTGGTCTCGAATCAGATATTTGTCAAATAATGTGATAACTGGGAAATGCTTACATACGATCCCCTGTAGGTTCAGTAGAGGTCTTGGATGATGGGGAGCTTAACCCAGGTGATGAACTCCGCTTTAGCTGAAGCGCCATGCAGTCTGTCAAGATGCTCTCAGCTGTACAATCTTTTGTTAATCTGAGAGTGGTAGTTTATTGGTTATGCGGACACAAAGATCTTGAAGCTGTCTAACTGCACCACATCAGTCTGCGTATGGGGGCTCCCCCTCCCTTTCCAGGGATGAATGTGTATAGCTTTGCTGTGTAACCCATCAGGAAGTCCAGGATCCAGCTGCAGGTGCTCAGTCCCAGGGTCCTGAGCTTTGTGATGAGCCTGGAGGGTTTTATCATAGTGACTGATTTCCTACAGTCAGTTTTGGTCATCCTGGTTAATTACTCCATTTGTGTAACACACAGTATATTATGTGAATTATAAGTGGTATAGTTTACATAACTGTTATAATGTCTCTCTCATTTCTCTATCTTTTCCAGGATCTGGAAGCTAATAGACAATGGAGCGGCTGGTTGTGAGTGTGCTAATGTGTGCGGTGCTGGTGAAGGGCTACAACTGTCCCGGTCGCTGCATTTGCCAGCACCTCTCTCCCACACTAACTCTGCTTTGTGCAAAAACTGGTCTGCTGTTTGTGCCCCCAACCATTGACCGCAAGACCGTGGAGTTGCGCCTCACCGACAACTTCATCACCATCATCCGCAGGAAAGACTTTTTCAATATGACCAGCTTGGTCCACCTAACCCTGTCTCGTAATACAATCAGCCAGATAACACCACATGCCTTCCTGGGCCTACGATCACTACGCGCCCTCCACATGGATGGGAACCGCCTCAGCGTGATCAAGAGTGACCACCTGAAAGGCTTGGTCAACCTGCGCCACCTCATCCTAGGCAACAACCAGATCCACTATGTGGCCCCTTCCTCCTTTGACGAGTTTGTGTCCACCATCGAGGACCTGGACCTGTCCAACAATAACCTGAGGACCCTGCCTTGGGAGGAGATAGGCAAGATGACCAACATCAACACCCTCACTTTGGACCACAACCTGATAGACCACATTGGAGCTGGCACTTTCACACTACTTACCAAGCTGGTGCGTCTAGACATGACCTCCAACCGCCTGCAGAAGCTGCCCCCAGACAGCCTGTTCCAGCACGCCCAGGTGCTCTCAGACGCCAAAGGCTCCAACCCATCCTCCCTGGCAGTTAGCTTTGGGGGAAACCCTCTCCACTGTAACTGTGAGCTGCTGTGGCTCCGGAGGCTGACCCGTGAGGACGACCTGGAGACCTGCGCCTCCCCCGAGCACCTTATGGACAAGTACTTCTGGTCCATCCAGGAGGAGGAGTTCATTTGTGAACCACCCCTCATAACCAAGTACCTGTCCACCAAGCCCTACGTCATGGAGGGTCAGGGAGTCACACTCAAATGCAAGGCCATGGGGGACCCCGACCCGGCCATCCACTGGCGCTTCCCCGACGGTAAGCTGGTGCACAACAACTCCCGCACCATCCTGTACGACAACGGCACTTTGGATATCCTCATCACCACCCTGAAGGACAGCGGGGCATTCAACTGCGTGGCCTCCAATGCTGCCGGCATTGCTACAGCAGCCGTGGAGATCAACATGATCCCACTGCCCCTGTTTGTCAACAACACGTTGCACCACATGCGCGAGGCCGACCGGGGCCTCTCTGACATCACCACCTCCTCCAAGTCGGGCAATGACACCAAGGGCCACGACAAGCATCAGGACAAGAGGGTGGTGGTGGCTGAATTGACTTCCTCCTCAGCCGTGATTCGCTGGCCCTCCGAGCGCCACATCCCTGGCATCAGGATGTACCAGATCCAGTATAACAGCACTGTAGATGACACATTAGTTTACAGGTACGTCACGCGGCGACTGTGGGCGGTGGAGTAGGGAGGCTGGGATGAGAATTAAGGAACGGAGCAGGTGAAAAGGAACTGGGGATGGAGTTATCTTTTCATAAAATGCTACTGGATTAATGTCCATTCAGTCATACACCATACAATACAGATTTATTTCAAAAAAGCCACTAAAACAAATACTTACAACAAAAGGTTAGATGAAGGCATTTGTAAAATATGGACTATTATTAGTAATTAGTAAGTCTCATTATACCCCAAATCTTTTATAACGAGATACATCTGGGTTTCATCTGGTGATTCATAAAGCAAACATGGATATGAATAATATTGAACGTATTTTGAAAGTTCCCTTTAGTTTGCATATCATTTTAAGCTCAGCTAATAAATAAAACGTTTTTTGGGGGCTGTATAAATTAAGGTTCTTGCCAGACAAGATCCAGATTTTCAACAGTTAACCATTTTAATTAAAACATAGTAGGATTTAAAATTTCCAAAACAAAGATAGCATAATAAGATTTATGCCATTAGAGAGCAAATTATGTGTTTTTGTCTGTGTCATCAGGCGCTATCATATCGCAGTCATTACTGCAAATCAACATAACCCTCCCTTAATCCCAATAGAAAAAGAATTATGTATAGGAAATCATTATGTATAGGAAATCATTATGTATAGGAAATCATTATATATAGGAAATCATTATGTATAGGAAACCTGTCTGATTCTGTCGTATGAGCAGGTTTGTTATCTGCTGCCAATGGATGGATCTCATTTGATAAATTATCAAAGGTACATGAGGGGACCCTTTTTAATGTGAAACATAGTACAACATGTAATTTATTCTACTTTGAAGAATGATTTATGTCTACTCCATATTGCTAAACTCCTTCATATTGACGAGCTTCTACTTAGCATGAATTAGGTTAACAAAAGAGAAAAAGTAGGTTAGGTTGATTTTCATTGGTGGGAAAAAGGACAATTGATAGAACCAACAGATTATAATAGTAGTGTATTGTTCATTGTTGTTTTAATTAGCATAGGATCCATTTCCTTCTCTTCAACATGAGGAGTAATATCGAAGAATCGACTAAAGTAGACACTCTAATTTGGGAGTTATTGAGTTGACTCAGGAAATGCAATAATTCCTTTCAGTCCATCTTAAATAAGCTGCTAGGTGCATTAAATACTGTCATTTCACATTGGTCATTAGAATACTTCTACCAAATTGAGGGTCTAGGTCTATTGGATGTGTGTCTATTGAGACAATGTGGTCCACAGTTCTAGAAAGGCAGGAATTACAGCTGTCTCCTGGGAAATTGTGTCAAGGTGACATTAGGTCACGTTAAGAACTGATGTGGTTTGACTTTGTTTTTTTTAATCAGAAGTGATTTAAATTTTAAAACATATTTATAATGTACTCCCCCGTGTTTAAACAGAAGCTGTGGTGTTATGTCATTAGGTGATATATTATTAGCCTACCTGCAAGTGAGATGCATCAGTGTTTCACGAGGGAAAAAGGATCACATGTCTAATTATATGAACACAGATGTCGGCCTGAAGTCAATGTTCAAAGACAATGTGCTAGCCTTGTATGCTGACAAATGCCAAAGTTATTTTGACCTTACATTATTTCACACAACATTAAACTTGTGTTAGCACCATATGGCACTTGGCCAGAGGCCTTGTTTGTCCTACCCTGCAAATGTGCGTGTATATATATATATATGATGCCTCCACTACCTTTGTTTGCCACCTTGTGATTTAAAGGGGCACTCTGTAGAATCCTGTCTCGAACGTTTACAAGACTAAAGTTTAAACAATGACACAAATTTTCTCTGCTTCCCTTAATGAACAAGACTGTTTTACTATTAGCTCATGTGCAGGGAAATTATAAGGTTTTGGTTAGGGGGATAGTACCGTGAGTGTTTTAAGAAAGTAGGAGGAGACTTAAAGTCAATGCAAACCGATAGACGAAAAGCAAAAAGTTTCACTGTGGAATAATTTAGGGACTTGGAACAATTTTGTTCATAAAATGTTTAAACATTAACATATTAAAATATTCCCTGCAGATGCATTATGGTCATTTATGCTAGTAGTATAGCAAGAATCTTACAAATGACCCAATTAACCTTGGTCAGGATATTAAACATAAACTGCAGAAGATGCTAATTCAGCTACCTCAGGATTTTCTGTCCACCTACTAAAAGCAGCATTTTTTGTCCACCTACTAAAAGATAGTTTAACAAATGTTCTGCTCATGTCTGGAACACATTATGCAAATGTGTATTTTCTCTACATGTGGAGGCCGGTCTACTCTCAGGCCAATGGTGATTGTCTAATAAAGCTGAATTAATTTCATAATCTGGTTCTGCTGTATAGAACACTGTCATCCTAATGCAATTTTGCACATACCATTACAAATTTGATCTAACTAAATCATTCAAGAACAATTAGTTAGGGTTGCCTATTTCTATGCATAAAGTACAGAATACACAAATGCAGAAAATGTGATCCACACATGCACAGACATTTCATGAAGTTTCTGATCTTATGGTCTGGCACACTAAAAGTCCAAGAAGAAAGTTGTTGTTTGTATTGGACCACAACAAGGATCATGTTCTATCAAACTTGAATTGAACTATGCATGGAAATCTTACTTTCTGTTTCTGAGTTGTAACACAAAAGTACATGGATGCTGTTAATGTGAAAGCAGTGTGGCCTAGTACATGTTTTGATCCATAACGTATATTGTTATTTATTTATAAAAAATCCAATCACAGTGTAACAAGTTTGCAACAATACATTTTTGGAATACAATGAAGAGGAAGAAACAGGAGACACTAAAGCTTCACATTTCCCCATCCTGTGTATTCCTCCCATTGGTCCTATAACGCACATATTGCAGTTCCATAATGTCATTATGGTTCCCTCTCTCCGTAGAATGATCCCGTCCACCAGTAAAACGTTCCTGATCAACGACTTGGCGGCGGGCCGGGAGTACGACCTGTGTGTCCTAGCGGTATATGACGATGGTATCACCTCTCTGACGGCCACTCGGGTCGTTGGTTGTGTCCAGTTCCTAACAGCCAGTGAGGTCAGCCAGTGTCGATTCATCCATAGCCAGTTCCTGGGAGGCACCATGATCATAATCATTGGCGGCATCATTGTGGCGTCCGTGCTGGTGTTCATCATCATCCTCATGATCCGCTACAAGGCCTACAGCAGCCCAGAGGACAGAAAGGCCAAGGTCAGCTCCAGCATGCACTCCCAAACAAACGGCAGCCAGCACAGACTCCAGCGCTCCACCTCCAAGCAGCCTGCTGAGGATAGCCACCAAAGAGAAGCCCTCCCGGAGGCCGCCAAGGAGTGCATGGCCATGTTACTGAAAGTGGACAGCGAAAACGAGGAGAGGGACAACCCGCCAACCACCACGGCCATCATGGAGGTGGAGCTGCCAGCTCCGCCCACTGACAAGATGAAGAGGAGGACAAGCCTGGATGCTCACCGCCCCGGATCTGGCCCCCCGTCAGACGACACGCAGACAGACAGCAGCCTGACCGGCTCTACCATGTCCTTGTGTCTCCTTGGCCCCAACGCCGGCACCAGTGAGGCCCCCAGGCTCAAGGACAAAAAGAGTGCCCTGGCCAGTATGGGCTTTAATGACGAGCTGGCACGAACTAGGCACAGGTTCAGCTTTGATGGGGGGGACTACTCCATATTTCAGAGCCACAGTTATCCCCGCAGAGCGCGGACGAGGCGGCACAAGTCTACTAACCAGCTCAATGTGGAGTCCTCGCCGCTCGCAAACCGGGGTGTCACTTTCAGCAGCACTGAATGGATGCTGGAAAGCACAGTGTGAGTGATACAGCCTGGCCTCAATGTCTTTCTTAAAGTCACACACACACACATTCACCATTATGCATACAAATGTACACATCTAACAAATAGTTACATATAAATACACACACATGCACTCATGCGAACACACACACACACACACACACAGAGTTGCTGGAGAAGAACAGTCTCCTTTCATCCTGCCTCCCCTCATCCTCCCAGAGAGAGAAGTGGTCGGCCATGTCATTACTTTATGCAGCAGTGCCTTATTCGAAAAAATGGATGAATGGAGGATGCTGCCCACTGTAGTCATAACCCTTCCTTTCTACCATGGTTTCTCACTGTTTCATAGGGAGCATTGTTCCATTTTTTTTTTATACAACATGCCAAGCGTTGTGGCAAATGTGACTGTTTTCCTTTTAATGTAAAAAAATATTTAAAAAAAACATCACACTGAAAAAATGAACAACCAGGTATCCTGTATGTTGATCATCTTTTAGGTTCTTTCAAAGACTTTTGCACACGAAGACACGACGATACGAGGACAAGTATCACACCAGTCTATACAATAATATATAGATTATAGAACTATAAACATGCCGATTTCAAATGTGAGCACAGAGGATGGACCTGCTCTACTTGTGGATTCCTCCGTGCTGGTGGGACTGTATGATATTACTAGGTATTGTTCCTGATGTGACTGTATCATATTAAGCGGTATTGTATCTGGCTGGTCTAGATAAAGACAACAAAAAAGACATATATAAGTATATTAAAACATTGGTGTATGTGTACTAACTATGTAAGTAAGTAAGTCATGTCACATGACTTTTTACAGAGCATTTGAGTGTTGGTTACAGGTTTTTACATTAAAAACATGTGACATCACACTTCTCCCAATTTAGTATGTCAAGGTTTGGACCACATATCCCTTATGAGGGTATTAAATTTTTTTGTGTGGGGTAACTGTACTAGTTGTGTACTGTGTCCTTTCTTTATAGAGGGCCTAAAGCAGCCCCATTGACACCCTGTAAATCAGAATAATCCTATACAATTTATAATTAATTTATATGACTGTTAAGACAAACTGTACAATACCTCAAGGGACACATCATAAAAAAGTATTTGATTTGTCATGGAAGAAAATGACTAAATTAGTTTAGTCCTTTGCAAGCACTAAAATAATTCAGCCACCAGGGGGAGACAATGAACCCTCAATAAAGAATTATTTTTTGACTGAGTAAGCCCATTAACTAATAACTAATCCTAGTTAGTGACCATTAAACAGGCCAAATCGGTTTAGGCAATAGGATTTTCAGAGTTTATATAAAAACATACAGCAAGGTTAAAGGTTTTATAACCAGAACACTCATTTGGTACTGATCGACAAACTTTTCACGGACATTGTAGAAACTATGTGCTGCAATTACGGAAAACTAGAGGGCCACCATAGACCATGAGCAAATTTTTACCAAAAGTGCCTGTTCTGGATACATTCAACTAAGAGGCAAATGGAACTATAATAGATGAATACAAATATTTTAAATGCTCATGGAATAGCAAGGTTATAAATCTACAAAAGAATGGTAAATAATAGTACTATTGATAAACGACAGTAAAAACAATGAGATTCATGTAGTATGTGATGTCTAAACGTGTGATGAGAACCAGAGTCAATTTAAAAAATTGACTAAATATTTTTATTTTCACAATTTTGTCCTACTTGACATCCCGTTAAAACCGAACTTCCATGAATTACAAAAGCTTTAAAAAATAAATACAGAATACAAAAAGGCATAGAAGATTGTCATAACATCAGAACGTCAGGAAATCAATCTGGTGGGGTGCACGAAAACTGCAAATCATAAAAAAATTCAATCCTCAGGACTGTCCTCTGATTTTTCTTCTCCTTCTTTCCAGTTTTTCCTCCTCTTCTTGTTCGACTCGGGTCCTAAAGCAGAGTCTCTGTAAGATTCCATGTGTTGTTTCTTTCTTTTTCCTTTCCCTCCCTCCTCAATATCACTAACCTCATAACTGCTCTCATATTTCTCTCTGCTTCGCTCAGAATTTCTCCTCTTATTTTTGCTTTTGCTTCTTTTCCTCTTCTGTTTCTGTTGGATACTGTGGATCTTGTTGCTGCTGAACTCATCAGACTCTCCTGTCTTGTTTCGCTTTTCTTTTTTCTTTTTCTTCTTTTTTGAGGATTTCTTTAGGTGTTTCGATTTGGATGTTTCAGAGCTGGACTTTGACTTTTTTTTTCTCCGATGGTCATTCTGATTACTGGAATCGCTTTCCCTGAAAATTATTGAAATGCATATTTATACTGAAAGAAAGTGTCACAGCAACAGTACCACTGTTCTATGATAGGATGTGTATGCCATTTACATCTTACCCGTCACTTTTAAACTCCTCTGGGTATAGTTCTTTAAAACCGCTGTGTCCCCATCTGAAGATAAAACATGAAAAGAAACATTAAGATATACCTTTCAAAAATATATAATAATTAAGTAGTAAACTTAATTCGTAAACGTATGTATTTTTTTTTTGCTTTTAAAGTATTTGAACAGTGACACTTGTAATAATTAAAAACAATAACGACTAACAGGCCAAATACCAATGTGAACCAACGATATTAACTAAAGGACAGGTCTAAACATGCATGACACATTCAAGGGCATTCATACTATTTCAAGCAAGTCTTACTTGAAGCCCACAACCCTTTCTGGTCTTGTCAGATAGTAAAATGTCAATATAAAATAGAGCTCCATGTAGGCTAAATCATTGTAATCTTATCTTGTTTTATTCCTTAGTATAAATAGGCTCTAACTGCAAGATTGTATTTTCTATCAAAACAATAATACCGTCCTTATTCGTTGAGACAAAAGTGCATTGGAGGGATGTGGCCATCTGGAGACATTAGAAGCCCTCCCATTCAAAGCCTTGTCATGTTTGGTCTGACATACTGCACATACTGTACACTAAGGGCCTATAAAATAATTGTTGTTTCCCCAAAATAAATTGTTTTCATAAAATGTTTCCTTGTCACTGATGGGTTATTGCAGATGATCATACCCAGCTCCATATGAAAAACGAAACAACATTGCTGGGTCCAACAAATTTAAAGTTCCTGTTTTGTCATGCTCAGACCCCAATACTTGTGAGTTTGAACCATGATTGATGTCGATGAGATTTTTTCTGAAAGTGTTATCTAATCAGAACCGTTTTTGTTGTCTAACCTTGCCCCTAACATGAATCCTAACCTTAACACTTCCACGCTGAAATATTAGCCACACTTCTCTGCATTTGAGAGTTGAGGTCACCGACATTGGACTCTCCATACAGAACCTATATGTGATACAGAACCTATATGTGATACAGAACATGTCATTGGGAGTCCACACTATACTGTATTAGTGTAGGTTCATAGTTAGGAGACTGTTGAATTGGGCATCAATATAGCCTGTTTTGGAACAATGCAAATCCAGATTAATTTGAGTAGTCCAGAAGAACTATAATCATCTACACTCCCAAACATCTTGAGCTGCTGGGAGACACCTAAAATCTGACCAGGGGATGGCCAGAAAAAACCTGCCATGGGTAATGGTTATTCACCTTTCAGCAGGAAACTGATCCAAGCACAAGGCCCAAGCAACATCGTAGTGGCACAAGAACCAAAAGGTGAATGTCCTACAATGGCCCAGTCATTCCCGATCTCAATGCCAATGAAAATATGTGGCACTATTTTAAAAACAGTGGTCCACAAACCTCATCCAAACAACTTAAACAACATGGAGCAAATCCACTAAGAAGGCTAAAACCACACAAACACTGTGCAGAACTGGTACATGCCAAAATACTTTTTGCAGTGAAAGGTGGCTCTACCACACAACGCGTAGTGGTTCAAAACTCAAGCAAGATGTCCTTTTTTTCAAATAAATTATCTAACAAAATGAAGTGTTCATGTACCATTTAATTCAGTATTATGAGGGAATTGGTCATGGCTCTGAATATTTTTTACGGTACTGTATATAAATATAATGTTACTGAATGCATATAGCTTAAATAAAAGAATTTACAAAAGAAAAAGATTAATAAAGCAAAAGAGAACAGGGATGCACCAGTAAGATACATTTTTAGGCTTTTCTTTTAATCTACGGATGGGATGCGCTCAGGGATGATAAATTGGCGTGAATAACGCAACATAAAGGATTGAATTACATCCATTGTTTGTAAAAACAATAATGAGTGATAACCCTATTTATTACTACCACAACTCTGAGCCCAGACACGTGGTGGACTGAGACACATCACAGACTATAAAGGAAGAAACAACAATGAGGCCCTGCCTGTCAGCTCTCTTCCCGACCAGCTGAACTCCTACCACTGTGTGCACGGTGTGAAGCTTCCTTCTGGAAGGCTTGCTGAGGACCAGGACAACTGCACTCTGTCCCAAGCTGACGTGAGGACAGCTTTTAAAAGTGAGAACCCTCAGAGGTCACCAGGGCCAGATGGCATTCCAGGCTGAGTCCTCAGGTGGTGCACAGACCAGCGAGCAGAGGTTTTCACCTCTATATTCAACCTATCCCTGCAGTCCCCACCTGCTTCAAACAGACCACCATTGTCCGTGTACCAAAGAAACACCTGCCTGAATGACTCCCGCCCTGTAACACTGACCTCCATCATCATGAAGTGCTTCCAGCCAGCGGCTGGTCTGAATCCACATCTGCTCCATCCTTCCTAACACCTTAGACCTTTCAATTTGCACACCGCCCCAACAGATCTACGGATGATGCCATCACCCTAACGACACACACCGCCCTCTCCCATCTGGAAAAAGGCAACACGTACGTAATGATGCTGTTCATGGACTACAGCTCAACACTATTGTGCCCGCCAAGTTTGTTCCTAATTTCAGGACCCTGGGACTTAACTCCTACCTTTGCAATTGGCTCCTGGACTTCCTGATGAGCAGACCCCAGGTGGTGAGTATGGGCAACCTCACCTCCCCTCAGTCCCCTCCTGTACTCCCTGTTCACGCATGACTGTGTGGCCACACACAGCTCCAACATCATCATTACGTTTGCGGACGACACCACCATCCTGGGTCTCATCTCCAACAACGATGAGACCGCTTACAGAGAAGAGGTTGGAAACTTAGCTACATGCTACCAGGACAACAACCTCTCTCTCAACATCTGCAAGACTAAGGAGCTGATCGTGGACTTCAGGAAGTGGCGGGGGGTCATGCCTCCATACACAGCGATGGAGCTGAAGTAGAGAGAGTCTCCGACTTAAAGTTCCTCGTGTGTTCATCAAAGATGACCTCATCTGGTTCAGACAAGCAGACTGCAGTAAAAACTGCCCAAAAGCACCTATACTTCTTGAGGAGACTCAAGACGTTTGGCATGTCTGTAAAAACTCTCACGAACATTGTGCACCATTAACAGCGCCCTCTCAGGCTGCATGAATGCCTGGTATGACAGCTGCTCGGCGGCAGACCATGAGTCCCTCCAGAGGGTGAAGTCTGCAGAGCGCATCATCGGCTGCCATCTCCCCACCGTGCAAGGCACCTACAACACACAACGCCTGAGGAAAGCACGGAACGTCATAAAAGACTACAGCCACCCAGGCAATGGTCTGTTCACAATGCGGCCGTCTGGTAGACGCTAACGTTTTTTTCCTCAGGCCATAAGGCTTCTCAACCAGCAACACTGATCTAGGATCATACTGATCACATGAACATTACAAATGCTCTGATGTCTATGTACATTCAATTAATAAAATACTTTAATGTACCATTCATAAGCATATCACACATTACAATACTCAATACTTCTACCCATATTGTTTATATTCCCCATTCTACACTCTTTAAAATTGCTGCTAGTTTACATTGTTATGCACTGTTCAACTCTTGCCTGGCCAACATCATGCACAAAGAGTTGCAAGGTAGTTATATTTTACTGGGCCGAGGCCATCGTTATTGCTGTATATATTTCATAATTCTTACTGTGTAGACGTCGTGTGCCATGTCACAAGAATTTCATCGTTCAGAATGATTCTGTGTTATTCGGTGCATTTGATATATAAAAAGACTGATTTTATTTCTTTGTTTAGTCTCACCATGTACAGTGGATATAAAAGTCTACACACCCATGTTAAAATGCCAGGTTTTTGTGATGTAAAAGAATGAGACAAAGATAAATAATGTCAGAACCTTTTCCACTTTTAATGTGACCTATAATGTGAACAACTCAATTGAAAAACAAACTTTGAGTGGGAAAAATGAAAAATAAAAATCTTACAATAACCTGTTTGCATAAGTGTGCACACCCTCTGATAACGGGGGATGTGGCTGTGTTCAGAATTAACCAATCACATTCAAACTCAACTTAAATAGAAGTCATTACACACCTGCCATCATTTAAAGTGACTCTGATTAATCACAAATAAAGTCCAGCTGTTCTAGTAGGATTTTACTCACATTTTCTTAGTTGCATCTCAGAGCAAAAGCCATGGTCCACAGAGAGCTTCCAAAGCATCAGAGGGATCTCATTGTAGAAAGATATCAGTCAGGAGAAGGATACAAAATAATTTCCAACACATTAGATATACCATGGAATACAGTGAAGACAGTCATCATCAAGTGGAGAAAATATGGCAAAGAGACCGAGACATTACCAAGAACTGGATGTCACTACAAAATGTATGAAAAGACGTGAAGAAAACTGGTCAAGGAGGCTCCAAGAGGCCTACAGCAACATTAAAGGAACTGCAGGAATTTCTGGCAAGTACTGGCTGTGTGCTACATATGACAATCTCCTGTATTCTTCATATGAATGGACTATGGGGTAGGTTGGCAAGACTGAAGCCTTTTCTTAAAAAGAAAAACATCCACGCCCAGCTGAATTTTGAAAAAAGAAACATCAATTCCCCCAAAAGAACGTTGGAAAATGTGTTATGGTATGATGAAACCAAGGTTGAATTTTTGGCCATAATTCCAACACTGCACATCACCCAAAGAAAACCAGGCCCACAGTGAAGCATGGTGGTGGCAGCATCATGCTTTAGGGCTGTTTTTATTCAGCTGGAACCAGGTCCTTAGTCAGGGTGGAGGGAATTATGAACAGTTCCAAATACCAGGACATTTTGGCACAAAACCTTCAGGCGTCCTTTAGAAAGCTGAAGATGAAGTTCACCTTTCAGCTCGACAACGACCCAAAGCACACATCCAAATCCACAAAAGCTACACAAAAAGATTAATGTTTTGGAATAACCCAGCAAGAGCCCAGACCTGAATCCAATTGAACATCTTTGGTGTAATCTGAAGAGGGCTGGGCACAGGAGATGTCCTCGCATTCTGACAGATTTGGAGCCCTTTTGCAAAGAAGAGTGGGCAAATATTGCCACGTCAAGATGTGCCATGCTAAAAGACTCCTACCCAAAAAGACTGAGTGATGTAATAAAATCAAAAGGTGCTTCAACAAAGAATTAGTTTAAGGGTGTGCACACTTATGCAACCAGGTTATTGTGAGTTTTTATTTTTTGCCTCCTCAAAGATTTCAGTTTGTTTTAATGGGTCACATTAAAGGCGGAAAAAGTTCTGACATGATATCTTTGTCTCATTCTTTTATATCACAAGAACCTGCCATTTTAACAAAGGTGTGTAGACTTTTTTTTATATCCACTGTACATCGATTATTGTAGCTTATATGGTGCTATGCATTCTCAAAACATTCCTTTTAAACTTTTTTTTGGAAAGGAAAAATGTGGAGTGGTCTAGTAATTTTTTCCGGAGCTGTACATACTTAAGCATACTTGTGTGATGCATAAGCAAAAGGCATAAACAAGTCAGTCACTCAAATGTGGTCAGTATGTACACCCACAATTTGATTAATCAATATAAATTACTGTGACAAACCTCCCATGGCCCAACCAACAGTATATTGCTCATTTGACCAAAACATCCAACATAAGCTAAAACCTTTCTACACTAATTTAAGCTGGTCTAGAGCTACCTTAACTGACAAACAAGGAGGGTCTTTTACCAGCCCTGCATGCAGTATACAGTGGGGAGAACAAGTATTTGATACACTGCTGATTTTGCAGCTTTTCCTACTTACAAACATGTAGAGGTCTGTAATTTTGATCATATGTACACTTCAACTGTGAGAGACGGAATATAAAATAAAAATCCAGAAAATCACATTGTATGATTTTTAAATAATTAATTTGCATTTTATTGCATGACATAAGTATTTGATCACCTACATCAACCAGTAAGAATTCCAGCTCTCACAGACCTGTTAGTTTTTCTTTAAGGAGCCCTCCTGTTCTCCACTCATTACCTGTATTCACTGCACCGGTTTCAACTGGTTAACTGTATAAAAGACACCGGTCCACACACTCAATCAAACAGACTCCAACCTCTCCACAATGACCAAGACCAGAGAGCTGTGTAAGGACATCAGGGATAAAATTGTAGACCTGCACAAGGCTGGGATGGGCTACAGGACAATAGGCAAGCAGCTTGGTGAGAAGGCAACAACTGTTGGTGCAATTATTAGAAAATTGAAGAAGTTCAAGATGAAGGTCAATCTCCCTTGGTCTGGGGCTCCATGCAAGATTACACCTCGTGGGGCATCAATGATCATGAGGAAGGTTAGGGATCAGCCCAGAACTACACGGCAGGACCTGGTCAATGACCTGAAGAGAGCTGGGATCACAGTCTCAAAGAAAACCATTAGTAACATACTACGCCGTCATGGATTAAAATCCTGCAGCGCACGCAAGGTCCCCCTGCTCAAGCCAGCGCATGTCCAGGCCCGTCTGAGGTTTGCCAATGACCATCTGGATGATCCAGAGGAGGAATGGGAGAAGGTCATGTGGTCTGATGAGACAAAAATAGAGCTTTTTGGTCTAAACTCCACTCGCTGTGTTTGGAGGAAGAAGGATGAGTACAACCCCAAGAACACCATCCCAACTGTGAAGTATGGAGGTGGAAACATCATTCTTTGGGGATGCTTTTCTGCAAAGGGGACAGGATGACTGCACCGTATTGAGGGGAGGATGGATGGGGCCTTGTAACGCGAGATCTTGGCCAACAACCTCCTTCCCTCAGTAAGAGCATTGAAGATGGGTCGTGGCTGGGTCTTCCAGCATGACAACGACCCGAAACACACACCCAGGGCAACTTAGGAGTGGCTCCGTAAGAAGCATCTGAAGGTCCTGGAGTGGCCTAGCCAGTCTCCAGACCTGAACCCAACAGAAAATCTTTGGAGGGAGCTGAAAGTCCGTATTGCCCAGCAACAGCCCCGAAACCTGAAGGATCTGGAGAAGGTCTGTATGGAGGAGTGGGCCAAAATCCCTGCGGCAGTGTGTGCAAACCTGGTCAAGAACTACAGGAAACGTATGATCTCTGTAATTGCAAACACAGGTTTCTGTACCAAATATTAAGTTCTGCTTTTCTGATGTATCAAATACTTATGTCATGCAATAAAATGCTAATTAATAACTTAAAGATCATACAATGTAATTTTCTGGATTTTTGTTTTAGATTCCATCACTTACAGTTGAAGAGTACCTATGATAAAAATTACAGACTTCTACATTCTTTGTAAGTGGGAAAACCTGCAAAATCAGCAGTGTATCAAATACTTGTTCTCTCCACTGTAAATAAATTAAGCCTACATTGTGCTGCTTGAGCATCCAAGAAGATCGGTGACAGTTTTTATTAATAATCAGTGAAAGAAATAAAAATTCCTGAGAAAAAAGTTGAATCAATTAATTTTGACACATTTTACATCAGAAATAGGTTCTTCCAATTGGTCATCAGAAAAGGAGATCAGCCAACTGCCCCCTCAGCTCACTACAGTACAGTGGCTCAAATTAATCTTTAAATTAATGACGCTACTTCAGAAAATGTATTCACCTGTCAGGATCATTGGATTCAAAGTCATACAGTTTCTTTGTCCAGTAGCGTGCTTCCCTCTCATCCTGGCCAGAGCTGTGTTCTCTTCTCCCAAGCCTGTATCCAGCCCCATCCTCAACCCGATCACAGTGCATGTGGCTCCTGAGGAACAAACCAAGAACATGGCTCTTATTTCTGTCAACAAGTAACATACAAAGAGTTCCTGACTGATAAGGATCTACAACTTCACTAATTACACGCATTAACAGCGACTGGACCTGGATGAGTTTGAGGCTGGTGCCATTGTTCTGTGGCTGGTGGAGGGATGTTTCTCCATCCCCCTCAGCTTCCACATCTCAGACTCCTCCTGGATCTGCAATGGAGCAAAGGAACGATAATAAGTGAAGAATACAGAACCTCACTGACAGATAATCACACGTGTCTTACTCTCTGTCTCTTTCTCCTCTTAACGTTTTTTAGGTCCCATTCACAATACAGCAGTTATCATGGGTGAATTAAAATGCTTGTGTTTTGGCTCCTGAACACATACGGCACTAAAAATAAATATTAACACTGTCCATAAGATTAAACCAACCCTGCTAAACCATAATCCAAATGAGTCTCTGCGTGTAAATGCAAGTCCAATCACCGCAGTGGAAAACGTCAATCACAGATATAAAAATGGAGAGTGACCAGTGTTCAACACCAGCAAATGTGCCCATTGTGTACAGCATAGGTTGAGGTAGCTTTGAGTGTGGACATGTGAGACCATGTCCATTGTGAGTGTGTATTAATGAGCTAGAGTGTGTGGTTTGCATGAGCGTGTATAAGGGCTCTAAAGCTGCAGATCAGAGTCAAGTGAAGATAGGGAGTCGCTTTAACAGTCTAGGGAATAAACTTAAAAGTAAACCCAATTCTAACACTATGACAAATCATTTGGTTTTCCATAAACCTAACTCTTGAAACACTGAAAATAATTTTCCCTGGTGGGGACCTGTCAAAATAACATTTAGATAATTTTTAACATCTTTGTGAGGACAGGACAGGACAGGACAGGACAGGACAGGACAGGACAGGACAGGACAGGACAGGACAGGACAGGACAGGACAGGACAGGACAGGACAGGACAGGACAGGACAGGACAGGACAGGACAGGACAGGACAGGACAGGACAGGACAGGACAGGACAGGACAGGACAGGACAGGACAGGACAGGACAGGACAGGACAGGACAGGACAGGACAGGACAGGACAGGACAGGACAGGACAGGACAGGACAGGACAGGACAGGACAGGACAGGACAGGACAGGACAGGACAGGACAGGACACCTACCTTGTTGTGGGCATCTGTGTGACGGATTACATTTCGCAGCAGCACCTTGCCCATTGGCACCCTAGCCATGATGACACCTTCAAGAAGACAGATCGTAAGGAGGTTTATATGGTTAACTAGTTATCAAACAAAAACTTACAGTACATTGGCAGTAAGCAAGCTATTAGACAGGTCATGATGTGCCACAAAACAATGCTAATTACCTGACGCTACATGTACATGTGGGACTGCTTATTACTATAGCAACATATTTACCTAGCTAGCTAGAAAATGAAAACAGAAAATAAACAGACAAAAACAGAAACTAACTAGCTGCTAGTCAAACTTACCGTTAGTTAGCTAGTCAGCTGAAAATGCGCCGGATATCGCACAACACACGCTTAGCAAGCTAGTTACATAATAAACTGTGCCAACCGATTATGAATACAAACTCAAGTTATACTATATTACGCATGCATTACTTAACTGAATGGTTATTTTTCAGGATTGACTCAGAAAACTCACCACCGTCTGACTTCCTGTCCGTGGCATTCATTCAACGGAAGAAGCAGATATGTCGTTTCCTGCGGAATAATTCAGACGCTGATTGGTCATGTCTCTGTCAGTCATTGGTGGCGCGGACCAAATATATGGGACGTTGTTGACCGTAGACCACCGCTGAATGACAAACGATTGCTTATGTTACTTATCAGAGCCATGTCTGACATATTTTATCAACTAAATCAGAACCTTTTAAAAAAAAAACGTAACCATCGCCAACTAAACACATCAAATGTATAGCATTCGTCTATATTCTCATGAGATTGGAAACGTTATTGATTACTCTTGTTATTTTTTAGACAAGCTTCTGGTTTCCAATGTTTTGACAACTTGAATACATTTGGCTGAGAAAAGCGGGATGTATGCACGTGGGGTGAAATTGGATATTTGTCCGTATACAAGCAAGGGCCACAAAAGATTTGGAAGAATCCGAATTCAGAATTTCTCCCCAATTTCTGCGAATTGTAGAGGGGCGGGTGCCACGATCGAGCTCGCAGGCAATTAGAACTAAACTGACTTTAACTTACGGCCAGTTTTTATAATGTACTTGTTTTAATAAATATAAGATTATTGGAAACAGGATTTGACTTCACGTTACTTACTGTCATGTACATTATTTTAATATATAGGATTAGGTACACAGTTGGAATATGTCGAGGTGGTTATCATGCAGAATGACCCTCACTAACTCTGGGTCAAAAAAAGGCCGGGGAAAAAATATATATTTTAAAACGTTGCTGGTAGTGAGGAACACATTGAAACCCAATGATAGCTAGTATAGAGTCCACAGGGATTACAAAGACGCCTTTGTTGACGACAAACATGTTTTTGTCGAGTCCTAAAATGTTTCGATGTAATCAACTTTTCTGTCTCGTAAATACAGATTAAATAGCCTAATAGCTGCTCAGTTGTGTTATTATTTATGTTTGGTCATGGTTAGGCGAGACATTCTTAGAATCCCTTGTTATTGTTCTAGCTTTCGGCGTAGTTATGTTTTCTGTCAACCTGCCATGTCATTGTTTTTTTCTATACAGTATATTATAGTAGGTTATGCAGCCTAAACTGCGATCGATTCCTTTGTTGACGTCTATGTCATTATGCTGGGAACTACCACCGTGCATTTCATACTCTTTGATTGTCTGACCTCCATGAGATTTGAGAAGCAGATTTAGAGGATAAAAGGACACGAGAACGATGCAATGGAAGTGTACATGAGCCTTTGCCAAATGTCTTACCAGACCATGTAATTAAAGGTTGCTAGATTGAGCCCAGCAGTGAAGATGGAAAGTTGTTCAAAGTTTAAAAGCTCACTTGCTCCAAGCTCTGACCCCTCTCTCTGGGGGATATGTAATTTAAAAAAACACATTTGTTATTCACATTTTTATAATAGGCTATGCCTTGTAAAATGTCTAAATATAAGCACTTACATTGTTATTAATATAATGGAGCCAGTATGTTACAAGAACAGCTCAAATTCTTTCCCGCGGTACCATGTGGCAGAAGCTGAGGCCCTAAATAGTAAACACTTATCATTAGCATTCCATGTCACACAAAGGCTTTTGTCTTCATTGTCTGCCTTGTATAAAACCAAGATGATCGCAGTCTCCCACAATGTGTGGTTTCTGTGATCAAATAGAAAATGTAAGCATATTTAGTCTTCGATTGAAGATTGGATGTGACAATCATTACAGCTTTACAATAGTACTGGCCCTGAAACCTTTATCTGTTAGTTCAGGTTATTGCATACTCTTGAGATAATATGATTACAAAAGAAAACATTTCTGTAGAATTTATGCAAACCTGTAGTCTTGTGTCTGACCAAAACATCTAAGTTGGAAACCACATACGTCTCAGTGTTGAGCCTAGAATATACTGTATTAGCGGTCCAATGTAGAGGAGATATGCTACAGTAGCAGCACATACAGAACTGCTCCTCCTAGGGAGAGAGAGAGAGTGTGGGAGGGGAGGTAAGGAGAACCGGAGGAGGGTGTAGGAGGGGGAGGGTAAACACAACCAGACAGACAGAGCCATGTCTGACAGCCCTGCTCACTGAAAGAACAAGGGACAGAGGAAATAAAGCATGTGCGAATGAGTACAAGAGAGACAAGAGGAGGGAGGGAAAAAAGAAGATATAGGGTGAGAGAAAGAGAGAAACCAAAAAAGAAAAATATATGCAGGAACTGCAGGAAGGAACAAAAACATTGTGTTCGTGAATGGGAGCTGGTGAGCTCAGCCATAGGGGAGTGTGTTGTGAAAAACCAGGCAGAATTCAACTGTTGGTGAGTATAAACACCAATCCTTTCCCACAAGCTGGGAGGGACTGAGCCTGGATTTTAAGGGAGTGATTTGGAGTCCAGGGCTGTTGTTAGGATTTTGAGCTTCATGTAGGGAATATTCTGCATGGACACGGTTTTATCATTTTGTTACAGTAGCTGTTATTGCAGATTGAACACGGTGGGGTGTGTATGTGTGTGACTTCTGAAGGCTGATTCTGGCTAGTGTTGGCAGTGCTGCTCCTAGCCCTGCTGCTGGGATTTTCTAGGGGCTATGTTTCTGACCGAGGACCGGGGCAGCATCACCAAAATGCAGGGCAGAGCCTGCTGAATGGGAGGTTAGAAGTGCAACAAACCAGCATGGGAGCCAAACAGATGAAATGGTAAGAGTTGGATTTGACAGAATAATATGCATGATCAAAATTGTTAGGACACCCTATCTTTCCCTCTAGTCGTTTGAATCAGTGTCTGTAGAAATGCAGTGTTTGCATTGACCATTGTCTACACATATATCTTGATAGTAATGTTCTACAGTGACAAGAATGGTACTTCGATACATACATGTTTGAAAATCTAGACTTCTATTAAACAGATGTTACACAAACTACTGATAGTGTTCTAGCTTAAAGAGACTGACTAGTACACATAATTTTTGGTCTGGGCTGTGGGCTTTTGTCTGAATGTAGGTGTGGGTGTGCCTCTGTGGTATGGATTATGTAGGCATTCTATCATGGAGCTGGATGCATGACATTGCCTAGCAACGGATATCTACAGTGTTTATCATTGCTGTGATTTCTATTTTCAGATCAGCTTACATATCTGACTTACTGTGATCAGACTGATTCAAATCACACTGTGTATGAGTACACTCACATATGTTTAAGTATTTTGTTCCAGAGATTAGGATTATTTCTGTTTGGTAGGGGAGGTTCCATTGCTAACTCAAAATGTATTGACTTTAAACACATAAAATAAATTATACAGTAAAATAGGCCACATGTCTTAAATGTGTGTGTGTGTGTGTGTGTGTGTGATCCTCTTGAAAAGATATATTAATGCAAATGTATAGAATTTTTTTAAATGTATTAAAACATATTTCAAGAGGATTTATTATATTTTATTAAAAGGGATTTATTCCAAGGGTGAAAAATTGATGTGCTGAACTGAAGCGCCTCTCTCTGCTAATCTCAGTGGCTAATGTTGGCTTCATCTCCACTGTAGTCCATCTCCTACTGTATGTTGTTGTTGTTGGCACCACACATCAGCAGGGAGCATCAGATGGAAATCCACACAAAAGACAATCCACGCAATATACAGCATGTAACTAATAGCAAACTACACCCAGGGCAAAGGAAGGGTGGTGCCACCACGATAAGAGACATGCAGGCCTACTTCAAATGTCTTAGCCTGTAGTTGTTATTACAGGATTATTTTAAATGAGTTGTGTCATTAAGCGGTACTTAAGGATAATCACAGCAGTAGAATCAGATAAGATGACCCCCAGAGCAGAGCCTCTGTTTATGTGACTTAGCGATTATGTGACTTAGCGTTTATGTGACTTAGCCTTTATGTGACTTAGCGTTACTATCCATGTTTCTGGGCCGCTCTGATATATAAAACCCACAAACTAAGCCCATCATGGAAAATGTCCCAAACCTTCTAAATACATGAATAAATGCTAGGCACATCTATCAGTATTCTCACATCTCTAATATAATTATGCAATATCTACAAACTGAAATCTTCTGCTGCTCTATGTTCACTAAATACTATATTGCCAAGAAGAAACTAACAACCATAGCTGTGAAGCATTTTGCCAGAGTTAGGAGTTGGGGTAGCCAGACATTGTTTCTACCATCCATCTCTACCAACTCAATTACAAGCATGCATGGTACGTGTCAACATTATCATTAATATTTATTTTCCAGATGGTCATTTATTTTCACAGATCAGGCATAGTTCATTCAGGCCCTCTTGTTGGCCATATAAATGCAATAAATCTCTGTCTATTAACAATATTAGTGAATGGATGAAGGATGATGTTGTAACCAATACTTCTTTCCCTATAGCAACCCCAAGGCATAATTACATTCTATTATATAAAGTGATAAATAAAGCCTAATACTGCATTAAATCAGCCATTAATCTCACACATTTGCCTAAATGTAAGTATAGTTAACTGTCAACATTACTTTTCATACAACTTAACTTACGGTTACATTTTGTAGTAAATTAAATTTGTTACCTTCTATCATGTATTTTACCTAAGAAAAATAGGAACATTATCGCTCCCCATTTTCCTACAACATTATCATATGTCTGGCCTATGAGTTATTAACACAAACAGTAGCATTACTAATTCCATAAAAAAATGTATGATGGAATTCCCCCACGGAAAGACACATCTAATACTTTGGGTATCAGAGCACACATGATTTGTAAAGAACATGAGAGACCTCAGTTGTTTGGGAATGTACTCAGCACAGACCAAGATCATCATAACAGACTCTGCACATAAACACTGTACATGCAGGAAGAGGAAACTGTCCTCTCAGAGACTTTGAACTGATGTCTCAGGAGAGAAAAAACTATTCAAAGAATGTACAAAAAATAAAAATGCATGATTCTAAATCCTGCTCCACTTACACTGCTTGAAAAATCCCTCCCCTTTCACAAATTCAATAACTGGGCAAAATGTACACTGAACAACAATATGAATGCAAATGGAACATGTAAGTGTTGGTTCCATGTTTAATTAATTGAAATAAAATATCACAGAAATGTTACATAATGCATAGAAAGCTTATTTAATATTTATTTTAAGGTATGCTTTTGGGTATTGGACAGAACACAGAAAGTGTGCAAGATAAAGTGATAAACCCTATAAACCCAAAAAATCTTAGAAAATTGTTTTATCAATGCATTTTGCATTTATCTTTTTCTTCAGTGTATTTAAAAGTAACATGTGATCTTTTTGACATTCACTCGTGTTTGTGTCAATCGATTTACAGTATTTACACATGTTCCAAGTGAATCATTCTGTGAAGATATTGTTGATTTAAGATGGCATTTATTTACTGCATAATTTCGGGAAATATTCTCTATTTTCACATATTAACTTTTTCCTGTTCCTTTTTATTTGGCTGTGGCACATAAATGTATTCCCTATTTCTGTCTTTGCCTACCATCTGTTGCAGCCTCAGCTCAGGCAGTCCTGCACACTCCCCTAAAGACGAATACATCATTGCAAAGTCCATAGATGCTCCTAAAGAAGCCTTTATCTCAGCTCAGTCTGAAGACCACACAGAGCCTGGGGATGAGTTGACAGAAAATAAATCTGATACAGGTTGGCTACATATATATTCTCTCTGCTTAGATCTGTTCTCATTTTATTTGTCTGTTCCAGAAAAGGGATGTTTTTTCAAGTTGGTCACTCTTCTATTCCTCCATATGTCTTCTTGGCTGTCTGTCTGTGACCTCCAGAAGAGGCATTGTCTCTCTGTGGCCTTTGCCCAGTCCCAATGTATGGTGGGCCAGAAGAGGAGAGATCATGGGAGGAGCAGCTGGAGTGTAACCAGGAGCAGCTGGAGAAGGAGATGCAGGAGGCCAGGAGGATGGTGTTCCGCCTGCAGGTAATTAACTACTGGAACCACACACTACATTTGTTGCAAAAGAAAAGAAAACATGGCTGATGGAGGCCTGGGGTTCCAAACTAGAATTCTGCACTGCACTGAGTACCCTGGAAGGCCCACATGCATTTTAACAGAATATTTATGTCTCAGTCTTTCCAAGTATCCCCCGTGGATAGGCCATGTTTCCTCAAGAGTCCTAGTACTGCAGGTTGGGATCCACTGAAGTAGGAAAAGTTACATCGAAGCAATGTTTTTTAAAGAAATAGGTCACATTCTGGCATGACAGCCAGCCATGCCAGTGAATCCAACACCCTCTCTCCCTCACTTCATCACGGACACCTGTTTTCCTTAATCACGGACCCAATTTAAGTTCCTACTTCCCCATTGTATCCTGTCGGTCTTTGCATTCTCCCTGTGCTTGTGTCCTGCCTCTCCATTCGTCAACGTTACAAAATAAATGTAAAATTCACATTTTTGGTAAATTGTTCAAATGTGTGCAGTCCACATACTGTAGTTGTTAGCAGAGTTGGGTAATGGGGAGTAACGGATTAATTATGTTAGAAGCAAAAATATTGTAATTGGATTACAGATACTTTTGAAAAAATGCATAAATACGTCTTGGACTGCTTCAATAAAAATAATAATAATAATTATTATTATTATGACACGTTGCATGCGCGCAAAGGTGGGCATGCATAACTCGGTTGGTTATTATTTAGTGACCGAGGAAGCGCTAGTTTAATTTTCTCCGGTTTCGACTGGTGAAAACAACTTTGTTATGTTTTAAATAAGGAGTCTGTGACAGCGGTTTGTAGCCAGCAATGCTATCTGCTTTATTCACACACTCGTCATCTTAAAGAACAAACCTATCAACCATACAACAGGCATGACTAAACAATCACAGCCCAATCGAACTGTGTGGTGCTGTAACTATTAATGCAGCACTGTAAGCACAGTGTCCTTACATGATATTTCCTCCCCCCTCACAGAATTTCAAGCATGAAATTTAGTTTCGAAGTCCCGTAGGTGGTAAGGTCGAGAACATGTACGAGCGGGCTGTGGGGGAGAATCATGAGGACGAGACTGAGGCACCATGCCTTCAGCCTGATGCGTTGGGGCCTCGTGTGGGATCAGGGACAGCGGCATGAGGGTGAGTGGGGCGGAGCCTGTCAACGGGTAATTTGAGCTGGCGGCCAATCATCAGGGAGGCGGGTGAAACACCTGTAGTGGAATGGTGTGTTGCTCGGTAGTGTAACAGCGTGTTTAGGAGGGCTCTGTCGAATGAACCTCCCTGGGCTATGTGTGCTTGGATGCCATTTTTCAAAGTCTGAGTAAAATGCTCCACCCTTCTATTGGCAGGTGGTAGTACGCAGTATGAATGTTACGGATGCCTTTGCTTCCAAGGTAGGATGACAGTTTGGCGGGGACGAAGTGGGGCCCGTTGCCCGTGCTTAGAGTCTTTGCAATAACCCATCAGGGAAAAAAAGGACTCTAAAAAATCAATGATGACCCGAGACGTGACAGAGACAACTGCGATGACCTCTGGCCATTTAGAGAGTAAGTCTTAAGCTACCCTCAGGAACCGTTGGTGATGGGCAACCCCATGGATCTCCCCGGATGTCCAATTGCAAGTGCTCCCAGGGCTCGGTAGACCATGTGAGGGGCTGCATGTGTGGAGGGGCCTGTTGACCAAGCAATCCTTGATGAGAGCTTCGATTTCTCTCTCAATACCAGGCCACCACACCAGGTCTCTGCATCTCTGTTAGAGCTTTACGATACACAAATGACACGTGCACAAAGACACGTGCACGAAGGATACTTGGTACCATGGTGCAAAGCCCACGCGTCACACAAGAGTCATTATAGCAGGAGAGCTCATCCTTGACTCTGGAGAAGGCAGACAATTCCTCAGGCACTTTACGTGGCCAGCCGTTCCTGATGTAAGTGCAGAGATGGCAGATAACTGGGTCCTGTTCTGAAGCCTCCTTCAGCGCGTAGCCTGGAGAGGTTCATGCAGCATTTGGATGATCTCCTGTTCGCCACGGTCTGAACCCGTGAGAGGGGCCACGGCAGAGATCGAGTGGGAGAGTAGATCTGCAACCACATTGTCACGTCCTGGTGTGAACTTGAAGTTTAAGTTATATTGGCGGAGGCGGTCTGTGGCCTGCACCTGACGTTGACAGCAGGGCACTGAGGGCCTGATGGTCAGTCCTTAGGGAGAAAGAACGGCCATATAGGTTTAGATGCCATCACTCACATGACCAGACACTGGCTTGGCGCCTCACGCTCACCTACGGGATACCTCTGTTCTGTTGTGTTGAGGGCCCTGGAGGCTATGGCTGATGCGTCACAGCTGAGAAGGGTAGGGCTGGCGGTGTCGACATGGGCCAAAACAGGGGAAGACGTGAGCTACGGCTTGAGTAGGCATACAGCCTCACTGCAAGCTCGTGACCACACCCAGGGCTCGTCTTTCCGAAACAGTTGTTGTAGTGGAGCTATGGTGGATGAGTACTGGGATAGAAATGCTGTGGATGGCAACGACATTGGACTAGAGAGGGGAGACGCCGTCAGCTGACCGCCAAAAACCCACAAACTCGATACTTGCCACACTTGCATCCATTGAGTGTTGGCCTGTGTTTGGCCAGCGCATTGAACACCCTGTGGAGGCGCTCGTCATGAGTGAAAGGTGTAGGCCCATGAACGACCATGTCGTCCAGGTAGATGGCCTCCCCAGGGATGCCAGCAAGCACTGAGCTCATCACCTTTTGGAAACAGCCGGGAGCAGAAATCAGCCCGAACGGCACCGCAACGTGCGTCACAAACGCTGTAAGGTCCCTGCTGCTGGGGTGCAGTGGCACCTGGAGGTATCCCTGTCGCAGGTCCCGTTTGGAGAAGACCTTGGTGCCATAGAACATGGCTGCCAGTTCCCCCGAGGTGCGCAGCGGATATTTATGGGGAATGACAGACATGTTCACTGGTCGGAGATCCGTACAGACACGTAAGGCCCCTGACTTCATCCTTGATCGATCACCAGGTTAGAGATCCACCTGTTCGATGATGTCCTGTTCCAGTAGGTTTGTAAGCTCAGCATCAACCTCTTCATGAAGAATGCCACGCAGGGGCTGTATGACAGGGGTGACTGTGAGGTCCATCAAAGGCTGGTGGGTAAAAGCAGTGACCCTCAAATAGTGCTGGCCATTTGTGTTGCCAGGATGAGGCAACATGCTTATTCTCTGTCCCCCTGGAAAGAGGTCTAGTCCCATCGGGTTAGCACCTTTTGTGCCATAGCGAACTGTGAGTTGGAGCGAGCCCATTAGGTACATTTTAGAGTCACCATAACCACAGAGGGCAGCGTAGGGTGCAGAGAGTAGCATGGATTTGAAAATGTGTCTGCATTCAGCAATGATAACTGGCATTATCAGTATCCAACAATAACTGGCATCAGTATCCTACAATAGAGGAATACACACATCACTCAGACTGACTGTGCATGATTTAAAAGGGACTGGACCTGAACTCACATTGTGGATGATCGTTGACTGAGAATGATGGGCTGCGTGTTGTGAGTCTACAGGAGACCTTGACAAAGTGGTTCAGTTTTCCACGATTTTGGCACATTTGGCCACGAGTGAGACAATCCTGATAGTCGGTTTGTTCGTTTAATGTGAGCAGTGCTCACAATTAGAAAAATACGAGATTTTGAGATTTTGCACGCAAGCTGACTTTTAAGCCCCAAATTGATTGGCAGAGATATCAAATAAAAACGAGACACACAACACATTGCAGGAAGCATGGCAGGGATGTCGGAGAGTGTTTTCCTGCTTTTTTGTGCTTTGGTGACTTCTTGTGGTGGGTTGAGGCATCTGTCAGCTTAATTGGTTGTAGTCCAGAGAAGTTATGAGAATTTATCAGTTTTCAGAGGGAATGTTCGTTGAGTAAGTGGTGTGAGGAGAACTGTTGGCAAGATGTGCTTTGGAGGACAGGTCCTCATTGATTCTTACAAGCCTGCTGGGAGTTGCATGGTCAAGTTCAATCAAATCGGAAGGGAAGAAATGGGGGAGGGGGGGGACTGCACACAGTAAATAACAAAAATGCAGTTCTCCTTTTCAAATATTTACTGTATTCCTCAAAGTTTTATGTAGTGCTGCTGTGAGAGGAAGAAGGGTGGATGACCTATTGACGTAGCATACACCAGAGGTACACGCTGTGTTTGACAGACATGGTCAGATTGTTTTTATCTACCTCAAGGTGTATTTCTAAGTAGTTTTACTAGATAAACCCATTACCTACAGTCTACACTGACATTGTGTTGGGAAAGACAACAAAACGTAAGTCAATAGCTATGTTTGGTTTTTCGTTCATGGAGGCTATGCTTGTTTTTTTAAATAAAATACAACGCAATTGGGGTCAAAGTGTTTGAAAATACAAAGATTATAAGAGTTAAATGACAATCCACAGAGGGAGAGATTGTGTGTGTGATTTAAATGTGTATGGTAAGGAGTGGAGTGTGGTTACTTCATAAGGAGCTGAACGGGGTTACTTACATTTTCTAAACTGTAAGTGCAATTGTCACAACTGTTTCATGGGACATCACAACTCTATGGCATGTCCGTAAAATGTAGTAACTCACACAAAACATTTAATTAATGCTTCAAAACCTAGTTATTGTGTCAGTAAATTGGCCAGTGCCACCATAATGAAAAGATTTGTTTTCATCGTGTGAGCCGTACTGGTCAACATTAAAAAAACGGTTTTAAACTGCTGCTCAGAAGGCAAGCACAATGCTTCAACTTGAATCCAGTGGAGTATGTTGTTTACAAAGCTCATGACAAATAAAACAGTAAAGGTTTTATTTGATTTGTGTCTTTTCATAAGGTGCAGAGCTGGTTTCATTTAGCAGTCTTGTGGTCTGTGGGTCGAATTGGAGATTAGATTGCAGAAGTACCAACAGTCCCTCACACAGGTGGTTGATTTCTGTGATCTTTGTGGCCTTCTATGGCGCCACGTGGAGTAAATGTCTCGTAGGTCAGTTCGGGTAGAGAATGCATCTAGTTGGGCTTGACCTCACCAACCTTTCCAAAACAATATAACTGTGCCATTGCCATACCAGGTGTTGCTCTCATTTGGGACTTCCCCAGTTTCTTCAGCCACCTGCAGTACAGCCAAGCATTTCCTCTGTCTACACTGTCCATTGAAGTCCAGTAGTGGTGTGGTCTAGGTATGACCGTACATCTTGTTCCCGTAGAACAGACCATGGCTGTGCAGGCTTTACCTGATGTGTAGTTTCTTCTTTCACCAGGCTCTACTCCTGCATGGCTCTCTTCCTGAGGATGAGCAGGACGTCTCTGTGGGCTTCGGGGATAGCAGAGCTAATGCTGAGCAGCAGCTGGTACTGTGTTTGCCTCCATCCCTCTCAGCATTCATTTTAGATACACCATGTTCAGCCACTCACTGCGCCATATCAGTTGTCAGCCCGTCATGCTTTAATGTTTTTACTGTCATCCCAGGCCATGCTAAAGTGAAGATACTATAGAAGCATGAATGGATCTATGTTATCTGCTTAGCATTGCTGTCATGCCTGGCAAATGTTTTCTTATAAGCTCTGACATTTTTCTATCCTCTCATTATTGCGTTCATCCGATCTCGCTTTGAAGGTTCTAATCCGCAGTCGTCTGGACCAAAGCATGGAGGAGGTTCTTGATCTGAAGGTACAGTAAGTGAAAATAATTGGGCATAATATGGATGAGCTACCATAAGAGCAAAAATGTTTCCCTTTGTAATGAAAGATATCTGAGTCTAAGTCTGTCTCTCTGTCCTCTCAGAGGGAGCTTCTGAGGCACAAGCAAGAAGCTCGCCACCTTCAGGCCATTAGAGTAAGCCAATTACATTTGTTTGGGCCAATTTTGATACATGGCTTTTCTTCATTTCTAATTTCAACACTGTGCAGAAGAGAAGCCCCTCTAGCCTCTGGCATGCCCCTACAGATATCTTTGTTAAAATTGTTTTCGTGGCTTCATAACAATACATCAGTTTACTAATTTCATGTGCAAGTCATTCATGCTAGCATTGTCGCTAGCATTGTCTTTAGCATCTGTTTTTCCCGATTAGGATGCTCTTCAGCAGCGTATGGCAGTACAGGAGGCTGCAGTGTTGCAACTGAAGCAGGACCTGCTAAGGTGCAGCATGGCCAAGGAAGAATTAGAGGGGGAAAATGTGAGTCAAATTATTTGATGCTTGCTTGACATTTTGAAAAAAAATTTGATAGGAAGGAAGGTTTCAGGCTTCCAATGTTTATTGCTGACAGGTTTTCGGACACAAGCCTAAATATTCAAAGCAATTAAAATTCAGTGGCTATCTATCTAAGTATTAAAATATTCCCTAAATATTTTGTCAATCCAAATTACAAATGAAGTAAACATTATATTTGTACATTTCTAGGCAGAGCTCAAGCGGAAGTTGAACGATCGGAACAAATTACTCAGTGAATATGAGGTAAAATGTTCAATGTTTCAACATGTGCGTTTGATTATGTAGCTAGTTGAAATGAAACAGATATCACAGCGATGTGTCTTTAAAATCAGCAGCAAGTTGGTAAAAAGGATAGACTACTTCAGCAACAGCAGCTGAAACTGGACGAAGACAGTCACAGGGTATGATGCCATTCTCAAACTGCTTCCACTGGACTCCACAGAATGTAAATTAAATGTGGCTCATTTAAAAAATAAAAAACACACACAAATTCTGTTGCTTGCAGAGTATGCTAGAGTTAATTACCTTTTTTCTTCAGTCATCTAGGAGTGATAATAGTGGGTACATTAACTCTATGGGCCCATCTACTGGCCCAGCCTTCCAACACACAGCGGTGCGTCGTTTACACCTTTGTACATTTCTTACATGAGCTGGTGGGAGGAAGTCTATTTCATTTATGTTTTATGCGAGTGCGTCTCTGGAGCTGTGGACCAACAATATGTGGAGGATTCTATGTGTGTTTCCAGGGCGAGGAGCTGCAGCTCGTAAGGGAAGCCCTGCGTTGTCTGAGGGACGGCTTCTCCGGCCATGACCCTCAGCATCACACCCTGGACACACTGGAGCAGGGCGTGGCCAGACTCATGGACCGTCTACACACACTTGACACACGCCGCAGGCAGGACAGAGGGGTACACTCACACATGCAACCACGCCCACACAGAGGACCATGCCTTACGGGCCTTTTCTTTGTAACCGTGTTTCCGTCCTCTTTTAGGGCCAGTACAAATCACCAGGACGTAGAGCCAACCCCACCGACAGAGACTCGTGGCCCCCCAGCTCAAGTAAGATACACTTTGGTTCTCAACAACATTGTTAATTCTGCTCCATGCAAATGACTGTGTATTTAAATTATGCTGAGTATTATGTTAGGAGGTTTGAAGCTGAAGCCTGAAGCTGTAGCCAGTAAGCTAACCACAAGGTTATTATAGATGCATCGTCCCTGGTCACCATGCACTATCCCGCCATCTGGATTTTGCCCTTATGCATGACGTGGAGACTCGGGTGAAGGGACAAGGGGCAGGTTCATGCCTATGAGCTTGCTGTGAAGTGCAACTCTCCTGAATCTGTTGGGAGTGGTTGCAATAAAATAGGGCAGTATAAATAACTGGATATGATAAAATTGGAAAAATGGGTAAAAGACCTGCTCCTACCATCCCCTCCACCTGGAATGGGATCCCTGAAAAGCTGAAGCAGAGAAGTGATGGTTGAGTTGTAATATAAAACACTTGTAAGGTCAGGCTTCAGGTGGCCTTTACTTTTCACTTTGCCTTTAAATGTGAGATTGTTTGAATTTTTCAGGGAATAAAACTGGATGAAAAACTCATGCTGTATCGTAAGAAACTGAAACCCATGGGGTATCAGAAGAAACTGAAACCCATGGTGTATCATAGGAAACTGAAACCCATGATGAATCGTAAGAAACTGAAACCCATGGTGAATCGTAAGAAACTGAAACCCATGGTGAATCGTAAGAAACTGAAACCCATGGTGAATCGTAAGAAACTGAAACCCATGGTGAATCGTAAGAAACTGAAACCCATGGTGAATCGTAAGAAACTGAAACCCATGGTGAATCGTAAGAAACTGAAACCCATGGTGAATCGTAAGAAACTGAAACCCATGGTGTATCATAAGAAACTGAAAACCATGGTGAATTGTAAGAAACTGAAACGCATGGTGTATCATAAGAAACTGAAACCCATGGTGTATCATAGGAAACTGAAACCCATGGTGAATCGTAAGAAACTGAAACCCATGATGAATCGTAAGAAACTGAAACCCATGGTGAATCGTAAGAAACTGAAACCCATGGTGAATCGTAAGAAACTGAAACCCATGGTGAATCGTAAGAAACTGAAACCCATGGTGAATCGTAAGAAACTGAAACCCATGGTGTGTCAAAAGAAACTGAAACCCATGGTGTATCATAAGAAACTGAAACCCATGGTGAATCGTAAAAAACTGAAACCCATGGTGAATCGTAAGAAACTGAAACCCATGGTGTATCATAAGAAACTAAAAACCATGGTGAATCATAAGAAACTGAAACGCATGGTGTATCATAAGAAACTGAAACCCATGGTGAATCATAAGAAACTAAAAACCATGGTGAATCGTAAGAAACTGAAACGCATGGTGTATCATAAGAAACTGAAACCCATGGTGAATCATAAGAAACTGAAACCCATGGTATATCGTACTGTGACCAAACAAAATGTACCCACTGTACCAGTGAATGGGTAAGTATATCCAAACTTCTGACTGGCACAGTATATGTTTTATTGTTTGTTTTTCAGAAATAGCTCACTCTCATAGTAGCCCTGGCCTGGACTCTTCAGTTTACACTAAAGTGCTCTACTTCACTGATCGCTCACTCACTCCGTTTCTGGTCAACATCCCTAAGAGGTACAAATCCTGAATCACTCTTTAGGTCTGATGGTGTCCATTCCATGTGTGTATTTGCAATGGTATAAAAGGTATATGCATGAGTATATTCAACAGTGTGAGTGAAGGCATGCAGGTGTGTCCATGAGGTACCGTATGTGTTGTGGGTCTGTATCTAGCGTTGTGAGGGAATGTGCATGTGTGTGTGTCTCTGCACAGATCAGTACAACATCAATCCATCTGACAGACTGTGCTGTACTGTTAGGCTGGGGGAGGTAACTCTGAAAGACTTCAAGGCAGCGGTGGATCGCCAGGGCAGCTTCAGATACCACTTCAAAGCCCTCGACCCAGAGTTTGGTACTGTAAAGGAGGAGGTAGGCACGCTTTGTATTACAGCTTTGGGTTAAATTAAGATAGGGTCAGATGTTACCACTGAGAGGGGAATGACTAAATGACTAAATGTATGAGATAGATCAGTTGTATCGTAGATTTAATAACTATCCACACCCCAATAATATCTTTCTCAACAATGTCCATAAATTAATTTAGAATGAAGTTGAAGAACATGTTAACTGGAGGCAGTGGCTTAGACCACTTGACCACGTTTGTCAGTGTGTTGTTTTGGTGGTGTGCGAGGAAGGGAGCCAAACACAGGAAGGCAGGTAGAAATGTTGTTTCTTATTCAAAGTAAATGCACGTACCAAGGAAAAAAGAAACAATTTACCACACCAAACATAGAACAATACCTCACAAAGACGCCCAGGAACACAGGAACTAATATAGGTTACCTCATGAGGGAATGGACACCAGGTGCGTGCAATGACAAGACATGACAGTGCTGTGGGAGGAGGAGCGGCGTGACTAGAAGGCCGGTGACGACGCACACCGAACACCACGCCGAGGGAGAGAGCGTGCGTCTCCCTCACGAGTCCTCGTTATAACATTAGGACACCCTATTCTAATATTACTAGATAATTATTCACCCCTCCTTTGTTCTTTACGTTTTTTTGCGCTAAAGTATAATTATGCATGTATTTAAATGGGATTTTGTTTGTTAAAGTCCTCCATACACTATTTTGTAATGTAAAAGTGGAAGAAAAATATTTGTAAAAGATATACCCAACAATTTAACTATGATTACAAACGTATTCACTCCCTTAAATTAATCCGTATCAGAAAAACCCTTGGCAGCAATTATGTTATTTTGAGTCTCTAAATGCAAAGCACACCTCTAGTCGGCAAAAGGATTTCCATTCGTCTTTCTAGGATCTTTTTGGCTCTATCATAGATTTTCAAACAGATTTATTTTTGGGACATTCAAATCAACAGTATGCATGACTTGATGAATGTATTTGAAATATTAATCCCTCATTAGCTTCTTCAACTGATGTATCCCTTCAGAACAATAAACTATTTTTTTTTTTTACATGCTAAGTTAATGTAGTAAATCCCTATATAGCCTAAAAATATGGTAAAAACTTTATTTGTGTTTCTGGTGTCTGCAGGTATTCCAGGATGGCGCCCTAGTGCCTGGCTGGGAAGGGAAGATAGTGGCTTGGGTGGAGGAAGACCAGGGAGAGAGAAGGAACTGGGAATCAACCAACCATAGAGGGAACCACTAACCTCAGACTGTGACCACTGTTCTACGATGCCATAAAACCCTGTCAGTATTCAGAGACCCAACAGAGATAGATATTATGACAACAAGGACCAATCTATTTATTATTATTTCAAAACCATAGTTTTAAAAATGTGTCTTTCCTGAACATTTTACTTACAGTTACTGTTTGAAATACAAGTTGTAATTACAAAATAAGAGTGATGAATTTGTCCTATATACAATACAATTTTGTTTTAATAAACATGAATTACTGCATGATAAATGACTATGTGTGAATTATTTCCCAGACATGCAGTTCATGTAAATCATTATCAAGCTGGCCTATACAGTGGGGAAAACAAGTATTGGATACGCTGCCGATTTTGCAGGTTTTCCTACTTACAAAGCATGTAGAGGTCTGTAATTTTGATCATAGGTACACTTCAACTGTGAGAGACGGAATCTAAAACATAAATCCAGAAAATCACATTGTAAGATTTAAAATAATTAATTTGCATTTTATTGCATGACATAAGTATTTGATCACCTACCAACCAGTAAGAATTCCGTCTCTAACAGACCTGTTAGTTTTTCTGTAAGAAGCCCTCCTGTTCTCCACTCATTACCTGTATTAACTGCACCTGTTTGAACTTGTTACCTGTATAAAAGACACCTGTCCACACACTCAATCAAACAGACTCCAACCGCTCCACAATGGCCAAGACCAGAGAGCTGTGTAAGGACATCAGAGATAAAATTGTAGACCTGCACAAGGCTGGGATGGCCTACAGGACAATAGGCAAGCAGCATGGTGAGAAGGCAACAACTGTTGGTGCAATTATTAGAAAATGGAAGTTCAAGATGACGGTCAATCTCCCTTGGTCTGGGGCTCCATGCAAGATCTCACCTCATGGGGCATCAATGATCATGAGGAAGGTGAGGGATCAGCCCAGATGAATGGCAGGACCTGGTCAATGACCTGAAGAGAGCTGGGACCACAGCCTCAAAGAAAACCATTAGTAACCAACTACGCCGTCATGGATTAAAATCCTGCAGCGCACTCAAGGTCCCCCTGCTCAAGCCAGCGCATGTCCAGGCCCATCTGAAGTTTGCCAGTGACCATCTGGATGATCCAGAGGAGGAATGGGAGAAGGTCATGTGGTCTAATGAGACAAAAGTAGAGCTTTTTGGTCTAAACTCCACTCGCCATGTTTGGAGGAAGGAGAAGGATGAGTACAACCCCAAGAACACCATCCCAACCGTGAAGCATGGAGGTGGAAAAATCATTCTTTGGGGATGCTTTTCTGCAAAGGGGACAGGATGACTGCACCGTATTGAGGGGAGGATGGATGGGGCCATGTATCGCGAGATCTTGGCCAACAACCTCCTTCCCTCAGTAAGAGTATTGAAGATGGGTCGTGGCTGGGTCAACAACGACCCGAAGCACAGTACTGAAAAGAAGGGTTTATAATACGTGAATTTGTGTTTTTGGTTGTTCTCGTGAATCATTAGTGAATTGATAAATTCCAAATGTTGGAACTGTGTTTTTTCTTTTTTCCCTCTGATCCAGTCCCTCAAAAAAAATGTATTCATTCCTTACATTTACATTTGTTTAGACAAATCTGTTGTCCAATCCCTGCGTAAGGCAGTACACCCTTATTGCTCCCTTATTGTGTTCTCAGTCCATTATTGATTGTATTCCTGTTTAGTGGATTTGTCTGGCAAAACATGACACCTTGCATTCTTGCACACAGATGATGTGAAATAGGGTCTTGGCTACAACGGATTGTGACCTTGGAACTATAAGGTTTTAATTGCTCAGCTGTTCTACAATATTGACCATCAAAGTTTTGACATGCCAGAACTGTTTATAGTAAATACTTATCTAATAACCCGTTATTGTCCTCACCAAAAGGGTACCTAAAGTGCACACTATGAAAATCCTGAGATATATGTAGATTTTTTTGCAGTTCAATCTGATTTAAATAAAAAAGGTAGAAACGTTAATTATAATATAATAAATAAATATATTAATATATGGTGTATATTTGTGCTATTTTTCATTCAATATATTTTTTAAATCAGATACATTTCACAAGTAAAGGACCACTTAAAAAGCAACTTTATGTGAATAACACTTTATTCAAATTCTTTTAGATAGACTATCTTTCTGGTCCCAACATAAAATCAGAAAAAAGTGAATTAAATCAGATGGAATTATCTCTTCAGAATGACAATAAAACCACATTTTCCCCATTTGTCTTGTAATTAATATTCTGTGTGTTTTCAGTAACTTAACATAACAGAGCTAAAAAACCCACGTTCAGTATTCAGGGAAAAATAGCAATTAAGTTGAAGTTACTGTAACCTTGAAAAATGGACGCTTCAAGTTCCTTTTCGACTAAGCTCAGAGTATTTTTTTATCTTGTCAGTACTGACACTAGAGTATAGACACATGCAAACGTAATGTCTGTTTCTTCTTGTTGAACGTAGCAGAGGCAGATTCCTCATTTACAGCCTCAGGCAACACCAGGTGTAGATGGTACAAATCCAGCACTTCTAGTAATACATCATCCTACAGAGAAAACGCACACTATTAGACCCACAAGACCACATAAAGGATAAACATCACAAACATCCATCAGTCAAAGGTCTTTATTCAAAGCATAGGGAAAGGTAAATGCAAGTAGGTTTTGTTCCTAACCTGGGAAATGCTGAGATGGCATTCTGCAATGGACTGAACCTTTGGTAAATCCACAGACAGCTCTAGGCTCCGAGAGTGGCCACTGGCATCAGAGTTGACAATAAGCTGGTGCTGCGGTCTTTGGGGCTGGGATGTAACAGTGCTGGAGATCACCTGGATCAGGTTCTTCTTGCTTTGCTCCACTGGCCCAGAGGTATGCTTGTCAGGTGTAGAGAAAGTCACAGGTGTGCTGTCATCACTGTCTTCTTTATGCAGCGAGGCGATCTGCTGCAGGAGGGAAGCTGGGGTCTGGGAGACTTAAATGAATACATGGCAAATCATCAGCTAATGTTGTTGACTCGTCATATTCAGCACTAAGTACACAACATACAACTGAGAGAAAAACATTTCAAAGATTCATCTCAAATAGACAATTGCAATGGAGTGTGACTTAATACTTTGGCCGATCGGCTGGTCAATCAGAGGTTAACTCAATTCAATATTTTTAAGTGTCCACATCATCCAGTCGTCAGAATAGGCCCAAATAATTCCAACACAGCAAAGCCGTTTTTCTAACATACCCTATTTATAAAAACTAAAACATATTTGAAGTAATTAATACTGTAGACATTTTACAGACTAGTTCATAGACTAGTTACATAGAGGCCTTACCTGTGTTGGTGGTAGGGTATTGCTGTTTCAGAGATGCCAGACGACGATGCATGTCCTCCAGGCTGCCCTTCAGCTTCCAGCTGCTGACGGTGTACCGATGGGACAGACACACACCATGCTGCTGCTGGATGAAGCGCATGGCTAACAAGTGGATCTGGTCTTTCTCCATCCTGTCTCTCTGTGCCTGCTGCAGTAGCGCAGGGCTAAAAGCCACATCCACTACACTGTAACTGTCTGTACACGTGTGGACCGGGAAGATGTTTTGAGTTGTGGGTGATGGGATGAAAATGCTTTATAATAAAGCACATTCAGTAAGCCTATGTATAATCACATGTGCGTAGTGCCATGTACAGTCCAGCATATTTGCGTAAACATTTTCACACATGGAAAAACATATTTAGCAAGATAAGTAACAAAAAAAAACGTTTGTATTTTTACTTTTGTAAGTTTGCTTCTAAGTATGGATTAGTCTTCTTGTTAAAGCAGTAAGCTGTCCAAATGGTACAGTTCCTATAAAACACCCACTTGAACTTTATCACATTTTGTCATGTCAGTGCCTCCAAGTTTCTTGCATTTAAATTTGAATGTTTTCCCCACTTATCTACACCACATACTCCACTGTTGAAAGATTCAGCAGTTATTTTAAAGATATATTTTCTGGCATTTTCTACTTTATTGGACAGGAAAGTGGTGAAAGAATGAGGAGAGAGTTTGTTGTGGAAAGAGCACTGAGCCAGAACTGTTGCTGCAGTAGCACATGTGCACAAGAGTAAGCTGATTAGACCACTGCACCACCCCAGGCCTCAGCAACTTAGGTAGGTTTCTTCAGTGGGGTGGTGAATTAAAAAGCAAATGCTCAACCATGAGCACCAAGGAGGAAAGACAAATTGGGGGACGAGTATGAATAGATTTCAAAGGCTTTGAAAACCCCTAAAGTAGTGGAAGGTGCATGGCACCACCAATGCCCTGTCTGACTGACTGTCACTCCAAAGTGGATGAGTTATCAGAGAGGCTACCAACAGCAACTTTCAGAGCTAGAGGCTTTTAAGACCAAGGCTGGTGAAAGTATGTATATGACAACTACCCCTAGCAAATCTGCCCTGTAAGGTAGGGTGAAGGAAGACATTAGTCAAGAAAGCCCAACATGAATCCTGTTTGAAGTATGCCAAAAAACATTCAGGATATGAAAGTATAAATGTCATTTTTGGCCTAAAGGGAAAGTATTACTTTAACTATTAATTCAAAGGCTGGAGATATTTCCATATAAATAATGTATATACATTATATATATATATATATATATATATATATATATATATATATATATATATATATATATATATATATATATATATATATATATATATATATATATAATGTACATACATTTTATTTCACACTAAGAAAATGTATAACAATCCCATTAAAACTAGTATTTTACTTGGATAAGTGGGGGAGGGGGAATCCTAATTCATTATTATTTATTAATAGTATGTAAGTAATTATAATCCAAGAAATTGAGTGTCAGACATGACAAAATGTAAAGACATTTGAGACAGGAATGGCATCCATAGTAGTTTTAACATGTCTGTAGCAAATTGAGTTACAAAACCATGACGCATTAGTAAATATCTACACTCAATGTCTTATTTGTCATGTCTTATTTTATATAATAGGGAAATCCCTATGTTAATTTTTTCTTTTATCATTTACACCTCAAAGGCATTTCTATTAAAATATAATTTTATAAAATGTTAATTGAGAAAACCCTAACTATAACACAAAATATATGATTTGCAATTTTATTATGAACAATGCAGCTCCGGAAAAATTAAGAGACCACAGCACCTTTTACTTTCCTTTCCAAAAAAGTAAAAAAGGAAGGTTTTGAGTGAGGAACAGAAGGGTTAAAATTAACAGACCACTGCATATTGAACGCTTCTGTTCCTCACTCAAAACTTTCCATTTCAACTGCAGTGGTCTCTTAATTTTTTCCGGAGCTGTATTTGTTTGCACATAATCTAGAGCAGCAATATTCTGAGAGTCCAAGAGTACCAAACCATTTCTGCTTTTCATCGTCTCCTACCTATGATTAACTCCAGGGCTTTTACATTATAGGATATAACAGAAATTGAGCTTTAGTAGACAGTAATTGGTTAATTCACTTGTTTGTCCAGCAAACTATTGGGAGAATACTGTTAGTAATACAGGTTTGTGTCCTGCTTCTGCATAACAACAGTGGTTCCTAGTACCTCCTCCTTCATTAGTGTCTGTTTCCAGTCGCCCTCCTAAAACAGGGACAGGCTTGTTCTCATTCACAGGAGCAGGGACGCAGTTCCAGCCACACACATTGATGTACAGCAACCCTTTCTTTGGCTCCTAACACAAAATATACAGCATTGTTCAAACTCTATTATTGAGCATTACTGAGTCATAAAGCCACTGCAAATAAATCATATTATGAACCATTATTCTCCTTTAACAACAAGCTTGTATGGCATTTCTATCTAGGCCAGGCAGTGTTGCAAGTGTGAGTGCTTTGAATATATTAACTGTAGCTAGCTATTGTGGATGTAGCTGTGGCAGCAAGACATTTTGTGGTACCAGTAGATCGGTGCATATGCAGCAGTCTGGCTGAGGTGGTGAAAAATAATCAGCTCCCTGCTTCATCTGTTTCTTCATGAACATCTGGTAGCTTTGAGGGTCATTCTGAGACAGGTCGTCCAACATGGACCAGAACTGGTTGACCGGCTGCAAAATGTCCTTTGCAGCAATGTTAACTTGACACCCCAGGGAAGACATAACTCTGAAAAATATGTATTTTACCTAAGCCTGTGGGATTTAATTCAGAGGAATTTAGCCCCCTCATCAGGTACTCCCAGTCTAAGAAGATGATTAAATACGAGCTAGCACATAGCTAGAATCAGACCATAATTTGCATCAAATTATGCAATGGCTAGGATATTGAAACTGGCCAACGTTAATTTATTATTACCGCTGGAGAGAGATTCCTAAGGAATCCAGGCCGGGATAGGCAGAGTTAAATTAGATAACTAACGTAAATACAGCGTGAAAGTAGGGTCCCACGTTACAACATCAATGTCTTCCTTTAATACAGTGTACATATTTGTTAAGAACGATGTTAATTAAATAGAAAATAGGAGCTTGTTATCAATTTAACACAAACCACATGGAAATATACTCACAGTAAATCTGTTCGCTTCGAGTTCTAGTGAACCTTGTTCTAACGTTACTGTACTGCTAAATGTTGTCAAAACGTTACTATGGAAACGAAACAAGATGGTACATGCCTACCCTCTACTGACAGAAGAGAGGCGTTAATTTGTATTTCTGAACGAAATTTATTTAGAGCACCCTATATAAAGGACATGTTAAGGAATTAAGAATAATTTTGTTCCAATACAAGACAAATGTATGATATAAATACGTCCAAACTCATGGTCTAAAGATACAATTCATGACAACATGTATAGTATAAAAGGATTCCTACCGTTAAATAATGTTTGCATTCATGCAATAAATGGCAGATAATGGCAGTTATACGGAGGTAACATCACAGTACAGTACAGGAGGAAGAATGTCAGTAGCATGTTGTGCTAATCTTGTGTTTTTGTCCTACACAAGTTTCCCTGATCATCCTGTCTTCGTCGTCTTCCGCCTCAGTAGCTCTGCAGATGGAGACATTTTTTTTCTTCTCAAAAGTCAACAAATTTGAAATATAGTACTACGCCATGGCAAGAACTCCACACCAGATGTGGTATATCTAAATCAATGCATATCCCTAAGCAATGGGAGAGTTAGTCGAAAATTACCTCAATCATGTGATAGATCCAACCAAGAAACTCAGCCACCTTGGTGTATACTCCAGGGTGGTTGGGTTCAGCACAGCCTGTTCCCCAGCTAACCACACCTACCAGTCTCCACACGTTCTCATCCTGACACACCAGAGGACCTCCACTATCTCCCTGGGGAGAGAAGATGCACACACTGTCAATTCCCTTTTACCATATTGGTTATTAAAATGGGTTAGGGTCACTGCGACTTATTTCGACAGTTAAAAACACATTTTATTTTCAGCAACAACATGGGAGAAAACACAGGGACTGAACAACAGATTTGTCACCTTGTCAGTTCGGGATTCAGTCAAGAAACACAGTGGTCAGATTTTCCAACTTCTAGGCTACACTTTGGCACTTTGGGGATACCCTTGAATGCTGAGTTCCACTGATGTTTGATTGAAGGACATTAGATAGTGCTGGTGTGCCCTCTCACACCTCTAATGAGTGTCATGGAGTTGTATTGTAGTATGGGCATTGATACTCTAATAAAAAATCTAGCTCTCACAAGAACCAATTTTGCTACTATATGAAAATAACTTGTATGTTTATAAACTGACCTGACAGGCATCCACTTTCCCCTCAGTGTATCCAGCACAGAGCATGCGAGGGGTGATCTCTCCATTATACATACAGGAACTGTTGCATTTCTTGGTGCTTATTAGTGGAACTGGTGCTTCTTTTAGGGTATCAGGGATGAGAACTATCAAAGAAGGTTACAAATTACAAATGTAAATATACAACCTAAGTTGAGTGACATTTGATCATTTGCTTGACCGCATACCATCCTCAGGTTGAGTGTAGCCCCAGCCAGAGATCCAGCACTGTGTTCCTCCTGGAAGATCATGGTCATACTGAGGCAAACAGATAGGCCTTATGGTGTCTGAAAAGGAAAATAATATATGAGAGTTTATTAAATAAACTAATTTAATTCAAATCAGAACGTGATTTCAAACTGATTACTATAATAACATAGCTGTGTGTTCGAGTCAGTCAACGAAATATGGTGCATATTAAGTGAGGCAATTAAGTTCCCTGTCACCTGAGAAATTTAGCGCAGTCCGTAGTTTCATCAGAGCAATGTCATTGTCGTGGCTCCTGTGATTGTAGTTCTTGTTGTAGATGATCTTTTCCACTGCATAGCCTGTGTATTGAGACATTTTTGCAGAACTGCGTGTGACAATACCAGCATAGACCACCCAACTGGACACCTGAGGTAGCCTATAGCTGGAATGTGAAGACATGACAAAAACGATATCTGACAGATTGTTCTTTGTCTCTGTTTCTAAATGTTATTATGAAGTGTAATTAATTTTGAGCAATAGCAAGTGAAATGACCTCTGACTTATTACCCATGGAGTCATTGTGGGTCTTACTTGTGTACACAGTGGGCTGCAGTGACCACCCATTGGCTGGTGATGATGGTGCCCCCACAGGTGTGTCGGTTGCTGTAGTAGAGGCTGACTTGCCAGGGCCACCTCCCCAAAGTAGCTTCAACTCCCCCGATAATTCTGGGCAATTTAGCTCGTGTCCCACATTCTACACAGAAAAAATAAACAAAAATTACGATATTTTAACCCAGATCGCTTTACATACTGCACATGTTTATGTGGTTGTCTGCAATCTAAATTTTCAATTTGCAATCATGGATGGGTTTAAGTTTGAGAAGTGTCTTTTGCAAATCTTGATAAGGCATTCTACTTAGGTCAATAAATATTTTCTGGCAAACAGGCATCAGAGGAGAACACATTCCCTGACCAACAACAATAACTGAGTTTCCAGTGTGCCGGACTTACCACAAGGAGTCGCTAGAGCACGATAAGACGAGTCAGCCCTGTCCCCTTGTGCAATGTCAGTATGCAATAACCAAGGTTTTAACACCTGGCAGCAATGGACTGCTGTACTGCAAGGTAGTGACTAGACCACAGGTCCATTTGAGGCCATACATTGTTTTTAAAGTAACTTTCTAAGGTATAGTCTCTACCACAAATTAAGACATTTGTATATGTGAGAGATGCCAAATTTACATTGATTGGTAATCCTTTTTTGTGTTAGCGTTGTTAGTACCAAAACACAGTAACTTACCAAAACATTTCAAAGCTATAACCTTCCCTGTAACGCAACTCCCCCTAAATAAAAACAAATAACTCAATTAGAAACTATTAACCTGTTTTAGCCACATCCATTTTTTCCTGAACCATTAGGTCATGGATTTGATCCTAAAAAACAACTGCCATACCTTAACTGCCATATCTTTTCCAGGCTGTTCTTTTGTTCAGAGGTAATTTGAATAAAACCATCTGTGTAGTTTGGCCCAATGTCCGTTAAGTTCACTCCCTTGTGCTTGGTCAGTCTGGGGAGAAAGTAAATCATTGTTACATCTTTTATAAAAACATATTACATGTGAGATGGATTAATAAAAGCTATATATGATCCATGGGGCATAAAACAAAACCATACACTATGTTTTAAGAGAGCATTACACAATCTATAATGAATTGAAATAACTCATTCTTATGGTAGTTAAATTACTTAAAGAGTCTTTAGTTGACTAACCTTAGATATCCCAGCTGGCGGCAGACTAGGTTCCCCAGGGAAGAGTTCCATCTCTCATAGCACACTGGCAGCCAGGTGGGAACCTTCTCCAGCTGGATCTCCAGGAGAGAGTTCTCTGCGCTAATTCTGTAAAACACTGAACCTGATTGATTGAAAATCCCTCCAGAGACAAAGTAGATCAGTAATGAGCTGCTGTGAGAAGGGAATTGTTAAGCAGCTTATATCTGATAATTATGCAAATGCTTTCAAAACAGATAACTGTTTCATGTTTTGTTGTAGGTCGATAGACATGGTCCAGCACTCCACACCTCTTGTTGTTAAATAATTTAATAAATACATGATTGGTTAGAAGCATGTTTATTATAAGCTCAGGATAATCATAAATGTTTTTTCTAAAAAGGCTTACTGTACCTTATCAAATAGTTTCCTATACAAAGTAAGAATCAAAACGAAAAGGGGAAAAAATAAGGAGATTCAGTATACAACCGTAGGGCAATCAGCTGTTATAGAATTCAACTCACAATCCTTTTGCAGATGATTGCAATACTGATTGCAATACAATAATTAAATGTTAAATCACCCTATATGCCATTTTGTTGAACAAACTCTCAATCTTATTTTAGCTAGTTGCCTTTCAATAATATGTTAAATCATCCTCTATTCAATTGTTTTAAGCAAATGTACAAGATGATAGTATATTTCCTATCGGAATGAGTATATCTAACATTTAGAACTTTAATTAATAAGCTAAAAGAAAAGGTATTGAAACAAACAATTCAGCAAATACAACAGCACTAGAGCATGTAAAAATAATTTGCATGGTTTCAAGTGGTTTTAAGCAAATATACGTTATTATTTTATTCAACACACTTGTTAATATCTCATGTCAAGCTGTATTTGTTGATTTAATGTGCAGCTGTAAGGCAACAAGCTGCAGATTGAGTTTGCACATTTGGCATATAACAGACTTACAGGGTTGCCATCAAGCAAACAAAAATGTTTAAAATGTTTTATTCAACATCCTTTTTTCAAATTGATCTCAATATCAGATAGCAACATCTGTGAAAAACATACCACACACTATTTCACATTTTTGGCCATCTGAAATTCACCTAAAACAATGAATAATGCTGATTAAGCAAAGGTTAAAATTAAAAAGCTTTATTGCAGTGTACCATATACTTAACAGAGTGCACAACTTTTGGCCTTAGCCATGTTCAGCACTTGTTCTCATTTCATATTTTTAAAATTATATATTTTTATTGACATTTAGCAATGCTCTTATTCAGATTAACTTACAGTAGTGAGTGCATACAGTTATTTACTAAATACGTATTCACTAAATTGGAATAAGGTGCTGTTTGGGGATGTAGCCAACGAGACAGACAAGATCTGTAGTGAGTGAGGCACTGACCTTTCCTGGGGTCTGCCACAGTGATGTCCTCAGTTACATTACAGAAGGACGTCTCCTTGGTGTCCTCTAGGCCCACTGGGCTCTGGGACGAGGTAGGTCGCAACAACAACCTCACTGTAGGAGGGACAATAGAACCATGCAGAGTGAATTATAGTCTCTGTGGGTGTGAAACCCATCTCAAGCCATTTGAAGGTTTGAGACCATCACTTTGGATTTATGATTTTATCAGAATCCCCTTAAGCTACTGACAAAGGCACTACACTTCCTGGTGTTTGCACAAAGCATAGAATTTTACAAAATACTGTGCAAAACAGGAATAATCAACAACATTTAAAATGAGACCATAGCATAAAAAATTGTGGTCTTTGGTGTTTTCCATTGCATTCACATTGGGTATGCGATTCAACCTTGAACCAACAGGTTTTACTAAAGGTTTAATTAAAGTTACAAGGAGAAACCTCCAGCATTGAAGATTAGGGGTGTGCGATGCCACAAATGTTGGGTTCGTTCCGATACCAAGTAACACAGGGCCAGAATCACCAATATTGATACCAATGCCGAAACTTTTTATTGTTAAAAGTGGCTTATGTACTTTCTTGCAGTGTAGAGCTCCTTGTAATATCGGATCGTACCAATATCGGTCGTTCCAACTCTTTCCGTTGTGAGTCTTTGCTGCCCTGTACTATTGCTTCATTTTCTTTATTTTATCAGGGATCTTTTTGTTAGATCAGATAAAAACCATTACGTGAAGCCTAAAGCAAACGATAAACATCGCCATTCGAAAAGAATAACATGCCGCGTTTTCACACCACCTCACGCGTCATTCCGCAAACTCCGCCCTGAGAAAGAAGTCCTAAAGACCGGTGCTTGGCACATGAGAGCGGGGCAACTCGGCCATTGCCTAGTGGCCGACTGGACCGTGTCAGTGGAAACAGAAAAACGTTTTGGGTAAAACATCAGTGGGAACGCGGCACAAGTATGTCGATTTCATTTGTCTCCGGTAAGAAAAATTTATTGATTTGTAGTGTTTAATACCATAACTGTAATTACTATTAGGAACTCAACAATCTAAAGTAAAGGGGTTGTAATAAAGCCCATGTTATGTAACCCGCTTTCAAGGTTTTATTGCGTTGGGTTTTCATGAAAAATTGGGATTGATAGAGGGTTGAAAGTCTAAAAACCATGCTAGCTAGCCAATAATTGGTAGTCTATGTAGGTTGCTACTTGACACACAATATGCTCAGCGAGAATGATTCTCTCAATTTTATAAAAAGCAGCATGCAACATCTGTGGAGAATCAATGCGGTCTGAGTAGGCCTAATTGCTTAGCGGTACAAAAGGTTCTGCAAGCTTTCTGCTTCGACGCCTTTGGTGTGATCGAGGCGTTACACATAGCCTACAAGACACAAGTGCCCCCGGCCCACACCAAATGAGTGGCCCTCTTACAGTCACTTGACCGGACCTAATACAAGTTTATATCGGAGAGACAGACTGATGTGACTGATAACATGGTAACTTTATTTGCGGTTGACTTGTCCTGAGTGCTTCATAGGTAGGCTATATGATATATATAAATATCACTGAAGATTATGGGTTCGTGTCGTGATTGCTCGACTCTATTGTTTACCTGGCTCTAGTTTATGAATGCTGCCTAACAACGCCTTAGTAAATTTGTGTAGTGCTCCGTTCCATTTACCTCGGAAGTCGGAACTGGGAATGACGTCACATCCGAGTTAACCCAAGTTGATCGCATTCCAAAAGTCCAAGTCGGAAACCAAACTGGACGCCCCCATTAAAGCCTTTGTTGTGCTTGCCCTTTTGGAATATATACAATGTTTTTTTTTATTGTATTTCATTGTGTAGATTTTTTTTTAACCACTTTAATCGGCCATTCCATAACCGGTAACCTAACCTGTAACCTGGACAGGCGAGTGCACTTCAGAATATTGTAAGGTAACTATAAACGTAATTTCCCCATATAATTTATAACATTAGTCTGCTAAATGGCATAGGGTTCTGCCATCTTCGATTACGAACTTGGGGCTAGTGGGGTTGCTCCGACTTTCCTACTTGCGGGGGCATTCCAGGTGAAACTTCAGACATGGAACTCTGGAAATTCCGACCTCTGAGTACAAATAGAACACGCCATAATGTTCAAGCTTGTGAAGGTGTGTTAGTTCAATGGATGCGTGGAAATTGAAATAGGCTCTCCTTGCGTCCCGCAACTTAATCTCCCTCCAAAAACCCATTAAACCAAAAGGCCAGCCGTGGCTCCCTTAAGTCGGACCCTCTTCACCAACAGTCCCGAGACATTGTGTTGCGAGAATCCATAACACCTTGCTTGTAGATTGGTAAATTGTCATTATTTGTTTTTGCTTATCTAAGCTAAGTATTTAGCCTAATGTCGCCAGCCGCGTTTTCACCGAAGCATATTCTAATAGTGGAATTAACAAACAACGTAGGCTACTCAGCATGAATTACAGATATACCCTGATTAATGGAGATAAACATCCCTAGCAACCTTGAGTACTTCATGCCATTTCCTATTCAAGTAGCCTATTTTATGCATTTGGTTGAATTTGGGCATCATTTATTTGGTTGTGGGTAACCATCCATCAGGAAAGCTAATGTTTACAGGCCCCCACCCGAACCCCATTCTAACCACATTTCAGCCTAAACATCAAAGTCCAATACTTTGAAAAGTTTTCATGTGAGACAGTGTTGTAACAGACGCCTGCCCATCCTGCAGCTATCCAGATAAGAAGGGCTTTATGCGTTTTATACAGTAGCCTAACGTTGCAGTTGTTGTACTTGGTACCTTAATCAAGAGAACAATATAATATGGTAGAACTACTGTATGGGAACAGCAGCATTCTATTTAGATTTACATGGGCTACATATAGAGGCTGAGAGTTATTGTGGTAAGTTATCAATTGACATTTAAGGGCTGTGACAACTTGCATTTTTAAATTCCAAATCAAGCAATGTCCATAGTTTACAATAAAACACTCTTTTCAACACAATGCACTGATGTTGCCCTTAATCTGCTTTAGCACCCCTTGATGTTGGGGCAAGTGTCTAATTCAGATGTTTTTATTAAATACAAATCTATAAACAGACAGAAAATTATTCATAATGTTACATGCTTAAAGTAAACATGAAGACAGAGATAGAAAAGGTTATGAAAAAAAGGAATATACCTGTCGTCCCAAAGACTGAACAAGACCATTTCTTCCCCATATGCCCTACCCTGCTCACCTCAACCATTTTGAAAGATTCCCTGGAAGGAGGACAAAATAATGGAAATACCCCTTGAAAAAGGACTGCTACTTTGAAGTAACTAAACCACTAAACCATGAGAATAGCAGCTGTAGATGTCACAGTAGGTTGATTGCCAATTTGCAGTGGTTTAGGCAATAGGCTAATTGGCTTTGGGTGGAATCTTCGGTCATTGTGCCAGCATCCTTCAGGTCCCACTTTGGATAGATTTCCTGGATGGGTAGGAGTTTGGCTCCAGTGCTGTACTGGGACACTTTTATTGCTCACTGTAGGGCCTTACAGTCGTGTGCTGAGCAGTTTCCATTCCGAGCCGGAATGCTGGTCAGGATATGAAGCAGTGGTAAAATGTAATAGTTCTTCTGTAGTAGCTGTTGAGAATAAATCATTGGTTGTGCCCTCTTGGCAACATTGGTGGTTTTGAAAGTGCATGAGAATCCCACGGCTATTTGAAAAAGAAGAAACTTGAAACTGCTCCCTCTCTGTAATGTTGCTCGATTGATGTGGGTTGGGGTGTGCCTGCTTCCTGAAGTCAACAATTATCATCTTAGTTTTTTCTGGCATTTAGGTAGAGGTTGTTGTCCTGGTACCCCAATGCCTGTTTGCTAACCTCCTACCTGCAGGATGATTTCTCGTTGTTGATTCGCCTGCCTATAACCCATAACCAGTGCCATTGTTCAGTTTGATGATGGAGTTGGTGTCGTGCAGAGCCACACTGTAGGGGGTGAACTGAAGTAAATTATCCAGATTGTCCACCCCAAAGCGAGCAGACTTTGTTGAGCTAATGTGGGAGGGAGATATTGTTTGAACCATGATAGCGTGTCAGACTTGAGTTGTCAAGCACTGATTATAGTGTGAGTCTGTATTTTCTTTCCGCATCCTTCATAGACCTGAGAGCAAATACCTTCTAGACTTGTGTTGCTCGCCAGCGGATTGTTTGTCCACGTTCTGCGTAACACTGATCGCTAACGTGTGAGCTTACATCAGGATTCTGATTTCATAATTTCATCCAAAGCTTCTGGTTGGTGGAAGTCAGAATTATGAATCTGGCAAAAACGTCCTTAACACATTTTCAAATGAAGTCTTTGCTGGTATTATTTTCATAATGGTGGGTGAATATTTGAACATGTTCTAATCTGTGTTGTCAAAGCAGTCTTGAAGCATTAAGTCAGCTTCTCCTGAGTCCTGACCAGCTTCTCACAGTCTGTTTTGTTGTTGGTTCCTTTTGAGCTTTTGTCTGTAGGCGGGAAGAAGGAACAGGGAGACATGATCTCATTTGCCAAAGCGATGGCAAGGGTCAGCTTTGTATGTGCCACATATGTTTGTGTAAAATATGTTTACATACAGTACATACACATACACCTAAATTACACCCACCTTTCAGGTGCCTAAGATTTTTGTACAGTATTGTATACAAGAATTGTATGCACAGTATATATACATAAACGATCATAAATATACACACACAAGTATATTTGCATATACCTATATACCCACGTCATCTCGCACGCATAGCCTAAGATCTTCGGAAACATATAAACACACAAACATGTTGCCAAAGTGTATGTCTGTGCATGGAAAATCACGTCTTACCAAAAGCATAAATTCACACACCCACTGCTAACATTGCCCTGTAAAATTGGATCGCCATTGCCTGTTTTGGGCACAAAAAGTCCTCTACCTTGTACTCCACATTCAGACATGCAGGATGGATCAGAGCGAACATGACATTCTGCTGCCAGAAGAAGGACTTGGCCTCTTTACATTTGGCCCCGTCTCCATCTACAGCTGGGACAGTGTAATCACTGTAAAAATCCATAAGTTTAACTAGGAAGAGCTAGATTTCACATCCATGTCAGAACGGGCCAAACCAACATTATGGGTGCAATCAATTATAGGGGACAAACACTGACTCAATCCCAACTACTTCAGAGAGAAAAGTCCATGAATCTGACTGGGTCAGTGCCGTCTGTGCCCTCTTGATTCGTGTAAACCTCAAATTGGAGAGTACTCCCTCTTACACTCTAGCTCCCTGGTGGTGCTGTTCAGAATCAGTGACTTGTTTGGAATTCAGAGTCTGTCCAGACGATCGAGGGAAGCTTGGCAGGGTGCTTTCATTTTCAGAGAGTGAAGCCTCTGCATATTTTGATGTAAGCTTTCCAAAGAAAATAGTTTTGACTTGACTGGGCTGTATTAAAATAGTCAAAATTAGTAGCATACTTAATCAGTTATAGCTCTAATTGTAAATCATGAAATGCAATATTCTGCAATTTACTAATACTTTTCTCTTTTATCCACCAGGTCAAGGAATCTGCTTTTGTGCAAAAACTCTAAACATTACTACAAAGAGAATGTCTTACCTAGAAACCATACTCCGACTGCTAAGCCTCCGAGAAGTCCTACTGCACACACAGCTACCAGTAGTCTCACCAGTCTATGGGCTGACACTAAAGAGCAGAGGCTGAATTAAACATTGAGAAGAGATCAACTCACTGAATGTACTGATGTACAGTGTCATTATGCCTGGGTTGAAATGTGTATATTAGAGTTGATATCTGGTGCAGAAAATTCAGAAATCTTTTTTTTATGGTCTGATATTTGAAATACTTCCTTTGCATATTTATGTATTTATGAAAGACACTGTCAGTCATTTGAGCATTTTTAATAATTATTGGATGAGAGTGTTCTTCCAAATTCAATTTAAATTCTGTTTAAATATTTATTAACTAATTTCATATACTGTTTGAAATGAGTGGATTTACGATAACATCCCAGTATTCAACTACTGTTTTTTTTATTACAAAATATCTGCTTATTTGGTAGCAATTATATTATATTTAATTTGCATGCATACAAAATAACTATACATGATACATTTTTTTATTCATTAATATATCAATCATTTATTAATCATTACTTTCACATTTGTACCTTTCAGTTACCAAAAAGCGCATTCTACCGAGGATGTTTTAGAAAATATATTGAACAAATATTGCAAAATAGTCACACTCAGGTAACAGTGTGATGTGACACTAGACTATGCTCAGTCAAAATTAAAATGACTTTTGCAGTCAATCTCAGTCTAATCTCATGTATTAACCCAATTTAAATATTGCTTCATTTGGTAAACTGTGTGATTTAAAGAAAATGTTTTGTTTCCATTGCTGTTTTGAAATTGTTTGGGATTACGAAGTCTCCACCTTTGTAGAAGTAAACTCTCAGCCAAACTCCTCCACTTACTTAGGACCATTTAGGACGTAAGTCCTAAATAATGTCGCATTTAATGATTAGTAATATAAGGACATTTATAAGGACATTTATTAAACACATTGTAAACTGAGTGATGATTAACAGATCATGAGTACAGAATTTACAAATCCTTTGTAAATGCTTTATTGTATAGTTATTATGAATTCCTACCTAGTGCTTGTCTTCAAATGTTTGTGAAATAGATTTTTATTGTAAATAAAAAAAATTACTCAGGTCAGCCTATCAAATATATTATACAGCCTAGCAGTTGTGAAAGATTTCAATTGAATTCTTTGTAACCAGGATAGATAAAACATTGAGACAAGTTGGCATAGGCTCTAACTTAAGACAAGGAAGCACTAAAGCTTAATGTTGCTGTGTACTCTAATTAGAGAGCATGCCTTGTTTGTGCACAAATTGGATAATGAAGCCTACTAATGATAGCCTGTTGTTTCAGCCCTATTAGCCTGTGCAGCACCAGGGAATGCCTTACTGTGATTTGTAGAGTGGATTCCTCTTAGCCAGTCATGACAGCTCTGACTGTGAGCTTCTCGGGCCCCTCCCACTCCTGTCTTCTCTAGGTGGAAAGGATGACTGACAGCTACAGGGTTCTCAATCACCGATAACATGTCTCCATCAAGATTCTGCAACAGGTACAAATGATGCACATGGACATGATCATTTTTCAGAGACAGTTAAATATAAACTATATAACCCCCCCCCCGCCCCCCCCACCCATACCCACACACACAAACACACAAAAGCCTCCTTATTCATCCCCAGTATCAAACATATTTAATGAGAAATGCAGAACCCTGATGCCTGAAGAGGGTTTGTCCAGGTGTATGGAATTGAAATGGCAGGTGTGTAGAAGTGCATGTAGATGATTTTCCAGGTGTGTGAACTGAAGCACAATGTATCATTTACAGCCGAATCTAGGAACCCCAGCCAACGTGACATTCATGTGTAATGCGTAGTGATTCTTTTGTTGCTAAACTTGTGTGGAGTCTCCTGTTTTTTTCTTTATAGCAAACATTGGAAAAGGTTTTAAGTCAGAAAATGTCAGACCTTTTCCAAATGTTAATCAAGTTAAATAATAAGAGGAATTATCTGTGCTGTGGCATAGTGTGTTTACTGTATACCTATTGAAATATAAGTATAAACACACTATGAAATATATACAGTTTGCATACCCCTGGAGAATTAGTAAAATCTGTACCATTTGTAAAGAAAACATAATTGAGCAGGCACAACACGTCTTTTATTTCTTATGGGATTCACATTCAACTGCAGGTCATAACAGAATGAACAGAAGAAAAAATGAACTGACCCTTGTTCAAAAGTCTGCATACCCTTAGTTCTTAATACTATGTATTGCCCCCTTTAGCATCAATGCCAGTGTGTCTTTTGTAATAGTTGTCTATGAGGGCCTCAAATTATAGCAGATTGTATAGCTGCCCATTTTTCTTGGCAAAATGCCTCCAGGTCACGCAAAGTGTTTGGTCGTCTTGCATGAACTGCATGCTTGAGATCTCCCCAGAGTGGCTCAGTGATATTAAAGGCAGGAGACTGTGATGGCCACACCAAAACCTTCACCTTTTTCTGCTGTAACCACTGGAGGGTCAACTTGGTCTTGTGCTTAGGGTCGTTGTTGTGCTGGAAAGTCCAAGAGCGTCCCATGCACAGCTTACATTCAGAAGAATGCAAATTGTCTGCCAGTATTTTCTGACAACATGCTGCATTCATCTTGCCATCAATTTTCACAAGATTCCCTGTGCCTTTAGAGCTCACACACCCCCAAAACATTGGTGAGCCACCACCATGCTTCACAGTGGGGATGGTATTCTGTTCACTATAGGCCTTGTTGACCCCTATCCAAACATAGCGCTTATGATTGTGACCATAAAGCTCTATTTTGGTCTTGTTACTCCAAATTAGTGTGCCAGAAGCTGAGGTGTGTCAAGGTGTTGTCGGGCATGTTGTAACCAGGTTTCTTGTGGCATTGACGCCGTAAAGGCTTCTTTCTAGCAACTCGACCATGCAGCTCATTTTGTTCCAAGTATCGTCATATTGTGCTCCTTGAAACAACCATACTGTCTTTTTCCAGAGCGGCCTGTATTACTTTACAGCTTTGGCTAAAATCTTTCTTTGTCTACCTGACCTTTGCTTGGTATCAAGAGATCCCCAATTTTTTCACTTCTTAATAAGTGATTGAACAGTACTGACTGGCATTTGCAAGGCTTTGGATATCTTTTTATATCCTTTTCTATATTTATAAAGTTACAGAACTGTCTTTTGCCAGTTATTTTCTGCTCCCCATGGCTCAGTATCTAGCCTGCTCAGTGCATCCACGTGAGAGCTAACAAACCCATTGACTATTTATGCACAGACATTAATTGCAATTTAATAAGCCACAGGTGTGGGAAATAAACCTTTAATTGCCTTTTTAACCTGTGTGTGTCTGTCACAAGGCCAAACATTCAAGGGTATGAAAACTTTTGATCAGGGCCATTTGGGTGTTTTCTGTTATCGTTATGATTTAAAAAGGAGCCAAACAAGCATGTAATAATAAATGGCTTCATATTATATTTTCAAAATCAATGTCAACATTTCTGCCAGGGTATGTTACTGTATGAGCACAACTGTACATTGAAATATACCTACAGAAACAACACCAGTATAACAACCTAAACCTATAATGCATTCATACAGAGAATTTCTTACATGTATCTTGTTGCAGATAATATATTACATTATTAAGAAGTACACTGTTTGTGTTAAACAATGTTAAAAACCACAATGTTAAAAAAATAACCTAAAAGGGTGCTTTGGCTTTACTTGTAGGTCATGTTTTTTTGTTCTAGGTAGAACCGATTTTTGGCCCAAGGGAATAAGGTCCTCCTAGACTACATGGAGAGCCCCAAAAAGCTTTTTGGGAACCCTTGATAAACTTGATGAACATTATGATGTCTTTACATACATTAAGCTCCAAATGAACATCCATATTACTGTAGTTACAGTAATACAATTAGTGCAAGTAAACAGAGGCAGAATGAAAACAACATATTTTGTTGCTAGCGATGTTGACACTCAGTGAGTGAGTCAATAGACTGAGACCAAATGGTGTGAAGGGAGTGATATAACCAAGTTATACAGGGGATAATGAAAATAAAGTTAAAAGAGACAGACTCTAGAGAAATTTATGTTTTCTGTCTTACCATATTTCTTGTGTGTTCTGTTTTCCAGTAAAAAACGTGGATCCAGGCTCTTGAGCGTTCATCTAGGCCTGTGTTAGGTTAGGGACAGAGATTCGCTCTGCTCACAGCCGGTCAACCATTTGCACTTTAACAGAATGCAACTCTGGATTTTCCCTTCAAAAAGAGACAATGAGGTCAGCAGTGGTGCTCTGCTGCTGAATGAACCTGTTGTTTTGCCATGGAGGTCATTGGGGCCTATGAAGGCAGGCTCAAATAAAAAAATTTGTAGGGGGAGCATCTCCAGAGACAGAGAGTCACTGATAGGCCAGTTAGTGGCAGAGTTGCTTAGAAACACCTCTACCTGTGCCAACAGACTGTCTCCTTGGCAGACAAAACGTTGTTAGTTATAGCTTCACGAGCAAAGGTCATTATTACAGATTGTTGAAAAGCCTCATATCACGTCAATCCCAGTCAGACTAATTTTGAACCAAAAGGCATTCACCAGGCCGCTCAAGAACAAAATGATCACTGTTCTTGCAGGTGACAGGTAAGATATCCAATGTTAAGTATCACCTTTTCACATGAATACCCTTTAGAGTGTCACATTGACTCATCATCAACGGTTGTAAAAACGAGAACACACATTTGTGATTAATTATGTTTTGTTTTACCTTACTTTAGTTGTAAATGTAGTTCATGTCAAACAGGATATTTTCCAACTCACATTATTGTGTAGTGAGAAGTACAAGTTTCTTTTTATTGCCCAACTGATTCAAAACCCAGAATCACCTGTTTAAGTTCAGAACATCAAGGCATTTCTAAATTAGAAATATTTGATTTTGTCTGCCGGGTAGAATTCCAGTGAGCAGAAGGCACCTTTGATATTCAGTATCTCCAGTGGGCCTAGTATGGAATTAGTTCTGGAGAAAGCCAGGTGAAGAGGATACCTGCCAGGGAAAACATTCCATAAACTTGGACTGTGTTCAGGTAGAATCCCGAAAATGGCCTGGATCTCTTTGGCTCATCTGACCGCAATCACATGAAATTATGCAGAAGTCAAACTCACTCTAATGAGGCTGTCGGTCTTTAGAACTGTCTCTTTGTCAGTCTGAAATCTGTGACCTGAGATGGGTGTGACAATAATACTGTGTGCCAACTCACAAACTAGTAATGGACATTGGTATTTATAAGTATTATTGATTGCTTATATTCCGATTTGTTTTATTGAAGGACAACCAGAGAATGGTACAGAAATAAAGCTGCTTATACAGCTATGGAAAAAATTAAGAGAGCACTGCACCTTTTTCTTTCCTTTCCAAAAAAGTTGAAAAGGAAGGTTTTGAGTGAAGAACAGAAGTGTTCAATTTGCAGTGGTCTCTTAAATTTTATCCGGAGCTGTATGTTTTATTTTCAAATAAAAGTAATACTGATATAGAATAAGGGTTTCAAAAAAAGCTGTGCCTCCTTCCTCTCTGTAACCCCTCTAATTCAACCAGTCTGTATTAGGCAAAAATGCCCCAACATATTTTTTTTTAAGAATATACCAAATTCTGTGTTATTTGCCAATGCAATGACCTATAAGGTAAGGAACCTCAATCTGCTTCCCTCAGATTTTCCCTCAATCTGCTTCCCTCAACGTTTTTCCCCACATAATAAGACAATGAGAGATTCGTATTTGGGGCGTGGGTCCGAGGCAAAGGACAAAGCTATGAAGCAGTGTCTCCTTGGGAGCATGGCACTTGGCACTCATCGGAGTGGTGTCAGGGAATATGCTATGGAGCTTAGTCTTGGAGTGAACTGAGGAAGTGTCTAGAGTTTATTAACTATGTATGAAGGCCTTCTAAGATATCCTCCCAATCCACCAACTATTTCAGAGCCCAATTTCTCGTCCCATTTTGTTTTAAATAATTCAGTTGAGTGGAGGTTGACTAATTAAAAAGAAAATCTTCATCTAAGTTGTTTGATGTTGGGAATATTTTGAAAAGTGAATCAAGCGTATAGGGTCTGGAAATTTGGAATGCATGGAGGTGTTTCCATACATAGTTTCTAATCTGCAAGTATCTGAAGTCATTCCTAAGGGGGTTCTAGCTTTCCTTCAGTTGATCAAAGGGGGTGAAATCCCTTCCAGGTAGATCTATAACAGATTGATTTCAGCAAATTTCAACACAGACTGACATAATCTTTCTCTCATGAAGCTTGCTATCAAATTCCATGTGCTTTACAAGATAATGTCAAATATTTGTTTGGAGTCTTTAATTCTATTTGAATGAGTTGTCCCCCTCTGCTGGTGAACAGTTACTGACACTCATTTATCTTGTCATATCAATTTGGTCTATTTATCAAATTAGCACTGCAAAATGCAATACAATCATTAAATGAAACTCATCATTTGAATCATAATTGGGAAAGCTTGACGTATGGGAATTTAAATACATTTCACTCATATTGTTAGAAGTCCACTAAAACTTAATTAAATGGATATAACACATTTGGCACACAATTGCTAAACATCATGATTGTTATACCGCTCTATATATGATCTTTACACGAAAGTTTGAGATATATAATATAAGTATGTATTGATTTAATACAAGTATATATTGATTTAATAAACGTTGAGTAACCGTCTTTTCAAACAACAGTATTCACATAAAGAACAGATTATTACAAAGGTTCTTAGTTCCTCTCCCTGTTATTAGTGACTTTGTTTCACAGCAAAATGCCATCAGATAAATGCTGGTAATGTACTTTCTTTCTAGACCTGTTTGAGGGTATGCCATGTGTGGCGTGTCCTTTGGATATCTCCTGTCTGTTTCTTACTGCCATCTCTGCACTGTGCGTGACAGTTTGGACTTCATGGGTGTTATCAGAAGTCTTGAGATTGGATCCAATACCAATCTCCCTTTGTCGCTGGAACGACTGAAAGCTTTGTCCCCAAATTATCTCATCTTCAGTGTAGGAGGTTCTCATACGAAAGGCTCTGCCTGAAAAGGAGTATGTGTTGAGAGTCATGTTCTTAAAAAAAAGTATACATGAATTATACTGTATATAGTATTTACTGTCCAAACTAGGTATATTATGTTTTTGGACCCTTTCAACTCTACAAAAGTTTTGACAATAATTACAATATCAACCACTTTCCAACCAATATTATGAAAATCAAATGATTCTTCTCTCCACTTTCCATCCCCCTTCGCACCTCTCAGTACAAACCTGGCTCTGGGACGACCCCATCCACCATGACCACAATTTCAATGGGTTCCTGTTTTAAGGAGTCAGCGCTGATGCCACAGAGTGGACTGTGTTCATTAATGACATGCTCCACGGCCTGGGGCTCCGCTGTGAACAGCCTGGTCCCACCAACACCTGCGCCTGGCCCCATCCCTAATGTCAGCTCCCTCTGCTCCAACGGGATGAACTCTCCCTCTTTGGTGTGGTGCGATTTGATCAGCTTGACTCTTATCTCTGCCACCAGCATGTGAGTCTCTTTCAGAGTTCTGACATTGAACATCAGACACATCCTTTCATCTCTCTCCGCGACTACACAGTGCTGACTGAACTGCAGAAAGGGCAGCCTCGTCTCAGGCTTGGCTAGCTTGGCCAGGATGCAGCCCAGCATCAGGGCGTCCAACACTGATTCAATGATGCTCTGTGCCATGGTGAGAATCAACCCGTCCATGCAGTTGGCTGAGGCCCTTGTAGAGCCAAAGCCATTGAGGATTTTGCTATCCAATGAGACAGAGAGGGCGGAATGGAAACTGTCCAGTTTCTCAAAGCATGGCTGCCATTGTGGGTCTTGTATGTGTGCCATGTCGCCATGCAGCCAGGCATCCAAGAAGTAGAGCTCTGCAAAGGTTGTCCAGGTGATGAGGTAACAGAGGGTGAAGACAAAGAGGATCCAGCTGTACTTTAGATCCAACAGGCTGCTTATTAGGTCACACACAAAGTTACCTTTGTTCTTGGAGTTGGATAATGAGCGGCAACACATGCCATTCTTGGTGAAGGAGCGATGGCACTGTCGTCCATTTGAACTGGACTTCTTACGTCCTATGTCTCCAGTAGTCTTGGACGACAATGTGGACTTTTTCTGCGTTGTCTTCCCGTTAGTAGGTTTAGGGCCTTTTGTATGCCAGGAGCCATTGTCAAAACTGGAGCAGTTCCAAGCACTCCTGATCTGCCTTGCTTTGTGCTGTGATTGGATGGTCCTCTGACTGATGGGCAGTGTGCTCTCTCTGTTGTTGGAGCGAGGCTGTGCCATGCCTAGCTGTCTTGGAGAGGGATGCAGCCTTGGATGGCGGACAGGCATGGTGTCACACTGACCCCTTCTGTTGGTGCTGGAGATTTTCGTGGGTTCGGTTAAAGATACCTTAGTGTCAACCTGCAATCAAGAAAACAAGCCAGTAACAAAAAGATGTTCTTCTGGAATCAAACCTTGAAGATGATTACAATACCATTCAAATGTAAATTGATGTAATTTCGCTGACACACACATCCAGAGTGACATACAGTAGTGAATGCAGACATTTTCATACCGGCGACCCGTGGGAATCAAAGCAACAACCCTGACATTGCAATCACCATGCTCTTACAAAGTGACCTACAGGGGAAGCTACACAATAATGTAGCTACCACATTTTTGCAGTGAATTCTGAGAAGTTATACTGACCTGTTTCTGGTACGGACTATATGGATTATGTCGAAATGATGCTCTGGTTTTGACTTTCTTCCTGGGGTTTGGAGGAAGTCCATAGTTGCTATCGTCCCCATTGAGAACACAGCTGTTGGAGATCACTGTGGAAAGCATCTCTTAAATCACCTGAAACAGAGAATCCAGACTAGCACCTGTGCAGATTATTAATACTTTCCTTTCAATAAGCATTTTAAGTAATGTGCGCAGAGTAAGACTTCTATCCAGTTGATGTGTCCTTCTTTGTGTCTTATTGTAAAGACTGATGATGTTGAGGGTGTGGTTGGGCAGAGCAGAGAGGCTGCTCCAGTCATTCTCCAGTCCAGATGGTGTGTAATGTCGTTTGCTTTTGCTGCCCACCATGCTCTCACTAATTAAACAGCGGAGATTACATTAGCACCAGCTCTTAATCAATCTGCTCGTCTACAGAGCATGACCATGGATTTCAGGAGATTAGAGAGGAGATAATCATTTTTGCACATTTGTAACTAAATTTAGTCTACCTTTTATATTTTCTAAATGGCTTCAATACATTTGATGGATTTCATGCTCCTGAACTACATGGATATTAAATTATATTTCTATGTTAGCGCAGTTAAATAATGTTGTAGTACATTAGCAAAGTAGTCCATCACACATGGTGATAACAGTTGTTCTTTACTAAATCCAAGCCATTTTGTTTAGAACACTGCTCTGCTAATGTGCTATACAAACTTTATACAGCAGAGCACTGTTCCTAACAAAATCGGTTGGATGTAGTAAAGAAGTTCTTAATTTTATCACCTTTTGTGTGATGATTTCATGCTCCTAAACGACATCAGAATTGAAGGATATTTCTTGATCAGCATGGTTAACTGATATCATAGTGCTTTTGCAAAGCAATACTTGATAAATGGTGATATTAGTAGGTACTTCTTTAGTACATCCAAGCCATTTTGTTTTGAAATGTGCTCTGTAGAATATTGATTTTACAGTAAAGGAGCAGAGCAATTAATCACACAAATAAAAGTTGGAACTTTACTAGATTCTAGCAATGTATTTTTTACCACGCTGTGTTGGATACAATTATTGTATTTGCATATCCCCCTTCGGTATAATTGGACTAATTAACTGTCATATTAACTGAAAGTTTATTTTTATCTGACTGAATTGAACAGCAAAGTTAAAATGGGAAAGAAAAGCATTGCCATAATCTGTACCAACACCTCCCTAGCCCACCCCTAAACACAAAGAAAAAAGGTACTACCTTCTTGGAGGAATTCTCTCTTGTTATTGACCGGATCTTTTCGGTATTGCTGTTATTCTGCTGTTATAGTCATGGATGCAACAATGTGTGGTAAAGCAGAGGGGAAAAGGACCAGCAGGGACTTATCCTTCCCCACATCTGTAGCAATTATCAAAGCCACGCAGCTGTAGGTCTGGCTTCATGCCACTAAGGGTCCCCAAACCGTCTGTCATGACTCCAGCAGTACGTTAACAACACAATGAGACAGGAAACACAACAGTAAGACAAAGTTTTAATGGCTTTTCATAGTTGTCTCAGACACTGAAAACGTTAATGCAGTGCGTGTGAATTGTGTATATATATATATATAAAAAAAAAACAGACTGTAAGAACTAATTTGACCAAATGACACAATAAAGACCTGCAGTATAAAATAGTTACTATTTTATTTTTATTTTTTTTCCATCATGCCACAGAACACTGATGCGTAAAGAGAGATGTGCCTGAGCCCACACTGAGAAAACACTTGCACACACAGTGTTACAAAGCTGTAATGCAAAAGGATTTAACACAGATGGCAAGAAGAACAACCCTGATTGGACACCAGGTCAAGCACTGACTGAACTGGTGCTGAGGTAGACAAACATTCAAACATTTACATAATAGCTATCTAAATGATGATCATCACATTCTTCTAGTACACACATCAAATAAAACAACTTCTGCTTTGTTACAACACAGAAAGATCAGAGAGAAACCTTTTTTGAAAGTGCTCTGTTAGTTTTGGTCCACCACAGAAATCATTAGATCCTTAGTGCATGTGCATCTAGAATAGATAGTAGTACAGTGAAGATGAGTTAGTGCTTATAATTGTTTTCATGGCACTGAGTGTTGGCTGTTTGTTGTAGAAGGCCATAGTGTAGCCTATAGATGCCCAAAGTCTAGCATTATAAAATAATAACATGATGTTGCCCCTATTTTCTGTGCAGGTTTTACATTAGATATATTCAAAATCCAAATGTAATTTATACATTAAATAGAATATTGAGAGAGAACCTCATGTAAACTTTGCTCAGAGGCTTGAGTTGCCTGGGGCATAAAATCATTATAATTAGAAGTATCTTGTTTCAAACTAAGAAGTTTAGACAATGGGGTCTACTAGGGCATGGCAGTGGAATTCAATAAACAAACATCCAGGAACAACAACAATCAATACAACACACTGTATTCATGTATTCAGCACATCTATGCTCCATTTATAAAAGAGGCACAGGGAGGGCTCTTACTTAAATCAGAGACTTATAAAACACACAAGAAAAGATGTTTCTTAAATCAAAACAAATGTAAACAAATTGCAATTCACTGTAATACAAAAATACACAATTTTAAAATCAGAGAAGCCCTCATGTGGCTCTCCTCTAGGAATAACAAACAATTACATTTTTGTACATTTACAGCAACAGACATCACAACTGACGATAACCTGCTTTTAGTAATTCAACTTTACAGAATCATCTTTTCACATTTAGTAAAAAAGACAACACTTGTATTCACATTTTCTTTCTTTTCAAAATTCTAATTCTGTGATTTAACAGACTGCTATAATTCTACCGATTAAAAAAACTATGCATGAAAGCCATTAGAAGGCTTTCAAATCTTTTTTCCACTCAACAGGCAACTGTCCGAATCACTTCTATTAATTCTTTAACTGAACATTTCAAACTGCTTCACCAATATAAAATGACATGACGGTAAAGCTATGATTGATGAAAACAATGAAAAACACCAGTTCTAAGATGTGCTATTGCCTCTGTGCAAAAGTTAAATATTCAAGAGGTAGGGCTTATTCTAATAACAAAACAAAAAAAACTGCCTTGAGGTTGGGTAAAATAAAAAATAAAAATGATTTGGTAACAAAATGAATGACATAAATAGCAAAACCTGTTACCCTTAATGCTTGTCAATGAGCATGAGCAGAGAGACTACCTGACAGGAAATCATATGCGTATTATGTGTGCTGGGAAAATAAATCATCAAAAGCATTTTTGAGGCCATTCAAGTAAAACATGCTGAAAACAAACAACACTTCAAAAAAGTCTATGACAGGAAATGTCACAGAAAATAATAAGACAGGAATAGCATGTGTAAAAACAATTCTGCAATTCTACCAGAGATTCTCCATTCTACGTCTCACAATAAGTGACAGCAGATAGAACTCAATTTGCTTTTTAGTGCAACACTCTTTCATTGCAGAGAACCTGACAAGTAGTATTTTTATCCTTCAACACATACTGTTTGCAGGTTAAATGTTATGACAGGGCATTGTGGCAATTCATGATGGAATCAATCAAACCACAGAAATTATCAAATTGGTTTTCTTCAGAGGAACAAATGAAAAACCTGCACAGACTCACACAGGATAGTGTGTTCTCAGTGTCTAAGACCTGCTCAGACATAACAGAAGTATAAGTAGGTTTTCTCTATCCTCCAGTCCGGGGGCACATCCTCAGGTCTGTGGGTCTTTATGTGTTTCTGCATGGCTGCCAGGCTGGGGCAGAAGTCCTGACAGATGGTGCACTGGTAGGGCGATGCTCCGTTGTGGGTGCGCAGATGTTTGATCATGGCAGAGTAGTCCCTGGATCGCTGGTGACACAGCTTGCACTCAAATGGCTTCTCGCCTACAGGAATACAATATCATACAGTACTTACCAAACGTATCCTTTACGTCGTGCAAAAACCAGAGGTGCTATCTGACCCCCCCACCCCACCCAGTTAGAAATGTGTGTGTGTGTGTGTGTGTGCCATTCAGATGTCAGTATGTCGGGTTTGCTTGGTTATGTGTGGCTGTGACCGTACTGTGGACGCTCTCTAACCTGTATGTACGCGGTAGTGGGTCTCCAGCTGGTGTTTGAGGCTGAACCTCTTGCCACAGCCATTACATTCATAAGGCTTCTCTCCTGTGTGGATGCGCTTGTGTCCCCTAAGCATGCCGTCGTCCCGGAAGCAGCTCCCGCAGAACTCGCACTCAAACGGGTGGTCACCTGAACACGCCACAGGTTAGACGCAGGAGGGAAAAAAAGGTTAGACACACCTGTTATCATGAGTGTCGTAATGCTAAACAGTATCGACGTTCCGGGAGCTGGAGGTCGTTTTCCGGCAAACTCCGGCGAGGTGCATCAAAGGGTAACTTTAGTGTGACTGATACTTTCATATGATGAAGTAATAGTTGGACAGGTCAAATAAGAGCAGGAAAAGTTTGCTATATCACGGTGGATACATCTGGTGCTTTTCATATGTGAACAGTGTTGTCATTTAAGGACACACTCTGGTCGCCTGCTAATAGCTAATAGATGTCCTGCAGTCATGTGGTGCTCTCCATACTTGATCCATCTCTCTCTAAGGCTGTGGCTTTGAGTCATCTGCAATGACCTATGTGTCTCATTAGCTCAGTGTCCACAGCATCAGCCAAGTGGGAGAAGACATACTGTAGCACAGCTCATTATGGCTTGATGCTTCACATAGCCCCAACCCTGCTACAAGACACATGACATTTACACAAAAATACTTTCAAGAATACTAATATGAACACAACGCTGGCCAAACTCCGGTTTACTTCTGTCTTGTCGCATCAATTATGTTTTTGTTCAGTCAATAGACTAGGATACGTGCTGACAGTTGAGTGTGTTATTTAAGGTAAAGAGGAGAACACTTGGGCGTCCTTTCACTGCATCGAGATCTCGGAACCAGAACATTCAATTAGGGATTTTGGTCTATTTATTCAGATTAAGTTTTTCTATAGGTGGTCCTTCACATGTGAGACATGAATAGTGAACGTCAAATTATGATTAAATAGAATTTTGTATTTGCGCTTGCCCCTTTGAATTAGGTGCTATAAGATTCTGTGCTATCCAATCATAAAATGGTGGATTGTCAAAAAAAAATTGTTGTACTGGAAGTAATTGATGTATAGAGATAAATACATGTGCTTTAAAAACAACTTTAATGCACAGTTAAGAGGCATCGTTGTTTTTGTCTTGTTCTATATCAATACAGAAAACATCTATGGAATGAATATTGCATAAATGTGCCACATTATATTGATACATAAGTATTCTAAGGCCTTTAAATGCGAGTAACTAACTAAATATATCAGCCACTCAACCAAACTTCAGCTATGTTCCTGGTCCTCCATAGAATATCTTGTATTTGTAATTTTAGTGAACTATCACTTTAACAAGTGAATATTGAACATTCATATATAATATTATTATTATTATTAACTTTTACCTTGTTTTTTCTTTTACAAAATGTTTTTCCCCCTACAATTTTCACAATTTAGTGAATTATTGAAGCAAATTTTAGTGAATTATTTAGTGAATTATAAAATGTATTAATAAAGTACAGCAATGTGGAGATATGTGGCATCCGAAGCACAGTGCTGTTCTGATTTATTACACTCTGTTCTCACTACCAGGTAGTCTAAAGTGGGATCTTAATGTGCAGGGAAGGAATGCATTCTCCAGCCTTCTACCTTGTTTGTGTTCACACACAGGCGCCCAAGCCACCACAAGGAGTCACTAGGGTGTGACAGGATGAGACAATTGTCCAGCCCTCCAAGATCCCCAACGGGTAATCTGGGAGTGAGATTCCACACTGGTCTCTATCTCTCTACACTGGTCTCTATCTTACAACACTATCTCTCTACACTGGTCTCTATCTTTCAACACTATCTCTCTACACTGGTCTCTATCTTTCAACACTATCTCTCTACACTGGTCTCTATCTTTCTACACAATCTCTCTACACTGGTCTTTATCTTTCAACACTGTCTCTCTACACTGGTCTTTATCTTTCAACACTATCTCTCTACACTGGTCTCTATCTTTCTACACTATCTCTCTACACTGGTCTCTATCTTTCTACACTGGTCTCTATCTTTCAACTCTATCTTTCAACAATGGTCTCTATCATTCAACACTGGTCTCTATCTTTCTCTGCAGATGGAACTTCATTGCTGGAATGGATTTTCAACTGAATACCCATAAAACAAAGATTTACAAATGTCTCAGCATTTTGATTCGCTGAACTTTCGGTAACTTTAAGGTGATGATTAGATTATAAATTCAATACTAAGCAGTTCTCCTATGTGGGGTGTCACATATTTACCGCTCAGTATCTCAAAACTGAATTGTACAGATATGATATTTTTGTCCCAAAGTCTGTCCTCTCCTCTTGCTCCCTCCTTTTTGTCTTTCTCTCCTTCTTCTTATCTAATGACTCCCTCTCAGAGGAACACACAGACAAGTCATTAGCTGTTCTTTAGATATGTATTACAATGTATTCTATCATTTGGTGAGAATCAAAATCTGCCAGTCACAAAGGGGAAGAGCCTAGAATCTGTGTGAAAGAACCTAAAAACATAAAATTGATAAAACTGGTTATAACACAGCATTGCTGTCATAAGAAGAGTGAATTGTTGTAGAATTATTTTTTTTTTACGTTAATAAATTTAGTTAAACCAAATCTTGCATGAAGCTAAAAATGTTGGTCTTATGCTTCAATTCCCTTCTGGGCGTATTTAAGGAGAAAGTCACATTTTATGGGTATTCATCGCACTGGATTTTATTGCTGCAGATTTTTTTTGATGGGAAGGTCAATGGTGATGATGACGACGAAGGCGGTAATAACAATGGACATGGATGTGGTCCTCACCTGTGTGCGAGCGCAGGTGGCGTTTGAGAGTGGTGTGACTGGGGAAGGGCCTGTCACAGTGGCTGCAGACGTAGCTGTGCATGCCCGCATGAACCTCCATGTGCTGCTGCAGAGCCTTCTGGGTCTGGAACCGCTTGGCACACAGCAGACAGAACACCGCCATGTCGGTCCCTGGAGAACACACAGAGACACAGACAGAGAAACGGTTATTTCAGGACCGAACCGACACTCGCTGGGGAAACTGGGTCACTCAACTATGAGCCTGAGCCTCCTCTTGAGTGTTCTAAGGAAAAACGCTTCTTTCAAAGAGCAAAGTGTCTCTACCTTAACTAACCCCCATGACAGGCTTGAAAAGCATTCAGTCTGACTTCACACACGTTCATAATTCAGGTTGACTTGGAAGCCCTGGCCCTTTAGATACATATTTCACACAACATACAGGATGCTAGAACTGTCAGTCACCTAATCAATGCCTTATGGGATGTCAGGAAAATAATTATTCCCCTCAATTCCCATCAAGCCTCTGCACCAGGAGCCTCTGAAGTCCTCTGTGTCTGTCCACAGAGAGAGGCTGATAGCAGCTCCACCCCGAATGATGCCTACACTATGAGCTATGTGCAGAATGTTAAGTAGCGATATCAAGCCATTAAAGGCAGGACTGCAGGAAAAACACAATCCTTTTAATCCCGCGTGTGACCTGGCATCACTTTGGGGCTGCTTTCCTGTTGCGCTGAGAGTGGAGCGGAATACAGATAGGAAAACACAAGCTAGTTTTACTCACACAGGATCTGTGAAGAGCTGCCCGTTAAATGCACTCACAAATAACGTACGGGGTTTCACGCCGTTCATAATACTATTTAAGGATCCCATTTTGCTTATCCTTCTCATGAAAATTGCAATGTGAGTTTGGACTGAGTCGTCAGTCCATTGGGTAATCAATTCCACTGATAATAATGTGTGAGTCCTACAGAGCGGTGGTTAATGTTAGGTTATGAGGTCGTTATTTCTCTGCCTGCTTGGGTTTAGGATCATTTACAAAGCTAGCAGGTCCCATTCCTCACGACTGGGATTCAATCAGACATCTCCAGCAGAGGATCATTAGTAAACAGGAGGCTATGCCAGTGCTTCATTGGAATTCAAGTGGGGTTGCCGAGTCACATTTAAAATGCAGTCTGATGAGGTCCACTAAATCAAATCATTTGTTACTGTTATTGAAGTGCCTTGAGGCAACTGGCAATTAAATTGGAATTAGTGCAGGGAAAGAGATACAGCACGCTCATACTAAAAGGGGAGATTGTCAGACAGTGTTTGGGGTTCAATCAAGTTAACAGACAGGGATATTTATAGTCAATAATTCAATCCATTTCGGCAATAAATCATATAATCTCTCTGTTGTTTACCATCTTCCAGCAATCCACATGCCAAAAATGTGTGCAGAATATTCCTTTTGAGTTAAGTCATGATGATCCACAGACACAGATCACTTATCGAACAACTATATAACCTACTCTGAGTCAGTAAGTATATCAGGGGCTCAGATTACATGAGGTCCTCTTCACAAACAACACGCGGTTGCTGTGTTCGCCTTAACTGTAATAGGAGAATTGAACATTATTCACACTCATTAACAGAGACGTGAGAGAGCTTGAGAGATGTTCTCCGTTCTGCACAATGCAACAGAAAGAGGGCCTACTGGAATGCAGTGCACCTGTTCTCTAGCTTTATTCCAGTGGCCATCTGCACAATAGAAACACAATGTGGTTCAGACCCTCAATGACCAACCCCATTAGTCATAGGCTCTTCATTCAACTCCTACACTTCCAGTCTTTGTGTAGTAGCCTAATGATCAGGGCTTTTTTCACCCACGGATCACAATGTTTTACCATCGGACAAAAGAGCTTCCCTGGCTACCACCATTCCACCCCCTAAACCCAACAAGACAAGAGTGGTTCTTTCATTAGGTCTCACTGTCTAGCTGACTGTGTACTTTCTTTGGTTTCTGATTTTTTTTCTCACTTCTCAAGATATGGCCACTAACAGCAGGAACATGTGGAATGGACTGAGAGCTATTACAGACTACAAAAGGAAAACAGGCAGCGTGGGGGGAAGTGTCTTTCTATGCACGTTTTGAGAGTGATTCTACGGCCAAGGATGTACAGATGGTCCAGGACAACAGCCCGCTGCAATTATCCAAGGCAGACGTGCAAATTCCTCAGAAGGACATACCCTTGCAAGGCGACCGGATGACCAACCGGAAGATGTACTTTTGGATATTTTCAACCAATCACTACTTCAGCCTGTAGTCCGGACATGTTTCGAGAAGACCACCATTGTCACAGTCCCCAAAAAAATATAGAAGACAGAAAGCCCTCTGCCTAAAATACTATCTCCCTGTGGTACTAACATCCCTGATAATGAAGTGCTTCAAGCGGTCGGTGAAAGCACACATCACCACCTCCCTACCCTCAACTTTAGATCCACTACAGTTTGCTTACAGACCCAACAGGTCTACAGATGACACCATTGCCAAAGAAATACATATGTGAGAAAGCTGTTCACTGATTACAGATCAGCGCTCCACTATTGCACTCCACAAGCTTGTGGCGAAGTTCAGGGATCTGGGCCTCAACTCCGCCCGGTGCAGGCGGATCCTTGACGTCCTGCCGGGGAGACCCCAGGTGGTTAGGATGGCCAGCTCCACCCTCTTCCACACTGACTCTCAGCAGTGGCGCACCACAAGGCTGTGTGATCAGTCCCCTCCTTTACTCCCTGTTCACGCATGACTGTCCGGCCACGCGCTCCTCTGACGTCGTCGTTAAGTTTGCTGACGACACCACCGTCACTGGCCTGTTCCACAGTAATGACGAGACCGCCGATAGAGAGGAGGTGAGAACCCTGTCATCGTGGTGTCAGGATGACAACCTCCAGATCAACCTCAGCAAAACTAAGCGTCTGCTCCATAAGACTGTTGAACACTTGAGCACCTGCCCCTCACCCCCTATTCCCATGCTTAGCAAAATGAGCCATTGCATTTGCTCACATATACCTGGAACTTCTACTGGACCCTTTACAATTGGTCCCTTACACTTACTCACCTAACCACCTTACACTTATGTGGGATCACTCGTCTTATATTCTGGTTGGTGCTATTATGTACCTAGTCATTCTACTGGTTCTGTTGCACATGCAACACCTCATTAATTACCATGGTAATATTGCACTAGAGTTAAATTATTGTCAAGTCATGTACATAGTCATTCTGTTGCACATCTGCCATTTCATCATTCATTATTTAATAATTTATTGCACTGGAAACCCAACCAAGCTTTTCATTGCCAATAACACTGTTGTTAATGTGTAATTACAAATAAACCTGAACTTCATGTACAGATACCCCTTCAACAGAATGCACCAATAGTCTAGGCAAAGTAAACATTTAACGTAAAAAGAAAAAGATGTTTAGGAACTGTGAAATCCATTCTGTGCTGCCTGACCTGCAATATATGAACAATGTAGGATCTAAGAAAATGTCAACAATTCAATCTCAATATAGCCAGCAGGGGGAGTGCTCTCTATTCTACTTTTAGCCTCCAACGAGCTGGAGATACAGTCCCTCAACTGACAAAGTATGATTAGTTACTACTGGACATGATGAAATGTTTTTCTCAGTACGATGTCTCACTCACTGATGAGCAGTTGTCATTCCTTAATTCTTAAAATGACCATTTCATGACCATTTTCATAAGTCTGCGTTTTGAGCACTAGGCCTAAACCAGTACATTCTCTAAATGAATTCCTTTTCTACCATACCGTTCCTACTTCTAGGCACATACTCAATACCCTGTTATCCCACTGCTATAAAGAAATTGTGAAACAGTGAAAACAAAATAACTTCCTTAACAACGAACTTTGTTAGACAGTGATAAAACCCTGATTATCATCGTAGACGTTTCCAGTAACAACTGAATTGAAATGAAACAACAGGACCACCAATATAAATAGCCCCTTTAATAAAAAAGAGTGGTCGACAGTGACAGAGAGGTGCAGCACATCTGTATGCTGACATGAATTAGCTTGACTAGCACCACTGCGCTGTGTTAACTTTCACACAAAACACTTTCACAGCAGCTCTTTCCAGAATGCTTTGCTCTTTAGTGCAGAGCAGCCGTTCTGTGAGAAAATAGAATCTCCTGTAGGTATGTCCCTGCCCCACTGCCCCCTGCTTTCTCACCCTTAACCAGACAATGGGAACAGGATTTGGTCTTCTGACCTCTTGACCCGAGGTCCTCAATGGGGTAAACACCATGTAATCAATGGTATTCCTCAAAGCCTAGATGGCTGACTGAGCACTGGGCCTCCCTATGGAGTCACACAGGGAGGGGCTTTTCATACATTCCACAGAGAAAGATTATTTAACTTGAGTTTAGTTTCAGTAAACTTTAGCCAGCATACAGAGAACTAACCTGAACAACAGTACCTGTTTTCCCATCTGCGAAAAGGAGCAAAGAAGAGAAGAACATTTCTGCAGGTTCAATTAAACATCAAGCATTTATCAGACCCGACATCAGGACATGACATGGGAGCATGTAAGAGCCAGTCAATAGTCAAAATAAGGCAGGCAACACAGCTGTGGCTGTGCCTTAACAGACAATAACATGTCTCTAGGCAACCGGATTGGATCATGGCCCTTCTTGGGGTGAAGTGTTCAAACTAATCCCTCCATTCACAAATAAGCAAAGCCTGTTCCTTTTCTAAGGACTAACAAAAGTTTTCCCACCCTCAGAATCCCAAGTAACCCGGCTGCACATGGAACAAGGGATTGCATTATGTATCATACAGATCTCTGCAACGGTCTCCGTCTTCAGGTTTAGTTTAAAGATTCTAATCTAATCTCAAGCATCTGTGTTAAGAGCACGTTTCTGTATAGGTCTCAACACAGCTCTACAAAACAACCATGGACTGCTCCCTTAAACCTGTACAAAAAAAGAATATATGAATGGTTGCAGTGCTGGTCTGGGAGCCAAACTATACAGAGGCTCCGGGAAATGTTAGACATTTCCTTACAGGGGTAATCTGGAGTGGCTGCATACATTTATTGACATATAAATTACGTACATTTATCCACAGATTCTTGAAGAATATAATGTTAAATTGCTTCATGAGCTTAGTATAACTGTTGTAACCAGTCAGAACCCAAAATAATAGCTTGTTTAATTCTATTGTTCGCAAACCTAGTAAGTGTGAATGAAGCCTCAAAACATGGTTCAGTGCTATAAGGTTGATATCTGGGATTTCTGGGATTGCATACATATTTATGTCTGTACATCTCAGAGTTTCTCCTGCCCCATCCCTCAGGTTTTTACAGAAACTGGGGTGGGAATGTGCTTTGTGATTGTTTAAAGAGGGCTTATTAAGATCAATGCGAGGAGGTACAGTACAATGCCAAACTCTTCAAAGAGATTCAATGGGGTGAACATATTCGCTGAATGGATCTTAAACTGCTTGACTCCACATCAAGCATGGTAAAGGAGCTATTATCAAAACTCCTAACATCACTCAGGTTTCTAGCTGCTCCTATGACTTAGGTATACAGTATCTCACAAAAGTGAGTACACCCCTGACATTTTTGTAAATATTTGATTATATCTTTTCATGTGACAACACTGAAGAAATGACACTTTGTAGCTTGTAAAACCGTCCCTTCAAAATAACTCAACACACAGCCATTAATATCTAAACCGCTGGCAACAAAAGTGAGTACACCCCTAAGTGAAAATGTCCGAATTGGGCCCAATTAGCCATTTTCCCTCTCCGATGTCATGTGACTTGTTAGTGTTACAAGGTCTCAGATGTGAATGCAGGAGTGTTAAATTTGGTGTCATTGCTCTCACACTCCCTCATACTGGTCACTGGAAGTTCAACATGGCACCTCATGGCAAAGAAAAAAAGAAGTGTTGCTCTACATAAAGATGACCTAGGCTATAAGAAAATTGCCAAGACCCTGAAACTGAGCTGCAGCACAGTGGCCAAGACCATACAGCGGTTTAACAGGACAGGTTCCACTCAGAACAGACCAAAGAAGTTGAGTGCACATGCTCAGCGTCATATCCAGAGGTTGCCTTGGGAAATAGACGTATGAGTAATGCCAGCATTGCTGCAGAGGTGGACGGGGTGGGGGGTCAGCCTGTCAGTGCTCAGACCATTTGCCGTACACTGCATCAAATTGGTCGGCATGGCTGTCGTCCCAGAAGGAAGCCTCTTCTAAAGATGATGCACAAGAAAGCCTGCAAACAGGAACCATGTCCTGTGGCCTGATGAGACCAAGATAAACCTATTTGGTTCAGAAGGTGTCAAGCGTGTGTGGTGGCAACCAGGTGAGGAGTACAAAGACATGTGTGTCTTGCCTACAGTCAAGCATGGTGGTGGGAGTGTCATGGTCTGGGGCTGCATGAGTGCTGCTGGCACTGGGGAGCTACAGTTCATTGAGGGAACAATGAATGCCAACATGTACTGTGACATTCTGAAGCAGAGCATGATCCCTCCCTTCGGAGACTGGGCCGCAGGGCAGTATTCCAACATGATAACGACCCCAAACACACCTCCAAGACGACCACTGCCTTGTTAAAGAAGCTGAGGGTGAAGGTGATGGACTGGCCAAGAATGTCTCCAGACCTAAACCCTATTGAACATCTGCTGGGCATCCTCAAATGGAAGGTGGAGGAGCACAAGGTCTCTAACTTCCACCAGCTCTATGATCTCGTCATGGAGGAGTGGAAGAGGACTCCAGTGGCAACCTGTGAAGCTCTGATGAATTCCATGCCCAAGAGGGTTAGGGCAGTGCTGGGAAATGATGGGGGCAAAATATTGACACTTTGGGCCCAATTTGGACATTTTCACTTAGGGGTGTACTCACTTTTGTTGCCAGCGGTTTAGACATTAATGGCTGTGTGTTGAGTTATTTTGAGGGGACAGTAAATTTACACTGTTATACAAGTTGTACACTCACGACTTTACATTGTAGCAAAGTGTCATTTCTTCAGTGTTGTCACATGAAAAGATATAATCAAATATTTACAAAAATGTCAGACCTTCTAAGTAACTGACTGGGTCACTGAAGGCTAGATGTTACAGTATGATAGTCTACATACAGTCATAAACCATACAGAACCTCAGATGACCCCAGGCAGTTCAGCCACTGATCAACAGAGCGCTAATCCACCAGAGTGAAGAACAACCAGCTCAATAATTAATGCAACAAGAGATACGTTGCTCATGTTTAACCACCATTCCATGGCCCAGTTCATTAAGGTCACGTGCAATCTGTGGTTCCAAAATTCCAAAGTTTTACATATTTTCCATACATGAAGTCTAGGGCAGAGGTCTGCGGGACCTGCATGAGTGGACTGGGCAGTGTTCACTGTGTACACAACCCAAAATAGCCAGAGGCCAGTAAAATAGACTGGGGTAAACAGAGTACAGTATGACTCAGTACTTTAAGATGTGGACCAATGATTAGCTATTTACAGTGGAATAAGGGTATGCGTTTCAACGGACTGCATGGTCATTACTGTGAACGCAGTTTGCACAATAATTATTGTGCACTTGAATAAGGCCAATTCCATTGAGACGAGGCTATGGACTTGAAAATAGACGAGCAGTGAATGTTAACATTAAGTGTGATTGAGTGTGACGAGTTCTCTGTATAATACGGCTTATTTGTACTGTATTTGTAATGTTTTCATTCATACTGTGGCAGAATGAAAACCTTTATCAAAGGAAGTGCTGATGTGTAGGAGACGAGCAACTGCCTGCAAGCACAGACAAAGACGGCCCTCTTAGGGCCCTTCTTCCACCGAAAATGTCCCATCACCGTCTCCATTTCCTCTACAATGAACCAAGCCGAAATGCTCTTATGAAGTAAAGTCATTGTTGACTGAAAGGTTTCCAGATGGTTCTATTCTTTTATTTTGGGCACTCACAAGTAGGTCAGAGGCAGAGCGGACGGAGGCTGTGACAGAGAGAGCAGTGGCTGGGGCCGAGTAAACAGCAACACATGATGTTGTTTTCCTGGGAGACCTGGCATCCAATGCCACCAATCGTCCCAACCAATGCCTGTAGGAACTCCCCCCTTAACAAGTACACCCTGTCCCTCCCACAAAGCCTGAACCTCCCTCCATCGACAACCCACAACAACCTACCTCTGACATTCACGGTGTGTCAAAAACGCACTCTCATTCACTGGAAATCAGCCAGTTCTGTATTGAATTCCCTGTAGTGTGATTGATTTGAGAGCCAACAGGGTTTTTGTCAAGGACTGTAGGGGTGTTTTTCCCGTCTTGAGGTGGCTGGACGAGTAAACTAAGAGGAAGCTAAGAGGAAGCTTGTTTGGCTCACTGGCATACTGTCACACGGCGAGATACAAAGCCATGGTAACCAGATGAATCCAGCCAGTAATCTAAAAGGTTACACACCTAGGATGTGTTGAAAGAATAATCAAAAGACGACTATAGTTCTTTTCAAAGTCTGATGTGTTAAACCTGTGAACTGTTCAACCAAAATGTTTGTGTATGCCATCCTGATGCAGTAAAAAAGAAATACCCTTTATGCAACACCCTTTGAGTGCAGACCACAGACTTGTTTTTTGCTTGTGGCTAAAGAATCTGAACATTTGACTGTATATTCCAAAAGTGAATGACCACAGTACAGCCCAATTCCCTAAAACCACCAACCTGCTCCAACAATCCATACTATCCTGGTCAGACCGTGGCCTTTAAGTACAAACTGACAGTAAGTGGGTCATGTGTCACACTAGACCAAGCTGAGATCATAACAAAATGAGTGAGTAATGGCCTATACCCTTCACTGGATACACTGCCAAGCCGACAACTGAGCCCTGGATGTTTACAACCTGAGGGAGAGGAGGTAGAGACCTGGGCATCGTTAACACCCCTCCATGTCCACAGACATTAACTATTCATACACTGTGTGCCACCTGGAGTTACAATTACATGCCAACGCTTCAGAGACGGTTATCACATTTCTCTGCCAGTAGCAGAAAAGGTGTGGATGCCCACACAAAGTAGACTGTAGGGTTGGATTATTAAAAAGGAAAGTTTAATTTACTGTAATGAATGGGCTTCACATAGCGGGAGAGGGTCTGGTGTCATGGACAGCTTTGATTTCAACTAAACTGAGTGGTGTAAACCTTTTAATAAGGGATACTCAGTCAGCTGGTCTGAGTGGTGACTAGCTGAATAAAACCAGTTGACTTCAGATTCGTTCCCCGGGCGCTAATGTCCATAATCTCCTGAGCTGGAGACAATAAATACTCGCAGTTTCTCACAATGAGATCATTCCTAAACAAAATATGTTGATCTAACTTGTTGCCGTGGAAAGGGGAAGTGAAGAGCCACTCCTCACACACACTGGACTGGCCGCAGGCCCACAACACTCATGAGGTTGCAGCGGCAGGCTTGCCCCGCTGTGTCAGGCTCGCTAACATCTTGGTACATCGACACGCACCCTCATGGGATGCCAGGAGATATTAGTGGGTGATATCTGAGAGGGCCCTCCTGTCCTCACAAGCCACTGATAAATTATGGAGCAACGTGAGGGAGACAGTTTAACCCTGCCTGCCATTACAATGACAAGGAAGTTAATCACCACCATCATAAGTTTATAACGAGTCTGAATGAGCAACAGGTGAGACGGAATACATTCCCTTATCGGTTGCTACCACGGTGTTCAGTGTATCATACCTAGCTGTTTAAGGGCGGTAAATGAGCTAATACAGGACATCAACGGCCCGTATGTGATTTAACAGGGAACTAGGGTTGAGTTTGGGCGTTAATATGCGCATGTGTGTATTCGTGTGTCTGTCTGTACCTGTGTGTGTCTGTCTGTGGGCCTCCAGAGCGTCTTCGGCAGAGAACGTAGCTCCACACTGATCACACACCAGCGCCTCGGCTCCAGCTGCAAGAACCAAATCACAGACGTGTCATCATCACACACTCAACAAATGGATTACAGTATTTCAGCCTCACTAATGAGACAAGGTAATACAGTATGACAGCAATTTTCTTTGACAGCATAACTGGAAGGATGCGGTAGAGGGCGCAGCTACATTGAAATGCAAGGTTATGTCAACGATTCATCATCTGAAGATCAGATGGCTATAAAAGGTCTACTTTCATTTCCAAATCCAACCGCATTTTTACAAGGTGAGGGAGCTGTTGGATTGAAACCTGGAGCACGGTTTAAAGATCCCTCGGGACCCGCCCCTTTCCGTTGTTTACGGTTACATAAGGAGGCACATACTGTACAGTGCAGAAAAGGAGGCGCGCGTGGAGAAAACACAACTCCGGCCAAACAACGGCGGCGCACCAGACAGTGCGCCGTGGCCTCTCTCTTTGCGCCGACGAGGGGCTGAACTGAAGAGTTTTATTTACCGTGGCCTGTTATCAGGGGCTGAACAGTGTGCAGCCTGTCAGCCTGAGTGGCTGGAGAGGGATTGGGTGTTCTGAGCACCGCAGACGCTTTGCTCTGAGACCCTTTATCATAAACACTCCAGAGTCAACACTCCCTACTCATCTCCCTCAGTAACACACACAGCCCCCCCCCTCACCTTTGGAATGCCCTTGTCTTCTCTCATGAAGAGATCAGTAAAGACAAGAGCGCTGGAACCACTCAGCTACAGAAGCCCGTGCTCTGACCAATGGGGATTTCAGCTGGTGATTTTGCACACACATGTAATTGTGGGCGAGTGAATGCGTACACATGCAAGGGTGGAAACACACGCACGTGCGCTCATATATTCACTCACACACACACACACACACACACACACGGAATACACTCCCAGCTGTTTGGATGCGGGCTGACTGTGAGATGTAAATCGGTTGCAGATCCATACTGGCCCAGGGCTCACTCACTGATCTATTTTCTGCTCAGCTGGCTTTAAATGAAGTTAAAATGACTCATTAAAACGCCCACAAGCTTTGGGAACTGGGAGCTCTGCAGCCTAAATGTAGTCCTCTTTTAATTCTCCCTGTACAGCTGTACAACTATTACCAGTGCACTTGTGAGCTAAAATAATCATCCACAGCCAATAGTATTTCATATAGTTATTTCAGATTTTTTTTTTTTTTGTTTGTAAAAACAAAACATTTCAGCAGGCTATGTGGCCTTTAAGCAGATTTATTGTGATGTACCACACAGCTTTCCTTGACTGAGAGAAGTCTTGTAAGGACAATAAATTCTATGTTGTGTGTTATGTTCTGTGACAGTGTGTCCAGTATGTTATGTTGTGCTGTTGGGAGATTGTGTGTGATTAGGGAGGATGAGAACATAGTGCATTGTCTTGTGCAGTGAAAGGCACAGAGTGTGCTCTCATCCATAAACCATCAAACTGTCTCCAGACGAGGCTGCAATCGTCCTCCATCAAAACACTTTGTCTGGCATACCAAAATACGAGCCAGCATCGAGCTGAATACCAAATCAGCCCATTAGAGCCGCGGAGCACTCGCTCCTTAGCAACCAACAGAGGATCTAAAGGCTGCCATGGGCTATATGACAACACACAATGACAATAAAATAAGATCAAACTCTCTTTTTGTGAAATACATAGGCTATATATTTTGTGTCTGAATACAAATCAGTTAGAAGGAGGTTTCAGAAATCTATTTTGCAATGAAAGATCAAAGTATCTGAATGATGTCTAACACACCTACTATCACACTGTATCAGGTAAATCAGATCACGCAGGTGCGGACTGGATCGGTAAAGGCTCGCCGCCATTACCCAACTAGTCAAATGCGACTGACTGTGATGCAGCCATTGTGTTCCGTTCAGAGTTCCAAACACATACTGAACTCATCAATGCGTCCATACATGTTTGCTGCACACACTCCGGAGACAGGAAATCTCTTATCTGTCTCCTCCTAACGCTCTCCTGGAGATCAGAGGGGAGGAAAGCCAAGGCGCTATGGCAGCCTTTAGAGTGGGGTTTCTGTTGATATTTTAGTTTCATTTTTAGGCCCTCTCTCTGCCTGCTCCCCTCCCCTTCTCCTGCTCTATTTTGGATAAAGTGGCTGGGAGAGCAGTCAGGTCTGATTAAGTCTGCGTTTGGGTACAGTGTGTTCCTGGACACACATCTGCGAGCGAGCCATCACACACGCTTCAGAACACTGGCAGAACACCCAGGCCTGCCGGCAGCTGATGATGTCATCACTCAGAGGAGCAGAGCTCGCGAGGAGCCAGACAGACCCTCAGAAAACACGCACACACACACACACGCGCACGCGCGTACATACAGTACACACAAAACCAGATGCAACAGAGAGAAGACAGAGAACTGAGGATCTGACACGCGCGTAGACAGTCACAGACAGGACTCCTAAGGACTCTTAAACCCACATCACACGTTCCTCACACATCCGCTATACAGTGACAGAAGGAACAAGTTTAATGCGAAAACAGCAGGGCCCTATGAGAGGTATTCTTAATGGAATTGCCTCGGTTCAAACCGTCATGTGGCGGTGTTACCTGAGTGAGAGAGCATGTGCATTCTGAGGCGCACACTGTCCATGAAGCGTCTGCCACAGAACTCACAGCCGTGGCCCGTCTCTCCTCCACTGTGCAGCTTCCTGTGGGGAAAGAGGCAAAATGACTGAGGCAATGGCCAGTCTCAGAGATGATGTTCCAAAAATGTTTTGACGCTTTTTTTCATCATTGTTCTCGTGAAGAACATCATGTTTATTTCCCGACATGAAACCAACTTGCTAACCATGCCTCTGTATCATTAGTGTAGATTGGTCTCTCAGGTGAATCACACATTATCACAGTGTGTGCCAAAAGAAAAAAAGACCACGAATATCAGGGATCATTTTAGACAGCACAATAGTAATACACCCACATGCACATAATGACACAGACAAAACACAGACACGTCCAGACACAAGAAAGAAACTGACTCGCCACTCAGCCTGCATAAAAGCCCATCATATCATGTCACAAACATCCAGCCATGCAAGGCTGCACTGCAATGCTATCCTCAAATTCCCATCTGTAAGCAACAGCATCACAATGGTCAGACAGCAGTTTCCAGGGCCCAGGTTTGGAAAGATACCTGTCTGGGTTTCACTGATCGAAGAGAATTATATTCATAGAATACCATGAATAAAACAAATGTCCCCATTCAAGACAATGTTCTATTTATCCTACTTCCATATGTGAAATTGTAGTGATCCGGTAGGCAAAATCTTTTGAAACAATTAAAAAACAAAGTGTCACTAAGATTGAACTCTCTTCAACAATTTCACAAACACCTGCTATATTTAAACGAACCCGAAAACAGGAACGTTTCTACAGAAAACTTATGAAGACAGACACTAGTAAAGACAACGCATATAATTCCTAGCTTTCTCCTTCAGATAATTTGCTTAGTTAATGCCTGATGTTACATTTCTGAAATGGTGCACGGTGCCCTAAAACTTTTCTCTCTCTCCTCTCCACTCAGAAATGTCAGTTTGTACAGTAGGTGACACTCAGTGACCTGTCTCCTGACAGGGACTAGCTTAATTACAACATCAGCAGCCACTAGAAGGTTGACTCCTCCAACCTCCGCAAATTCCCATGACTGAGCATTGGCTAGCTAATACCCTGCTGAATGTTCTGTCATCAGGCTCTTTAAAATACTGGAATGGCACGGGCCTGAAATGTCAGCCATCTGCGTGGGAGAAGAAAGGGTAGAGGTTGGTGCTGTGACACTGATCGTGGCTTGGTTGATTGATTTAGCTATGGGACCTATGGACCTGTCTGTAGCAGTTGTAATGAATAGCAATCCTCACAAGCTAAAGCGAACTGGTGTAGCACATCATCAGTCATCAACAGAGTGTGTTGCCTAGTCTTAACCCACCAACATCTAGTTGTAATGACCAAACTCTAGTCAAAACCACCCACCTCTGGTCCAAACCCATCAATCTCTGGTCTTAACCCATCAATCCATTGTCCAAACCATCAACTTCTAATGTAAACTACCTACCTCTAGTCTGAAGCTACCAAGTCATGAGAGAACTGTTCAATAATAAATGAATGGTTTCTGCCTTATATTCAGAGAAATGCAAAGGAATGCTTCGTTTGTATGAGTTACACCAAATTATAAGGACCAATTTGTGCAAAGATTTAGTATTTTTATAAATGTCTTCATAATTTGACCCCACCTCTGCTATGCAGCCTAATGAAGACATCATTCATTCCTCACATCATGTCCCCAGATTCATAGCCAGGTGTAGAGTTTCATTCAAATGAACATATTTTGCTTCCAGCTCACGTTATGAGTGAATAAAAACAAAAATGTAAACATTTAAATTTGAAGTTGTGTATTACATGTTATCACACGCACCCAAGGATTGACTTATAGCTAATGTCATTCGTCCAGATTGACTTTGATGAACGGTTTACTACATGATTTCATGACCAGAATAATCAGCATCCAATTCAAAATAAATGCATTTCAGCTTACCTGCAAGCCCTCTGTGACAAAACACAGCACTCAATGACACCACAATAACAAAATACCCCCCAAAGACGTGACAGTGTTCTGTGTAGCCTGCGGAACCCTGTGGTCTACCTGTGTTGCTCCATGGCCTCTCTGTCGTGCAGCTGGAGGCCACAGTCCCCACAGCTCTGGCTCTGACTCTGGCCCTGACCCTCGAGCTTCATCCCTGCTGCAAACTGGCCCAGCCTGCTGAGGAGCTCCCTGTGAAGCAGGCCCTGGGGCAGCAGCCCCCCGTAGGTCCTCAGGTCCAGGGACATGGCCAGGGACGGGCCCACCGACATGGGCACAGGCAGCCTCACCTCCCCCATGCGGTTGGAGGGCATGGAGGAGTAGGCCAGGTGTTTCTCAGCCAGCTCAGGGAAACTATCCAGAGGAGAGTGGTTCTCCACTATGCCCCCATCCTCTTGGCCCGAATGCTGCTCTCTTGCCGAGGTGATGACGCTGCCTCTTTGGGGGGTCCCTGGGTCCTCATTCCTGGGCTGGTCCGGCTTAGAGCCCCCCTCCTCTCCAGTAGAGGACTGGCCCTTGTAGCTGCAGGCTTCATCCACCTGCATGTTATTGTCCTCTGTTTTTATTGTCTTACCCAGACTCAGGGAGGGGTCCTGGGATCTACTTAGGCTGTACTGCAGTGGAGACTGACCCAGGCCCTCCAGAACAGCCCCTCCATCCTGGGTGGGGCTGGCCTCAGAGAGCCCCGTGGGAAGCCCGCCTGACCCAGGAGGACTCCTGTCAGTCATGTGGTACAACGCCAGGTGGTGTAGGGCGGTGGGGTTCATGCCACCATCCTGTATGGAATGCTTCTTGGAGATTAGCATGTTCCTCCAGTGCCTCGCTCTGACATGTTCGCTCTCCCCAGGCCCGTGGCTCCTCCCACTCAGGTGGTCCTCCTTCTCCTCAGACTGGATGGTCTCCAGCACCTTGAGGCACTGCTCCTCCAGGTATTCAATCTCCAGGATCTCGGCGGCATAGAGCAGGTCGTCCAGGTCCTCGGCGGTGGCCTGCAGGGAGGCGGTGTAGGCGTACTCCAGGATCTGCTGGAAGGTCTTGGGGGAGAGGAAGTCGAGGGCGTAGCGCAGGCTACTGCGGTGGAACAGGATCTCAAACATCTTGCTGGTGCAGGCAAGGACGGTGCGGTGGGCTGGGAATTCCTGGCCGTCCACCGTGATGATGACGTCACACAGCGTGCCAGACAGACGCATCTGATTGGCCCTCTGCATTAGCGTTGCCGGGTGGGTGGGGTTGTGTAGCTGAAGAACACCCATGTTAGTCAGATGATCCGTAAGGCCTCAGACCCTCTCTGAGCCCATGCATGAGGTGTGGTCTATCCTGCCTGTGTTCCTTGCGTATCTGTATAGGTCTAGAGGAAGGTAGAGAAGAAACCACCATGACTCTTAATCTCAGATTTTGGTAACGACGGTGGAATTAATAAAGAAGTTGCTTGATTGCCATTGTTTGTGTAAAACATTTAAATTGTCTGACACCGGCAAACAGTGTTGTTTTTGTATAGGAGTGTCAGTATAAGGAAATACACAAGAAGGAAACACTGGAGAATCAGGCTCCCCAAAGCAGTGCCCCAAAGGTCGCTTGATTTCTGTTGATCCACCCACTTCTTCCAACACGCCCACTTTCAAACACTCCAAGTATGCTGTTACAGTACCCAAACCGGCTAGTCACACACAACAGGCTATGCAGGCTACAGGCGGATAGAGCTACACACTATCACATGTGCTGTATATGTACGGTTAGACACGTACTGTATCTGTACTGCAACAGGTCACACGCATGTCTAAGCTAATATGCATGTCTAGACTAGGTTACTCTGGTGCGTTGTTATGCGCGCTTAAGTGAAGGACTGCGTAAAATATGACGGATGGGTTACAGCAAGCGGGAGCACTTGTGAATAAGTCACTATAATAAGTTACCAATATCAAACTCCAAATAACATTGGAACCGAATGCACAAACTACATTTAGAAAGGTGTAAAAGACCGCGGGAAATTACACATCTACAACGCTTTTCTACTGTTTGTTGTCGTGGCCAATCCTAAACCAATATAGCCAATTTGATATACTTGTAAAATAATGCTAAGAGAGTTATGTGATTCATATTATACCCTATGTTGTGACCTTTAGGGACCACTGAACCATATCAAACTTATGGGAGGATGTTTGCACTCATGCTAGGTAGTTCGCAACAGGGCTCATCAGGTGCAAACTACGCTGTAATAGATTCACGAATTCCAACGTCAAAACACCGAAATGTCTAAGGGGGACATACTCACTAAGCTATAAATATTTAACAATTTACCACTATAGCAATAATGTTAAAATACATTGGATCACCACATTCTAGTCACCGCGCAACGCGGCTCAGTCACGTCCTCTGTCTGATCGTACGGCGGGCATACTAAACAGCAGTCAAGTTTTAAAATCCCTGTTAGGCTACTGTAACAACAGTCAAACTTTATGCTTAATAACATTTTAAGTCATGCATTCATGTTGCTTATGAAAAACATAAAAAAGCTTATACATTTACTACATTTGTCAATGAATAGGCTACTTCAACATTGTTCGTGAATTGCTCATTGGTTATAGAATAGCAATTTAAGAAACTACATATCCAACTTACATATGAATCACCAGGGCAATGGTAGAATTCTTGCAATGGATATCATAGAAAGACAACTATTTTTCTCTTCATTCCTCTTACCTTAGTAGCCTGTTAAGTCCTCACACAACCGATTGCGTTATCATTCAGGCAACATAATGGCAAGGCAATTCACAGAAACCGCTCCAAAGTCATCCCTGCTTCAAGTAGGCAAATCATCACCCAGGCGACGTCACAGCTTTGAATGATTGTCCTCTGTTCCCGGTTCTATCAAGGCTGCAAACAGAGACATCTACAGGGCAGCAGTCTTCACGACCTGGATGTTGGGCAGGGGTGAATAAGCCAGTAGCCTTTGGATCCAGATGCAACTAGAGCCACTAGTTCTAAGTATTCATCGGTGACTGAAATGGTATAGGCCTTAATTAAGGTGTTTACAAATACCGATAGGTCGGTTTGGTATGATGTGGATCTGGATCTGTTTACAATTCTAGTCACTCTTGTCTAGACAGAGGATCAACAGGAGTCACTACCTCTGGGAACATGGACACAAAAATACATTATTATCCTCAATTTCTATCGAATTGCCCAATCTGTTCAACTAATCTAAAAGGTAACAATAATATTACATTCACCAGCAGTCAATATCACCTTATCAAGAAATTGTTTTAACTCGATCTTTCAACATATACCACAATGAAAATGCAATTTTATGCCACCTTGTGTTTAAAATAGGATATTACATCTAACATCTCTGTGAAAATAGACGGACTTACTATAGAGTAACAGCGGGAAGAAATCATTTTCCATGAAAACAATAATAAACCGAGTTAGGTTCCAAAACCTTGTTTTATTTTGTAAATGGGTTAGTGGGACTGTACACCACCATGAGCAGAAAAATCCACTGGATTTAACCCAGCAAAACCAAAAGGCCCCAGAGTCAGAACAGGGTGGTGGGATGGCAACTGCTGGGGGTTGTATCATACAAGTTCTGTCTGGACAGTCTTTTGCCAGTGACTTACTGGCGGGAATGATTGTTTACATGAAAGTGGCAGTAGAACATATTAACATTTTAGAGAGCAGTTTGCTTCTGTTGTCAGATTCCCACCCTGCCCTTGGTCTCTGGTATTATAAACTCAGCAGGCAGCGAGATCATGGTGCCTGCTTTTGTACAAAAACAAAATCAATTCAAAGACAACATTATAGAACACTTGAACAACAACTGGGGACTAAAATAAAACATTTTATAGTATACCTGCACCCATTTGGATAACTCCCTTTTATAACAATATGATACTGGCAATGCCTAAACATAGGCATGTCTAACTGGGTTTCTGGTACACATATTTTATGAAGTAGTTTTAAATTCATCATGCGAGAAATGTCCAATCATCTCCCCAGGCTGCGTCCCGGGCAGCCGCTGACTGCGGTGGGATGGGTAGAACATCTGGATATACTGTATCTGTCACATGACCACATTAGTCCAATTACTATACCGTTTATAGATACAATTTATAAAAAGAATATTCAGGTTAACCTTTCACAACAAAGCTATGCAGATATTATTGAAACTGATGACAAGACAATCTATTGACACGGTCACAGTGCACAAGCTTGCAGTCAGGAGTGGAAAACTTCCCTTAGAGAGAGTAGAAAAATGCTTTTAAAGATTTTTGATTCAAAAACACGATTTTAAATTGTGAAAGTCAGGCATTTGCTTTGTTTTCTTGTGAATATGATAAGATACCCATCATAACTGATGTTTGAACAAGGTGGTGATGGTTCATGATTAGACATTCACTTTGGGTTCTTCTTTACAACGTCCACATCTTCTTTATAAATGTTGTTTGAACCCCTGGTGTATCATGTGTTCCATTGTAAATACCAGTCAAATATTAGCTGCTTAATACAAGCTTCCCTATTTAGCATAACACAGTATTAACTCAATGAATCCCCAGGTAAGGCGAGTTGAAGACATGCCATATGAAAACGGCTGATACAAAGCTATGATGAGCCTTTCTATGATACCCAAGCATTCCCCAAACTATCGGTCTTCATTAATCACAGCTTGCCTTGGAGTATGGTGTAGTGATTGTGCTGCTAAATCAATTAACTTGTGTTTGAAACATGACAACAATATGACAAGCCACCCTTATACAGACATAAAGAGTAAAACAGGTCAAACAAAACATTAACAACCAATTGCAAAACAGACATGCAAACCAACCAGTCAAATTTGACTAGCGCCAACAATTGAAGATAAAAAAATACAAATAATTTTACATTTGAATAATGTAACATGGAAATAATAAAATAATGTCTATATAGTCAAACTCTTAATATATAATGTTCCTGAATTGTTTATTTGCAATCGCACAGAAAACAAACATAACTCTGAATAAATGTAAAAACTAGCATTTTGCCTCTTACGGATCACACAAATGGTGTTCTTTAGTATTCCATGGGTGTAGCAAAACAAAATATGTGAGAATAAATATGTTTGCGCAACCAGATTGTGCTCTAATGAACTCTACTGTACAAAAACATGTTGTTCTGGAAATGCAGTAAGGGCACTGGAAATAAAAACTCAGTGCATTGTTTTCTGTTATTGCAGCCGCCATTTTCTATGGACAGAGGCTGCCCCATCATGCGTTGCTGTCGCTGGTTTGTGTAACATAGTTGTGTTCTGTGGTCAACTTTGACAAGGCTGTTTTCATTTCTGCCTCCTCTGTGTTTCTTTTCTCATCACCAATTGTCTTCCTGCAATGGAGGAAAAGTAAAAAAATAAATAAAAATAGGAACATTCATTTGAGTGTAGATGCAAAGCAACAGAAAACATTTATTTGAACAATCAACTTTTCAAATATTCTTTACCCAAAACCCATAGGTAATATTTGCAAGATGATTGACACCAAAATAAGCCTAAAAAGTTTGATTAGTACAACCCCATTTCCAAAAAAGTTGTGATGTCTAAAACGCAAATAAAAACAGAGTGCAATGATGGGAAAATCACTTATATTTAATTACAAATAGTACAAATACTACATATTAAATGTTGAAACTGAGAAATGTTATTGTTTTTGGAAAAATACATGCCCATTTTTTATTTGATACCAGCAACACGTTTCAAAAAAGTTGGGCCAGGGGCATGTTTACCACGGTGTTGCATCACCTATTCTTTTTGCAGGAACGCGTAAGCGGAACCAGCCAAGAAAAGCAAATGTCTCTTACTGAGAGACTGACAGACTGACTACCCATTATTAAATGCCAATGTGGTTAGAGACATGGACCTCCAAGCAAAAGAGTCAAAACTAATTATGCATTAGGATTTGTTCAGGATCGACAAAAACTTTGCTGGCTACAACCTTCAGTTGCTACGTTTTAATAAGCTTTAAATTAAACAGTTTGCGTTTATAATCTGACTATTTCTGGTGGTTTTTCGAAGCACGCATCCTTGTATGCTTTTTGGGTTGTTGTGCCATGAAATGAAATAGCATAAAACTAAATATGCATTAGGATTTGTTCAGGATAGACAAAAACCTTTCAGGATACAATCTTCAGTAGCTACGTTATAGTAAGCCTAAAATAAAACTGTTTTCGGTTACAGTTTGCTCATAAGTTTGCATTCCCTGGCAGAAATTTTAAAATATTGGCAATGATTTTGAAAATATGACTGATCATGCAAAATAACTGTCTTTTATTTAAGGATAGTGATCATATGAAGCCATTTATTATCACATAGTTGTTTGGCTCCTTTTTAAATCATAATGAAAACAGAAATCACCCAGATGGCCCAGATCAAAAGTTTACATACTCTTGAATGTTTGGCCGTGTTACAGACACACAAGGTGACACACACAGGTGAGAATGGCAGTTAAAGATGAATTTCCCACACCTGTGGGTTTTTAAATGGCAATTAGTGTCGGTGTATAAATAATCAATGAGTTGGTTAGCTCTCACGTGGATGCACTGGGGAGGCTAGATACTGAGCCATGGGGAGCAGAAAAGAACTGTCAAAAGACCTGCGTAACAAGGTAATGGAACTTCATAAAGATGGAAAAGAATAGTAAAAATACATCAAAAGCCTTCCAAATGCCAGTCAGTACTGTTCAGTCACTTATTAAGAAGTGGGAAATTCAGGGATCTCTTGATACCAAGCCAAGGTCAGGTAGACCAAGAAAGAGTTCAAGCACAACTGCAAAAGCTGCGCATGGGACGCTCTTGAAAATTCCAGCAAAACAATGACCCTTAGCATAAGGCCAAGTTGACCCTCCAGTGGTTACAGCAGAAAAAGGTGAAGGTTCTGGAGTGGCCATCACAGTCTCCTGACTTTCATATCATCGAGCCACTTTGGGGAGATCGTAAAAATGCGGTTCATGCAAGACGACCAAAGACGTTGCAAGATTTTGTCAAGACGAATGGACAGCTATACCACCTGCAAGAACTCAGGGCCTTATAGAAAACTATTACAAAGACTGCACGCTGTCATTGATACTAAAGGGGGCAATACACAGTATTAAGAACTAAGGGTATGCAGACTTTTGACAGGTGTCAGTTAATTTTTTCTTTGTAGCCATGTTTTGTTTTATGATTGTGCCATTCTGTTATGACCTACAGTTGAATGTGAATCCTATAAGAAATAAAATACATGTGTTTTGCCTGCTCACTCATGTTTTCTTTACAAATGGTACATATATTACCAATTCTCCAAGGGTATGCAAACTTTCGGCACAACTGTATATTGCGACAATTTCTGGTGGATTTTCAAAGTACGCATTTGTGCCTGCTTTTTGGGGTAATATAGGCTGGCTCACAACCCCTTGGGAAGTAAAAGAGGAGGGGTTTCCACTATTTTCTCATCTTTTCACTTGACAAAAAAGTCAGTTATCGTCATCTATATTCATAGTTATTGTTTCAATGTCATTCATGAATGAAAGAAAAACAAGCGTTGTTGTGCCATGAAATGACATAGCTTTGGCAGTGTAACAATTATTAACAATAATCTGTAAGCATTTGGGCCCTGAGGAGACCTATTGCTGTAGTTTTGAAGGTGAAATGTATTCCCATTCTTGCTTGATATTGGATCTCGGCTGCTCAACAGTTCAGTGTCTTTTTTCCACCGTGCCATTTTTGATCCAAATGTTTTCAATGAGAGACAGGTCTTGACTGCAGGCAGGCCAGTTTAGCACCTGGACACTTTTACTACGAAGCCATGTTGTTGTAATATATGTAGAATGTGGTTTGGCATTGTCTTGCTGAAATAAGCAAGGACTGGATGATAGCATATGTTGCTCCAAAACATATACATATTGTTCAGTATTAATGGTGCCTTCACAGATGTGCAAGTCACCCATGCCATGTGCACTAATGAACCCCAATACCATCACAGATGCTTGCTTTTGAACTGTGCACTGATAAGTCGGAAATATAGGGATTAAATGATTGGCACATCATTGCATTCTGTTTTATGTACATTTTACGAAGACCCGCAACTTTTTAGGATACAGGGTTGTATTACAGACTACAACTACTTTGCAGTGTCTCCCTTTTTACTATACAGACAGTTACGGAATGGATATTGAGACTTGATCTAGTGTTCTGGGCCTATCCCCAGAGCAGAACTAATATCAAGCACTGTCATTAGAACACAGCCACAACACAATGTCCCAACCTGTTCTGATAGACTAGACATAGCATAATATACATAAATCTGGGACATTCCATATACTGTGATATCTTACAGTACATGAGAAGAGTACAGGCAGTGGTACATGCTTTTACAATTAAACAGACAGGAGTTGTAGTCATGGATGGTAGCTGGGTGGTAAAAATTATTTTGCTAAAGTTTGTGATTAAAATTCACGAAGAGGATACAAAACATTCCTTACAAGCCAGCTAACTTCAAAGGTGTATTATTTCCAGGCTAATACGTTCAGTGCCTAATAGCCTGGGAGTGGATAATGTTAATTTCACATTAAGCAATAAGAATTAATGCCTAAAAGTTTTAGCAAATTCATAAAATATTTTGTTTTCACAGTTAACATTTTTGTAGATGATAAAAAAAACAACATTAATTTAGCTAACTGCATTGTAATATCTCCTAAAGTAACATGCACTAAATTGAGTGTCCCAAATTCACATATAATGTACTGTATAACTACCCCTGCGACAGGGTTGAACCTGCACAACATACTCTACAACAAGGGTCGGCAACTAAAAATACAGATATAACACATACTAGAACATAAATGAAATGACAGTAATCACTTTCAGATAAAACATCTAGGATAGTTTTCTGTCTGAAAAGATGTAATGTATGTGTTCTATTTTTACACATAGAAATGTTTACTCCAAAGTTTAAGATATTTTCATTTCATACAAGCAGTGATGGGAATTCTGAGAGGTGTATCCCGGTGCAATTGCATATTATGCTGCACTGCGTAATTTTTCTTTTCTTCAAATAAAAAATATTTTTGCTGTGACACAAAAAGCTATATTCATGTTACCAAAAACGTGCGTCTTAAATTGTCTTCACAGCTTAAACTTAACCTGGTTACCACAAGGTGTTATTTCCTTAATAATGGGAGTTGAGACATACCATTAACAGCATAAGAAAGTGAAGAATATTAATTTTAATGATCCAATAGCCTGCTTTTATCTTTGGTTTTCTTTTGGCCTGTTTTTAATTTGTGCGTTTAAACTTTGTGGGCATTCTTTGGCTAAACATGAAAACAAGCAGAAGAATACATTTTCCTTATTTCTTGCCTTTTCCATTCTAGCACTGGCCTTCAGTGAGGACTAACATACAGTACACTATAGGCCTAATAGTTTGTCTGTAATAGACACAGCAATGACACATTCATTTCTTTATGCCTATTTGTATTTCAATACGGTTGTATAGTTATTATTACTGATTTGTGTCTTTGTATAGTGTTATTATTGATTGATTGTGTCTCTTCTATATATATATATAATTACAGTTTTTTTTACTATTAACTGCACTGTTGGGAGTAGGAAAATCAAGCATTTCATTGCCATAAATTGTTATTGAAAATGACACTAAACCCTTTGAATTAGAGTTTGGAATTGTATTTATAATCTAAAGCTACATTCAGATTCTGAAGCTACAGAGACTACAATTACTACATTTTACAATGTGCTTTAGCTACTCATCACATATGAGTCATATTGAATAGAAAATAGCCAATAAATGCTTAATAAGAACTTGTTCCCGCTCTGCAAAAACATCAGTAGCTATAGGAAGTCACCACACCCAAAAGTATAACAGCCTGAGATGAAAACATATTTTTCCAACTTTATTTACACACAGTGACCCAAAAATCCAAGTGAAAAGAATAATCAAGAAAATATATCAACATTCAAACAGTAAACTACCCTATTTGGATAAGTGAACACCGCCCTGTGCTAATACTTGGAAACACATTTTGGTTGAATTACAGATAGGAGTCTCTTTGAATACTTTACATCTCTACTAACTTTGCACACTAAGACTGTGCAATTATGTACCCATTCTTCCTTGCAGAGCTCATTATCACTATCAAGCTCATTCAAATTGAATGGTAACCAATTATGGACTGCGCTCTTTCCACAGATTCTCAATTTAGGTTGGGGCTCTGACTCGGCCACTCAGTGACATTCACCTTCTTGTCCTTCAGTCTCTGTACGGTTGCTTTGGGATATTGTCATGTAAAAACTGCAACTACCTTCCCATTTTCAACTTCCTGGCAGAAGGCTGTTGGAAATATGTTGGTATTTTGCAGTGTACATTTTCCTTTTGATCCTTAAAAGTGCTCCAGTGCCTGCTGAAGAGAAACACCACACAACAGGATGCTGCCACTATCATGCTTTACTGTAGGCATGGCGTGCTTTGGGTGGAGAAATATATTGGGTTGATGCAAGACATTGTTTTGCATTCACGCCAAAAAGTTGACCTATTCAAAGTGTATTTTACTTTTAGGGTATTTCTTTTTTAGATTTTCTTTTTCATTTGGATATTGTGGGTTTCTGTGTGTTAATAAATCTGGAAAAAGTTTCAATTTCAAGCTATAAGGCACAGGTGTCGAACCGGTTCCACAAAGGGCCGAGTGTCTGCAGGTTTTTGGTTTTTCCTATAAATTGGTTCCTAGTTCATACCTACACAACCAGGTGAGGGTAGAAACTAACCAATCAGTGACCTAATTAACCAATCAAGTACAAGGTGAGAGCAAAAACCTGCAGACACTCGGCCCTCCGTGGAACCGGTTTGACACCTCTGCTATAAGGCAATAAAAGGTGAACATTTGGAAAGAGGATGGTGAATTTCTATGTCCATTCTTGGAGGCCTATGGAGATGACTCATGGGCTGGTTTTTGCTCTGATATACAATATCAAGTAAGAAAAACCTGTTTTTTCTAAAAACGTGTTTTCACTTTGAAATGATGAGGTATTAGGTGTAGATCAATGGCAAAACAAATATATTTAATCAATTATAAATTAAGCATATTACAATACTTTCTGAAGGCACTGTATAAATACATAACGTTATTGTCCTGGAGTTGTGCAGGTGCATGGATGACTCCGCTATAACAGTGAGAGGTTTCTGGTGTTGGCTAATTGTAACCATCCATTGGCTAAGTAAGGTAACATAATAATACTTTTGTTCCAATTACACTAATAAAATCCCCAATGTAAACCATATACATTGCTCAAAAAAAATAAGGGAACAAATAATCATCACAGTATAACACCAAGTCAATGAAACTTCAGGGATATCAAACTGTCAGGTTTGGAAGCATAAGCAATTGTGAATCAGTGTCACCTGCTTTGGTGCAAATGAAAGTGACAACAAGTGCACTGGAGAGGCAACAGCAAAACAACCCCCAAAAAGGAAATGGTTTTGCAGGTGGTGGCCACAGACAATTGCTCTCTCCTTATCCTTCCTGACTAATTCTTCTCTAATTTTGTGTTTCGCTTGTCACTACTGGAACCATGAGGCAGTCCCTGCAGCCCATTCTGGTTGCACAGGTAGTCCAGCTCCTCCAGGACGGCACATCCATAGGTGCTGTCGCAAGAAGGTTTACTGTGCCACCATGTACAGTCTCAAGAGCATTCGCCAAAGAACACCAGAATTGACAGGTCAGCCAATGGCACCCTGTTCTCTTCACAGATGAGAGCAGGTTCACACTGAGCACATGTGACAGGTGTGAAAGAGTCTGGAGACGCTGTGGTAAACTTTATGCTGCCTGCAACATTATACAGCATGACCGGTTTGGCAATGGGTCAGTGATGGTCTGGGTAGGCATATTCTTGGAGGGTCGCACAGACCTTCACATGCTAGCCAACGGTACCCTAACTGCTGTTAGGTACCGGGATGAAATCCTCAGACCCATTGTCAGACCTTACACTGGTGCAGTGGGCTCTGGGTTCCTCCTGGTGCAGGACAATGCCCGGCCTCATGTGGCCAGAGTGTGTAGGCAGTTCCTGGATGATGAAGGCATTCTCATCAGGAGCATGCCCAGATGTTTTCGGGGCCATGCATACTACTGATTCACATCATGAGTTGCCATGATGAAATTTATGCAAGTTGGAACAAGCTGTGATTTCAATTGTTTACTTAGATTTTTGGTGTGAGTTTGACTCCGGCCCTCATTCGGTTGGTGATTTTGGTTTCCATTGACCGTTGTTACATTCTCAACAAATTACTATATTTTCAGTAAAGATTTTGATCTTTAATATATTTCGTTCATTGAGACCCGATGTGTGCTTTAATTGTTCCCTTAATTTCTTGGAGCAGTGTATTATTCATTTATAATTTTTGTAGTGATGTAGGCCAATTTCTCTGTGTGTCCAATAGTTGGGACAATGAGCTCAAAATCATTAGCTTGCTAGCAAGAGAAAATGTCCCTCTCAAAGTCTTAAGAAAGGTGGATCAGGAATAGCTCAGTTTTGTGGGGTAAATTCCTACTTTGTAAACAATATGTGAGGCTTTAGGTAAGACATTACACATTTTTACTACCCCCCCAAAAAATATTTAAGAGAATATTTTAAGAGAATATTTAATATTTAAGAGAACCCAACTAAAAAAGCCTGCTTGTTGCTGACCCCTGCAGTTCCACAATAGTATACTGAACTCCACATGATGCTGCATACACACACACAAACAAACACATACACAAACACCACCATGGCAATGAATGCAGCACTTCCAGCAACATTAATTAACAATTACCACCACTGTTACCACAACTGACTACTACAACTTCACTGTACAAGACAAATGGTGCGGTGGACACACAGAAAACATTGACACGTATAAACCTCTAGAGGGAGCCATACTCGTCGTTGAGTGGAGCAGCCTTGGCCAGACTGTCTAACTCTTCCAGAGCTGGGGGGCCTGATGCCTGGAGGTCTGCCCCGATCTCATCTCCGTTAGCCATGGAGGAGAAGGAAGGGACAGGGGCAGAGGATGGAGTGGGACTATTCTGAAACCTACTGCGCTCTGCTTGGGGCAGGGAAGGGCTCTCGATCTCCACCCCATTGGTCAACTCTGCCTCTGGACCTTTGTGCTCTGTGGTGGTGGGCTTGTGGGTGAAAAGATCAGGTGTTGGAATGTCGTCGGCAGTAGAGGGAGGTGTGATGGTGACCGTTGGGGCAGCAGGTGTGCCAAAGCATGGGGCTATAAGAGCGGTCGGGGCAGATTTGGGAACAATTGAAGGAGTAGGAGTGAGAATCTCTGAGAAATGAGGGGCGGATGCACTTGCATTCTCGTGAATCATAGCAGCAGTTATGTCAGCAACAGGGCCAGGAGTAGAGTTTGTGTCAGCGGCCGTGAGAGTGGAAGCCGTAGGAACAGGGGATGGGCTATCAGGTGCCACAGGAGCAGATGTCCTGGTGTTTGGGGCAGGGGAGGGAGAGTCTGGGGCATCAGGGGCCTTTTTCCTGGGGACCACTGTGGGTGAGGGGGTGGAGGGGGTCGGTGAGGGGTTCCTGGGAGTGGGAGGAGATGGAGCGGGTCTGTTAGAGTTTCGACGCCGGGGCGGTATCGGAATAGGGGACCGTTTAGGAGATTTAGGACTGTCAGTGGCAATAACAGCACTGGCAGGCATTTTGTCCTCCCCTCTCGGAGAGGTGTCTCCTAGTAAATCTACCAGGGGGGCTGTGATGTCAGACGCAGAAAGGAGGGGGGTTGTGTTGGACTCGGTGGCGGGGTCTGGGGAGGGAGCAGGCAGGGGGTCAGTGGCGAGCGCAGATAGGCTACAGGTGAGGGCGGTGCTCTCACTACATGGGCTGTCCTGGGCGGGGTCATAGGTGGTGTTGGCGGTGTCAGAGTTGGTGGCTACGGAGGAGAGCGTGTCCAAAGCCAGGACAGCAGTGTGAGCCGCTAGCCTGGTAGAAAGAGCAGGGAGAGAACAGAGACAGGCACACTAGACACTGAGGTGACCAGGACACACACTGTTGGCACTGGGGAACCGGGGGGGAGAAGAGGAGCAGTCCGGGTGTCGGGGTCAGGGGAACTATGCTTATACATACACAAAGAGCAGCCAAAAACGGAAAGGAGAGAGAAAGGATACACACGAGGGTTCCATGCGGTGAGTGCACACCAAGTTACAAAGGACACTTCCCATGCAAAGACCAACGCAGAGAACATTTAGGGTCGACTAAACGGAAAACAGAGAGGTCTTTCTAAAGAACATCACAGAACTACACAGGACCACCTGAAGGGTTGAATAGTACCAGACAATCAATTTGTTTTTCAATGTCACAGTTCTGACACAGATTTAAATCGAGTTCACCATATACAGGAGGGGAAATCACAGTGGATCTATCCACATCTGACTGGTATCCATTCAACCTTTGATACTGAAAAGCAAAGTCCTCCTGAGAAATTTCCAGAGAAAATCCTCCTGAGAAAATTATATTTTTGCAGCAAAAAACTAAACAAAAAACATCTCCACGCCCTCCCCAAGTAACAAAAATAACACACAATGGCTCTTCACACTGCACATTCTTAGCCCAGGGTTATACTTATCCCTGGGTTAAAACCAGCCTAGGGTTAGTTAACCCTCCTTCCACAAAAGCATGAGCTAAGTGCAGTGTGAATGAGACTATACAGCAATTTCAAACAAAAGGATAAAAGACATGGGCACAGGACGGTGCGCTCTGCTTATAGGAATCACACACTTACAAACTGCCTATGGTCAAACAGTTAAACAGCTCTGAGCCATGAATTAGAAATGATGTGATTCTTACAAGATGAGTGTACATACTTGTAGCCCAAAAACTGTGTGTGCGTGTGTGTGTTATACTCACTCTGGCTCTGTAAGGGGTGTGGTCTCATTGGGTTCCATGGGTCCTCCTGCATTGTGATTGGCTGTGCACTCATCTTCTGTCCTCACCTCCACTATTGGCTCTTTGGACTCGTCCTTCCTGTGGACAGAGAGATATCTGGGATTAGGCATTTTGTTGGATCACACAAGATCTCAGTGAGATATAACTATTATATAAAATGACCTGCTTAATGTATATATTACATACATATGTAATGGGGATGATGCAATGTCTAAATACAGTAGACAAGCCCATGTCTATATCTGTGTTAAAGGAGGATCTAACAGTGGATTTTCATTAAATTCTCCAAGATGTATTAACTGTAACAGACCCACAGTGTCCAACTAGAGACCCCATTGTTAAATACACATACAAAACAACAAACTAAATAATCCTGAGGAAATACCCCCACGTGTTTCAATGTCATATTCCATTGTTCTGACAAATTTCCATTGACCTCTTTACTAAATATATTGGCCATTGGTTGGTCCAAAGCAGGGCCCTGGAGTAGTTTGCCACCCGAAGACACTCACATGAATGCAGCCGTGCCCTCCTCTAGGTTGTGTCCCTTGGCCCCGCTGCCTGGCTTGCCACACAGGCACATGATGAGGCCACACTTGTTGGTGAAGTAGCAGGTCACGTCCACAGCCAGGAGCAGCAGGACAAATGCCACAATGAGGATGCCTGCAATGATGCCGGTGGAGAGGGCAGACTCACCGTCCATATCTACAACGCAAGGCCGGGAGACACCGCGTGACTCACTAGGAATACATGGCACGGGTGGGCAACATGTGCATGTGGGCATACTGTGAAATGTAAACCATTTGTATAAAACGGTTTCATGAAACTGAGACAACTCACCTTTCATGCATATTGACATTCGGAAGAGATCGAATCTACCTAATTGCTTTGCATACTATGATCTGCTCAAATTGGGACACTACCATGTCTCTGACCAAGCTCAAACAAATATCACACACAACTTGATAGTTGGAACATTAACGGCATACTGTGAACCATATTTAAATAATCTGGCTACTAATACATGGAAAAAAATGTATATATTAAATCAACTTTATTTGATATTAGTGAAAACAAAAGACACCTGAAGAAAATGCTTAATATGTGCTTCCATATAATGAATGTGGGGCTAGCTAGTAAACACGGCACACAACACATCATCTCTAGCAGTATCTGTAGGTTTAATTCTAAAATGGGCACCCTGAATGTCAGCTTCCCAAGTCTTCTTCTGACCTTATGATATATTTGTGATGCAGTTGTAGAACAAAATATACAGAATTACAGAAAATTTTAAACTGCTAGTATTCAATTACATCGTTTTTCAGGAATCCATGACACACTGAACTGCTTCAGTTCCCAATTCATCAACATCACTTCAAGTACAAGTAAACATTGTATCACAATAGAACAATGTTATTATATTACAATTTGATACTTGGTTAATTAAGTTCCTATATTTTTGTTTGTGTAGAAATAATTATTTGTACAATAAAAAAAAGTTCATAAAAGTCTTGACAGTACATTGAATATACTAAGTGAAGAAACAAATCCATCCTTCATGTGAGCTGACAGGTGTGGTGCTCGCCACCATTCACTCATTGCTGTACCACTTTATTCATAATTCATAATAAACACTACAACTCTTCCAATAACCTGCTAGGGTTCATGAATGTAAACTGGAGCTCCATTCAGTTCTCTACTGTGTACAGCTGCTACTAGCTGCACTATTCCGCTGAGTGGAGTGATGCAGTACTGGGCTGTGGCAGACAGCTGGTACTAGCCTAGTCCCAAATATATTTGTGCTGTATAGAAGTTGGCTATGAAGCACAAACACATCTGAAGCCAGGCAAAGCCGATACTACTGCATTTGGTTCAGTCAACTGAGTTGGTGTGTTCTCTAGTTATCCTCCCATATTTTGACAGACATCCCCCACCCACCCCGTCTGTCTGTCTGTCTGGCTGTTTCTGTCTGTGTCGGTCTCTTCCATGACATCCATTCAGAGAGACATACAGTCAGGGCAGAGAAAGGCAGGCTTTCTTTCCTCTCAGGGTGTGAGGGAAGTCCATTGCCTCCCATAACTATCTATGAGAGCACGGACACCATTACTACAGATAGGATGAGGGAGATCAGCATGTAGGTCACAGAAGAACAACCCTGGGTCACTGTTTTAGGCCAAAATAAAGCCAACATAAACACATACAACCACAAAAGAACAATACATAATGACAAATATGTGTAAGTAGTGAAGTCCACCAGTGTCCAAAACCAGGCAACAGGATGGACACAGAGACAGGAGAGGAAGGGGACAAATGGGGGGGGGGGGGGGGGGGGGTGAAGAGGACATGGACAGACAAAGTGGGAAGATGGGAAGAGAGGGAGAAGAGAAAAGAGAAAATGTGTCAAATTTAAAAAACAAAAACTTGAAGTACAAAATAAAAGTTAAAGAAGTCGTTTCCACTGGCATTGTGTTTTTTAAAGCAAAAGCAAGGGAAAGCGGACTAGACCATAAAACAGGAGAAAGGAAACCGGGGTTTGAAAGGTTATGAATGGTATGGCTATTAGTTTGAGATGGGAGTTAGAATGGGAAAAACTATCACGATAAGTGAGAGATGGAGGGTATTTCCTGTTTCAATAATTAACTCTGCATCACATGATCCTAGTAGGGCTCAGCTGCAGCAAAGCTCTGACGTGTAGGTAGACACAAGTGTCCATAGGTGTCAGTAAAAGCAGTCGGTTTTAGCTAGCTAACATGTTATGCTACAGAAAGGCTACTGCGTCCGGTAAGGCTGTGTTTCTCAATACTGCTCCTGGGCGCCCCCCTGCCCTGCATGTTTTAGATCTCTCCCTGCTCTGTCACACCCGATTCAAATGATCAGCTCATTATCCAAATCCTTCACGAGCTACATCAGGTGTGTTATGGCAGGGAGAGATCGGAAACATGCAGGGCAGACGCTAACATGCATAACATGCATTAGCGTTCAGGAGCAGGGTTGAGAAAGACTGCGTTAAGGGCTAAATCTGTAGAAACAGACTACATTCTCACAAACACAAGACACACTGTACCCATCACGGTCGTAGGTAACCCTTTGTCCATGTCGGAGGCAGCCTGTCATGACACTGAGAAGGCAGACTTACACAGTGTATCATACCCATATTTTGTTGAATTCTTGAAAATGGAAAACTGCACAATATATGACCCCTCTTGGAAAAACAGAGAGTTTCAGTTAGAAAGGTTTAAAGCATTCTAGTGCACAGTGAAAGCCCACCAACAGCTCTGACCAACAGCTCTGACCAACAGCTGGATAGTTAGTTCATTCTTTATAATGGTATGGTCAGCAATATGTGGAAAACCCAAAAGGACATTTTATTGGGACTGATTTAAAGTCTGCGGTCTCAGCTCTGTGTGGCAGTGCCAGTGCCCTGTACTCCGTGTGTGGGGGAGGTGTACCTGGGATGGCAGCAGGTTCTGGAGAGGTTCTGAAGGTCAATACTCCAGGTTTGGACTTCCCCTGCTGGTTCTCTGCCACCACAAACACATCGTACTCCGTGTCCCACTCCAGCGCGCTCAGTACCACATACTCACTGCCACTGGGAAGCCTGATCTCTGGCTTCCAGTCAGTCTGAAGTTTCTGAAGACACAAAATAGACCCAGGTCAGCTTAATAATAAAAAACAGTAAATCTTTTTAGGGTACATATTTTGTTAAATATGCACGTGTACAGGAACAACCATATTTTTCATGACTTTTTTGCACATATGAATGGACATTGTCCACAGTGTTTTGTACAGTGCCCCATACTCACTGGATTATGGTGGACTAGGGTGTATATATATTCACTGGTTTACAGTTGACTGGGGGTATGAATATTCACAAATTTATAGTGGATTAGGGTATATGAATATCCAATGATTTATAGTGGACTAGGGTGTATGAATATTCACTGATTTATAGTGGACTAGAGTGTATGAATATTCACTGATTTATAGTGGACTAGGGTGTATGAATATTCACTGACTTACAGTATCTCAATATTTTTAAAATATTTGAGTATATCTTTTCATGCGACAACACTGAAGAAATGACACTTTGCTACAATGTAAAGTAGTGAGTGTACAGCTTGTATAAAAGTGTAAACACACAGCCATTAATGTATAAACCGCTGGCAACAAAAGCGAGTACAACCCTAAGTGAAAATGTCCAAATTGGGCCCTAAAGAGTCAATATTTTGTGTGGCCACCATACTTTTCCAGCACTGCCTTAACCCTCTTGGGCATGGAGTTCACCAGAGCTTCACATGGTGCCACTGGAATCCTCTTCCACTCCTCAATGACGACATCACAGAGCTGTTGGATCTTAGAGACCTTGCGGTCCTCCACCTTCCGTTTGTGGATGCCCCACAGATGTTCAATAGGGTTTAGGTCTGGAGACATTCTTGGCCAGTCCATCAACTTTACCCTCAGCTTCTTTAGCAAGGCAGTGGTCATCTTGGAGGTGTGTTTGGGGTCGTTATCATGTTGGAATACTGCCCTGCGGCCCAGTCTCCAAAGGGAGGGGATCATGGTCTGCTTCAGTATGTCACAGTACATGTTGGCATTCATGGTTCCCTCAATGAACTGTAGCTCCCCAGTGCCGGCAGCACTCATGCAGCCCCAGTCGAGGCCTGTTCCGAGTGGAACCTATCTTATTAAACCACTATACGGTCTTGGCCACAATGATGCAGCTCAGTTTCAGGGTCTTGGCAATCTTCGTATAGCCTAGGCCATCTTGATGTAGAGTAACCATTATTTTTTTCGGATCCTCAGAGAGTTCTTTGCCATGAGGTGCCATGTTGAACTTCCAGTGACCAGTATGAGGGAGTGTGAGAGCGATGACACCAAATTTAACACACCTGCTCCCCATTCACACCTGAGACCTTGTAACACTAACAAGTCACATGACACCGGGGAGGGGAAATGGTTAATTGGGCCCAATTTGGACATTTTCACTTAGGGGTGTACTCACTTTTGTTGCCAGCGGTTTAGATATTAATGGCTGTGTGTTGAATTATTTTGAGGGGACCGCAAATTTACACTGTTTTACAACACTTTACATTGTAGCAAAGTGTCATTCCTTCAGTGTTGTCACATGACAAGATATACTCAAATATTTACAAAAATGTGAGGGGTATACTCACTTTTGTGAGATACTGTATAGTGGACTAGGGTGTATGAATATTCACTGGTTTATGGTGGACTAGGGTGTATGAATATTCACTGGTTTATGGTGGACTAGGGTGTATGAATATTCACTGGTTTATGGTGGACTAGGGTGTATGAATATTCACTGGTTTATGGTGGACTAGGGTGTATGAATATTCACTGGTTTATGGTGGACTAGGGTGTATGAATATTCACTGATCTATAGTGGACTAGGGTATATGAACACTCAAGGGGTTTATAGTGAATTAGGGTCTATGAACACTCACTGGTTTATAGTGAACTAGGTAGTGTGTGATAGGTGACCCTCCATCATCCTGCTTGATCCAGTTGACTTTCAGGGAATTGCCCTTAGTTTGGAGTGTTCCCTCCAACTTCGGGGGGTTAGGTTCGCCTAAAAGGACATTGGACATTTAAGGTTAGTAAATGTAAGTGGTTATTCAGAAGGTGTAGAAAGTAAAACCCTTTAATCCTTTTGGGCAGTTTCTCCTGAACCTGTTTCAAAGTTTGGAAGAAAATTATTTTAGCTCTATGTTGTCTTATTGCGGTTGCTGTTCACCAGGTGGCGCCATTCCTCCATGCAGTTTTCTAGAGGCAGCAGTCCACTTCTCAAACTAAAATCCCTCACCAACAACTTCAGACACTGCAGCAGTGTGCAAAAATAAATCTCTTAAGTAGTTATAAAGCAGTTAGACATGATGGGATAGAACAAAGCAACAGGAGTGTATTTGTGCTCTGCACACTACATTCGAGTGACAAACAGGGGTTAGTACTCAAACAGTGTGGTAAATCAGTAAGCAGGATGGGATAGTTTAATCAGATGGTATTTCTCTGATTAAGTAATTAATACGTTAATAGGATGAATGTCCCTCATTACAATCTTTTAAATATTTTTTTTCACAGTTCATCTGTAGAGAACTCAGCATAATATATCCCTATGCAGGTCACTGTCTCACTTCAGAACAGGCAAAGATTCCACCTGCACTGACTGGTTAAGAGATGTGTGCAGGTCCGACAGGCTGTGGCACGTCACAAGGTGAACCGCTACACATGATTGGTTGACAAAATATGGAACTAAATGGGAAATGTTTGAATCTGGACATTTACTGTATATGATATGAATGACTGTCCGGTAAAATGAAGATCCTTCTGATGAAAATTTAGAACAAAGAATTACCTTCTGCAGAGCGGTTGACATCGTCAGCACCATGCAAGCCACATGATGACAGTCACATGAAACGCACACATGCGGTTTGTTGAAAGAAAAGTGAAAACAGGAAAGATATAAAAATAGACAACATAAACAGTCAGACTTGCAGACAAAAATAAAACTGAACCTGAGGATTAACACAAAACAACACTGAATACACAAGCAGGGGCCAGTGACAGGTTTTCCTCTGGGAGAGTAGCTTTGGTTCTAGATTTAAATTTTAAATCAATCGATTTTTCAAATATCTAATACAAAGATAGGGTCCCAATCATTCTCCAACAAGACAACAACAGAGGAAACGCTGCAGTATTTCCAATAAAGACATACGTATTGGAAATACTGAAAAGGGACAGCAGCCTTGAAAAAGGGGACAGAAATAAAAATGCATTCCCACCCCAATACAGACAGACACATTGAAGTCTTAGTTGCACATGTAAACCCTACATAAGACATGATAACACAATCCTTTCAAGACTGTAATATCATTAAATTACAAAAGCTTCTTTCTGCCGAAGGTAATAGGTTTTTTTCTAGGATAAATGGGTTGCTATAACAGTGGCACATGCTAACTATTAATAATAACTATGATCAATAGGCCTAAACTCAAAATAACCACAAAACAAACCTGAGTCCTCAGTGAAAAAATTAAATATGCCATCTAAGGAAGCATATGAAAGAAGAGATATAAGGCAAAAAAAAAAAAGGCTTCACAGAAAGATAATACTGTATGTCTGTCAAAATGTGTTTAGGTCAGAGTGGTCAGAGAACATAAAGAAAAAGAAACATTAAACATTATTTAATGGGTGGCAGATGGCTTGGTGGTTAGAGCATCTAAGCAGTAACCAACATAAAACCAGTAATCCTCTCAGTAAACTAGTAGTCCCTCCAGTACACCAGTAAGTTAACAAATGTGTCCTTGAGCGAGACATTTATTAAATAAAAATGTAAATATAATGACTGTCAAAGTTATATGGAAAAGAGGAGCCATAGGCACCAATGAAACTTTTTGAATATGATAAATCATTTTAAAAATTGAGAAACACTCAGACAGTGCAAAGTTTTATCTAATACTCATAAAAGTGGGTAGGATGATGATGAATATGAGCCACTTACTTGTGTAAGAATAACCTGAGCCGTCCAACAGAAAAATGGATGAGAAAAAATGAATAAACAAAATGGCCAACAACAGTAAGAAAAAAGAAATGAAACTTAAAAGGATAAAAACTCAAGGCTTTTGATAGCAGCATCAAACAACAAACAAGAATGAAAATGTCCTTGGATGCAAAAGTTGAATTCTGCATGCAGGACATGGCATAACATTCCTGAATTAGTAAGGGTCAGACATTTCACTCCCTCATACTGCCAACCAGCAGGGGGCAATCAAGTGTCAGAAGGAAAAAGTAGTAAAAAGGTGGTTGTCATCCTGGCAGGGAAGATTCAAGCCTACAGTCCATAAGCTACATGCTTTGCTGATAGGTTTGTAAGCACAGCATTGGGAAATGTTTCTTATTTAAAGGTGCTGACCAACATGCCTATGGCACACACAAAGAGGTACTCACAGATTCATTCTAAAGGGGAGGTACAGGTGGTGGCAAGGTGAGGTAGAGGTTGTGGTGCTGTTGATGAGGTGAGAAGGGATGCCTGTAGTACGTGTGTGCGTGCGTGTGCGCTTACGGACAGGCGTGTAACTTACGGACAGGCTCTGTTTTGAAGACCACAGCGGGGCTCGTTTCACCCTCTCCCTTTCCGTTAATGGCTGACATCTTCACCTCGTAGTTGGTGTCAGGTTTCAGGCCTGTGATGGTAACTTCACTCAAAGCTCCTGAGAGCACAATTGAAAAGGGCAATTACAAATCAACAGCCGACTCAGCATTCTGACAGAAATACTACATCACTGCTGAACTAAAAGAAGCATGGACGCAATAATTAAAAAAACCTTGTTCGATGGGAACAGTCATTTTAAGGGGAAAAAAATACACAAATAATAAAGCATACTTTTCTGTCCCTTATCATCTTATTATCTCTACCCATGAAGATACCCTGTCTTGGCCATTCCCTCACCTCCTTGGACCTCATAGAGCCTCTGAGCCCAACTGCCCCTGCCCACAGACTTCCACTCAGCCCGGTAACGGAGAATGGGTACGCCCCCGGTGGCATCTGGCTCCTGGAACTCTACCCTGGCTGAGCTGGAGAAGGCTTCCACAAGCCCAAGGGCCGGCGCTGACGGGACGTCTAGAGGAGCAGAATCACACAGCAAAGGCACTCATTTCACTTCCCTCTTGAATTGCACTTGAAGCCCAGTATTGAAGTCATTTGGAATTTGAAGGCTTGGCTACGAATTGTAATTACAACGGACCAGCCTGAATGAGGAGGAACTCCTTGGACTCGGTACCAATCTCATTGGAAGCGGTACAGTTGTAGCTCCCAAAGTCATTCTCAGATTCTGGAGTAACCTTGATCAGAGGACAGAATCAATATATGAAGGTTACTGATGGCAGCAGAGTAATACAAACACACCACAAGGTGACTGAAGTCCGTGATTCAGTTTGTCATTCGTCCATTAGAGGTGTCTATTTTTATTCCTCTCCCTGTGCTTTTCATCAACTGAATAATACATAGCATACTCAGTTTCTCCACAAAGGGATTGGGGAAAGTCCTGGAAATTCTTGTTCCAGCACATCAAATCTTCATGACCAGGAGTGTTCTTAATTTTGTCAGTTGGTGTGTGTGCGCGCGCGTGTGTGTGTGTGTGCTCTGAGTGTGTCTCTACCTCCAGGTAGCTGGCCGCGGTGCTCTGGAAGACCCTGATGTTGGTGACGTTAGCGTTGGGAAGCTGAAACCCATCTCTAAGCCACTGTATGGACACATCACTGGGGTGGGCCTGGACCTCACAGCTGATGTTAGCCGGATTCCCCTCCCAGGTATACACCGTCACTGAGCCCTGGATCTTTGGAGCATCTGTGGAAGAAAGGAACCAGTGACTTGAATAAGAGATCTGCTCTTTCTTAAACTGACCCGATTCCCTAGGGTAGAGGTTCCCACACTTTTCTGGTGAATGGACCACCAATCACATTTTGACCTGCACATAGTACCCCTCGAACTACCCCCTTATGTGCATTTTGCCAGTAAGACTATGGCCCCACAGGTCCTCTCCGGTACAGTCCTAGAATCCCTGTTTAGGGAACACAGTGACAGGGCTGAGACGGTCAGGTTCTTACAGCTGACTTCCAGGTAGGCTGCTTGAGAATCCACTCCGATTGCGTTGCGTGCCGAGCAGAGGTAGTGTCCCGCGTCAGTGAACCGTGCGTACTTCAGAGTGAGGGAGGACACACGAGCATCACTCCTCACCACTACATTCCCATCCAGACTCTACAGGAGGACAGGAAATCACAGGTTAGCAAGCAACAGAGCCTGAACATAGTACATCAACGTCATTACCAAGCATTACTGAGAGCCCATACATGTTAAAACATAATGAACTCTGGGTATGGAGACAGAAGACTGTAGCAGTGAGGGCTTTTCCTATGGCTGTACACATGGAGACAGAGATAGATAAAGAGAGCATATCACATGCTCTCTGTGTGTATTAAATAATGACGTGTTCAGCACATATTACAGCCTCTCTGTAAGGACTAAAGAATGACGTGTAGAGCGCATATCACAGCCTCTCTGTAAGATCTAGTGAGAGATGTGTACAGCGCATATCATAGCCTCTCCATAAGGATTAAAGAGAGATGTGTACAGCGCATATGGCCACTCTGTAAGGACTAAAGAGGGATGTGTACAGCGCATATCACATCCTCTCTGTAAGGACTAAAGAGAGATGTGTACAGGAAAAATCACAGCCTCTATGTAAGGACTAAAGATGGATGTGTACAGCACATATCACAGCCTCTCTGTAAGGACTAAAGAGAGATGTGTACAGGAAAAATCACAGTCTCTATGTAAGGACTAAAGATGGATGTGTACAGCACATATCACAGCCTCTCTGTAAGGACTAAAGAGAGATGTGTACAGCACATATCACAGACTCTCTGTAAGGACTAGAAAAGAAGCATGCATACTGTAGAATTGTGCATCAATTATGGAAAAAGAAGAAGTATGGATGGAGCCATCAAGAGTTTTTTCATACAATGGTTGTAGAATGAGGTGGATAAAGTCAGTTAACATAAGGATATTTAGGTCTCACCCAGTTAAATCTTCCTACTGTACAGTAGGGTTTGCCATGGACAGGATAATATGCCTAGCTGGCACTTTTACACAGCTTGCTGAGTGAATCATTTTATCGTGTGAAATTCCACTAGACATGAATAATATATTGTTATAAGTGTTGAATTATTTGTGAACTTTCCCAACAGCAACATACTGTCTGTTGTGTACAGTACTGCATACACTCTATAGTTTGTATGCTAGTACTGTACATGACCCAGGTTCTATTCACGCATGCGATAGCAAAGATTCAACCAAAAATTATCTCTTGGTATTTTTGTCATTAGTCCAGATGATACAGTCCCAAATAATATTCCTTGAAAGTAATCAAGTTTTAAGAAATACTATAACACAGCCGGTATCACTGCAATTATACAACCCCGTTTCCAAAAAGTTGGGACGCTGTGTAAAATGTAAAGAAAAACAGAATGTAATTATGTGCAAATCATTTTAGCCATATTTTAAACAGAAGGTAGTACAAATACAACATAGGTAATCTTGAAACTGAGAAATGTTATTGTTTCTTGAATAATACATGCCCACTTTGAATATGAAGCCAGCCACACATTTCAAAAAGCTGGGACAGGGGCAACAAAAACTGGGGAACCTGGTGGAACATCTCACAACTAATTGGGTTGTTTGGCAACAGATCAGTAACATGATTGGGTATAAAAAGAACATCCCAGATAGGATGAGTATTTCTGAAGTAAAGACGGGAAAGGGGTTCACCACTCTGTGAAAGTCGGCACAGGCAAATAGTGCAACAATTTAAGAATAACGTTTCTCAATGTAAGATTTGTGGATATCATTATCTACAGTACATAATATCATTAAAAGATTCAGAGAACCCGGAGAAATCTCTCTATGCAAGGGACAAGGCCGAAAACCAATACTGGATGGCCGTGATCTTCAGGCCCTCAGGCAGCAATACATTAAAAACACAAGCAATTCTGAAGCGGACATCACTACATGGGATTAGGAACATTTCCATTGTCTGTGAACACAGTACATTGCTGCACCCATCAATGCAAGTAAAATCTCTACAATGCAAAGAAGAAACCATATATTAACAAGACCCAGCTATGTCCCCACCTTCTCTGTGCCCGAGCTCATTTAAGATGAACTGAGGTGTAGTTGAAAACTGTCCTGCGGTCTGACAAATCGAAATGTGATATTCTTTTTGGGAATCATGGATGCCGTATCCTGTGGGCCAAAGAGGAGAGGGACCATCCAGCTACTTATCAGCACACAGTTCAAAAGCCAGCATCCATGATGGTATGGGGTTGCATTAGTGCAGATGGCATAGGTGACTTGCACATCCGTGAAGGCACCATTAATACTGAACAATATATACAGGTTTTGAAGCAACATGTGCTGCCATCCAGATGTCTTTTTCAGGGAAGGGCTGACCATTTGCTGGGTGTCAGTATAGCATATTGACATTATATAATGCTGTCATGCATTAACACCAAGTCAAGTTTGTGAGAGGAAATGAGCATGAGAAATTTAACACAACACAGATGTGCTGACTAACTCTGAACAAAGGACCATGGATAGGATGTGTTGCCTGTTTCTGATGGGCCCCATACATCCTGTCCATACCTCCTGCTAGGAGTTGCCCATGTGACTGACATAGGCTCTATGGATAGGCCCACTGACCATAGGTTGGAACATACCATACAAGGGTCTTTTGTAGGATAAACTTGTCTTACTGGAGGGTATTTGACTGTGTAATGGTTGGTTATCACCACTGGCCACCTCCTATGTATCCTGGTATAAAGGACTGTTTGAACTCTGTAATTATTGGAGAGAAAAATGAAAGAGATGGAAGGTCAACATCGTAGCCTCATGCTGAATAAAGATGGCTCTCCACTGACTTCCGGTTGCATTTATTTTGTTCATGGATCAAACTTGGACAGAATCTAACATTTGAATATTTCGTTAAACACCATTAACCATTGTGTTAAACTGAGTAACGTTTCTTACGAAGTTTACCTCCACCACAAATAGTTTCTATGAACTCTATGATTTTTGCCACTGGCTGTTTTAAAAGCCAATTAGCCAGTAATATGTCGCTAGACACCATTATGCATTGTGTTAAACTTAGCAACGTTTTCATTAAGTTTACCTCCACCGCAAATAGCATCTATAAACTGTATGGCTTTTGCCACTGGCCGTTTTAACAGCTTATTTGCCATTCATGAATGACATTCATACAATAACTACTGTATCAATATAGGTGAGGATAACTGATTTTTACGTCAAGTGAAAAGACGAGAATTGTGTAGCCAGCGACTATCCTGGCTACACAATTCAGTGTTTGACTATCCTGAAAAAAAAGACATAATTTGAATATCCACCAGAAATAGTCGCAATATAATAGTAAACTAGTGATGGCCGTTCTTCTAGCAGCAGGATATTATGCTAGCACCACTAACTCAGATTTTCTTTTTCAAAATAAAAGCGATAATATTATTATATACGCCGATATAGTGAACAATTCAGTCTGTCAATCTAGTCTGTCATTTTACGTTTAATGTCTGTTCCAATGTTGCTCTTGTCTGTTTTTACATACGAGATTGTTAACTATATGACCTTCTAAATGTCAATGATGGCTTTTATTGTGATAATGAAAATCTGAGTGCTGCCAGCATAGTATCCTGCTGCTAAAATAAAGCTAATGAAGCCTCATTTGGCCATCACTAGAGTAAACAGTTTCATTTTAGGCATTAGGCGAAGTTTGTCTATTCTGAACAAATCCTCTTTAACCACTGGCCGTTTTAACAGCTAATTGGCCATTTGTAAATTACATTGAGTATCTATCAATATAGGTGACGATATATTTATAATAAGTGAAAAGACAAGAGAATAACGTAGGCAGTGAAGTGTTTGTCGTTCCTGAACAAATCCTTATATCCACCAGAACTGTTTTATTTTAGGCTTCCTATTACGTAGCAACATAAAGTTATAGCCAGAGAGGTTTTTGTCTGTCCTGAACCTCCGGCATAATATTTGTACAGAAGTCGAACGTGGGACCTGTTATTCCGTAGCCCGCGTCTCTAACCACTACGCTATTTAACAAGGGGGAGTAAGAGACATTCACTCTTCTAGGCCGGCTCCACTTAAGCGGTTCGGCAAAATTAGGTGATCCAACAGTGGTAAACATACCCTGTCTCAACGTTTTTGAAACTTGTTGCTGGCATCAAATTCAAAATGGGCATGTATTTTTCCAAAAACAAAAGAAAATCTCAGTTTCAACATTTGATATATTGTCAATTTATTTGTATTTTTATTAAATATAGGGATACAAGATTTGCACATCATTGCATTCTGTTTTAATCTGTATTTTATGCAGGGTCCCAACTTTGTGGGAAACAGGGTTGTATTTCTGAACATTTAAAGTTCTATAGTATATCTTGAACAGGTGATTACCAACATACAAAAAATGTCAGTACTGTGGACAAATACAAAAAAAAACTAATTGAGGAGATTCCAGCCATATACAGTTTAATTCAGCAACATTAATTACAGAGAGCAGTAAAACAAATGCAACACCATGCTGACTGAATTGAATGCTGGGTAAAACCTCAGCTTCAGCTGTAGAACCTGAGCATGTGACATTGGAAGGAGCTAAACAACCTGGTGTCTGCACATCTAGCACCTTCGTAATTCAAAGTATTTGAAACTGTAACTATGCTTCCAGCTTGTAGAATCACAGAAGTTTTTCTTAAGATTCACTGTGAGTTTATTAACCACAGATGAACTTTATTTTCTAGGTCAGGCACTATTTTGTTATTGGTGACACTGAAGAGCCTAGGTCTGGAACTCTCATGTCAATCCAAGCCATGCTAGTTAACTCTGGGTGTTGTAGAAGAGCTTCACTTCTGAAGAATTTTATTTTACATGGCTTTGATTTTCAACCCACACAAATTGAATTTCAACCCTCACACATTGAATTTCAACCTTCACACATTTCACTTGTGTTCAATTAGCAACAGTATTGCCCCAGTCTGGGAGACAAACTAAAACTCCGCCCCGAACGGTGCTTATATACATATTCCCTATGGACTCTGGTCACATGTGAATCAGGAAACTAAATAAGAGTAACCCTTGTTAATTCTGTGTTCAAATTCAATAGAAGCAGTATTGTCTGGGGCACTCATGTTGCCTGAGGAAATGCTTACATAACACAGACAAGGCTGTCCCCTTTTGTATTCCACCCCCATCCTCCTCCTCCTCCCATCTTCTCCAAACACTGACAGGGCTAATTACATCAGAGCTGAATGGCTGGTCAGAGAGTGTGACTGCGTCCCGCCAGCAGTGTACTACACTCACATATGCCACCCCTTCTGTACAGGCAGTCTAAGAGTTCTGCTGATTGAAGAAATACCATCCAAGCAGCTCACTGCTAATGACGTTTTGATGTACAGTAGTAAGTGTACTATCCCTTTTAGGGCATTGTATTTTAATTCCAATGCCTCACCAACAACTAGGGTTGCGAAATTCCAAGACATTCCTTGGCTGGAAGATTTCTGCAATCAGCAGGAAATAAGCTGGAAATCCAGAATTTTCCAATCAGGGAATTTATTGAAAGTTAACAGAAGTTTTGTAACCCAACTGATGTCACTGACAAAAGTCTAGATAAATAACACTGGTGGCTATACAATGATATACCAGACCATGATATACAATCTCATGTTTTGTCCAGCGGAAGAAAATCTCTTATTGTTCATTTGCAATCTGAGAGCATAGATCCATTAAAGTTTCATAACTATGGTTTTCAACAACACAGCCTTCATGAATTATGCAAGGTGGTGGTGCCTATTGGAAACGAGCAATTTTAGCTAAGCTTGATCATTTGTGCAGAGCTTATTCCCTTGAAAACAAACATCTTTCACCTAAGTGTCTGATATCTGGAGATAAAATGAATGAGCAAGGGATAGAAACCTTTATGTTTTTAGGATAATATTTCAAGCTGACGATTCTCAGAGCGAAGCCACTCTAACAAGCCAAAGAGGGACTGATAAGAGTTTCTTCATGAGTTGCCTATAGCAACAATAGAAAACAGTGTTGAACACAATTAGAGTGTAAAAAAGCAAAACGGCAAACAAAGATTGATACATGGGTGTGATATATGGTGGATATTGATGGGTATTAGGTATACTATAGAAGCTATACCTTGTGTTGTTCGGGCCGAGTCCAAGAGGCCTGTAGAGGACACACACATAATAGAACAAAAAGGCAAAAGCAATCCTTAAACAGCAAGGAGTCCGAACCTCACAGCTGGAACAAACACACTGCACGAGCATGCAAAGAAGAAACTGCCTCACTCACTGCTCAGGTTAGTCAAGTGAAGTAGGGCTAACATGAAAACTACAATGCAAGCATGCCATTCATAAAAAGAGGACAATATGGGTGTATCATGTCACATCAACCCTTACCCTCAGCAGCATTAATTAGGCCTTCTCAGCATCAAACTAGAACTAGCCAAGCCAGTGGACTTAACTGACTGTAATGACGTCATTTCAACCAGTTCTGTCTACTGGGTATTTGTTAATGTGCAAATAGACACTCCAATGAAGTTAGCAAGCAGAGATGATTGCAGAAAGGCATATAAAATATATATATATAGATTTTTTATAATAATAAATCATAATTTACATTAACATTCAATGAGGTGAAATATATCAGCACAAAATGGAAAAGATAATTATTCACCACAAAATTTAATCAAATGTGTATATTTTTACACGTAATACTTTTCTCAGAATGATGTCATTCAGGTTTGCATTTTTTTGTTAAGGAAAAACAAAAATACATTAGTAAAGATAACGAATAATGGCCGGCGTAGCAATGAATGGAACAAAGTATGGAAACGAGGTGACAAATAAAATGGTAAACAGCTATTTATCATATAAAAAAATACACAAACAAATACCAAGCCTCCAATCTGCTAAAACTCACTACAGAGAAAAAGGCCTAGAACTAAATTCATTATTAATACATTCAAACAGACCATTCTCCCTCATTTAGAACTGGACACCTCCCAATCCCTCACAGATGAGTGAATAACAAGTGAATTCATCTGTCTTCATTCTGGCATCCAGCTTGAAAGAGTAACCAGTAGCTAGCTACCTCCGTCATTGAGCAACACAACAAACATATTTGCCAAGAGACTCATTACCACTGGCAATAAAGAGCTCAATTTACATTGCAGAGAACATCCACATTATTGAACCTAACTGAATAATAAATTGCCAAATGAAAGACACAACATGAAGACTTCTAGGGAGAAGCTGGAAGGGGGATCTGTTTTGTCATATACGTCCTGTATAAAGTCTGTGTAGCTTCACTACCGTAGTGACAGTAGACAACACATACAACAGCCATGTGTATATATATATCACATCACTTATATCCACTCGGGTGTGGTGAGACAGTAGAAGCACAAAGCAAGACATATTTAGCACCTGATATCAAAACAAAAGCTAAAACCATAAGGTTCCACATCCCACCATACAGGAGCTGTTCCTCAATCAGCTACCTTTACAGGCGGCCTTGCTAACAGCTCTACAGGATTCTCTCCTGGTGCTGACATGGCAAATCATAGTCATTCTGGTGACACATTTTGTCACTGTCAGACCCATAAAGGTGTTTGTTTAAACAATGGGACATAGATGAAGAGCAAAGGACATGTTAAAACAGAAAGCTGTAAACTCTACGGCATCTAATCAGTTGTGCAAACCAATGCTAAATAATATCCCCCCAGACAAATCTAATTTCCAGGCAGCCCTATCCATCCCCTGGGTAAAGCAGTCTCCCTTGCTCAGCTGTGATGTGCGGTATGACATGACATCACATTACTGAAGATGACGGTAGGTAGAGTAGAAAGCATTTTAGAGAAACCGTTACAATAATATATTACCCAGCACCACACAAAGCTATATTACCCAGGTCCACACAATGCTTTATTACCCAGTTCCACACAACACTATATTACTCAGTGCAACACATGACTATATTACCCAGGACCACACAGCACAATATAACCCAGAACAGCAACACACAACGCTATATTACCCAGACCACATAACACAATATTACCCAAACCACACAACACAATATTACCCAGACCACACAACGCAATATTACCCAGACCACACAATTCAATATTACCCAGACCACAAAACGCAATATTACCCAGACCACACAACGCTACATTACCCAGACCACACAACGCTACATTACCCAGACCACACAACGCTACATTACCCAGACCACACAACGCTACATTACCCAGACCACACAACGCTACATTACCCAGACCACACAACGCTACATTACCCAGATCACACAACTCTACATTACCCAGACCACACAACGCTACATTACCCAGACCACACAACGCTACATTACCCAGACCACACAACGCTACATTACCCAGACCACACAACGCTACATTACCCAGACCACACAACGCTACATTACCCAGACCACACAACGCTACATTACCCAGACCACACAACGCTACATTACCCAGACCACACAACGCTACAGTACCCAGACCACACAACGCTACATTACCCAGACCACACAACGCTACAGTACCCAGACCACACAACGCTACAGTACCCAGACCACACAAAAGGCATCATCTCCACAGTCATACATGTCATATAACCCAAAAATATGGTTTCAGGACTGGGTCAGGGATTTTAAAGGACCTTGTTTGGTACGGAAGCTTTTCATAATTGAACTTGTTAGTGGGTAGCATTCCAACTGTGGTACCATACAAACAAACTGCCATTCAATGTCTGCAGCACCACACTGTACCACCACAGGCCAGGCAGGCACATAGATGAGCAATTGTCTGTACTGTAGACAGAGTACAAGAGCCTCTCTACAGAAGCATCCTACTGTCCCAGTGCTTAGTAAAGCACCCCCTTGACAGAGCATCCTTCTGTTCTAACCGATTCATATTTAGTACATCAACAACATCCAAAAGCACATTACAACACTTCACCTTCAAATGTGTTACTTAGTCTGAAAAAGTAATAAAATGCTATCTGAATAGTAGACCCCAGCATAGGAAAAAATCATTGGACGGACTGCCTTAAGCCAAATAGTGTAAACAAATATGTTTGCATTAAAACATAGATGTATTTTTTGTTTTTTACTGGAAAATGCCTCAGAATTCTGTAATTGTAGGAAATGTTTCCTTAAAACAATGAAATGGTTATATGGCTAAACAAAACCCCTCATGCCCAGCACTAAAGACCCTTTCAAAACTGTTAAAAAATAATAATAACTTTTCAAACTCCTTTCAATAGCCTGAATATTCTCATATAATTTCAGTCTTGCAAACATTTCATTCACATTTGAGTCATTAAGAGGTACTAGTCTGCAACAACCAACCACAATCAAATCAAGGGGCTGAAAAAACTAAATAACTACAAAGCTATGCATAAAAACCAATATTAGTTTTGGTGTGTTTAATAGAAGAGTATGGTGAGTTAAACGTGTTTACGTAATAGCTATTAGCTCTTCTTGGATCACAACATCATAATGTGTGAGCAGCAGTCTGGCTATGCTCTGGCTTTGATCATTTTGTTAATTTCCTCCTCTCAATTGACATCTCATTGTCTCCTGTGCGTCTAAGTCATGCAATAGCAATTCATATCTCGGTGGTTTCTTTTCCTCTGGTTGTCATACATCTGTAACATGTTTTTCTAACATCACTTAAGTAAACATATAAGGAGAACATACGCTGTGGAGAATTCATCAATAAGTGGCCTAAGGTGGTGCTGCACTCTAAGCGTCTGCCTCTGATATAAATGTATAAATGCTATACTTAACAAAGCTCTTTTAAGTTGTAGCCGACACCAATCAAAGCTCTGAAGTTCAGTGGTAGCTAACCATATTGAGGGTATTCTTGACTTTAACACCTTGCCAAGAGGAAAAAAAGAAAGCCAACCCATCTTTACAGTAGCATCTATGAGCGCTAATTTGTCTGAGTTAAACAATGAGCATTGTGTAAAACGTAAAGAAAAGCGGAAGCACTGAAAGCAGAAAATAATATATAGCAAGATACATCATGAAATCCACAAAACACCATTTATGCTCACACGCTTCAACCACTTGTAACGCAAATGCTGATAGCATATAGGCAAAAACAACAACCCAGTTTAAAAGAATCAATTAACAACTCCCATTAATAGCAAGACAAACTGTATCACAAACTGTATTTGCAGTAAATGTGAGATGGTCATCAGCTTACCACATCATCTGTCCCCCAGCACAACTCACTTGAACCGCGGCTTCTATGATTAGAGCATGCTAGCATAGCAGAGAAGACTACAAATGAGGGCAGGTCAAAACTATTAGCAGCCATTTTTCCCAATCACACTATCCTTGCTTCTCATGAGTAAAGACATCGCCACTCACAAGCACAAGGCGTACTCTGTAAAGTAGCTACTGTTCTTAATGCTTCTGTTCATAAATATGTTCCTAATGGTAATTAAATGGAGGCTGCTAGTCATTTATTCACCCACCACAGTGCAGGGATGGATGTTCCAGTACAACACAGACCAGATACAGATGCAGACATTTTGCTTTTGGCTACAACCTTGACCGAATCGTGGATGATTTGCTGACAGATATGCAATGAGACAGTTTACACGAGAGGACGGAGACTGACACAGACTGAAGCAGCAGCAGGGCATGGGGCTGGGCAGGCGTCCTCATGCCTGGGGTTGGACGGAGACCAAGACCGAGACAATTAGATGGAAATGGCAACACAGAAATGAGGAGGTCCTCTTTTTAGCTGGGTTTTCTTCTGACCTCAGTTGACGAGGTAGAAGAAAACCCCAATGTTTTAACATGCATAACCACTCTCTTTGAAAGGAACATTGCAATAGTCAGGCTTCATTTGGAAAACATGCAACTTTTGAATCGATTCCATAAACCCTGATAAGATCGTAAGTGGGGGATTTTCAAGAAATATTGACTGAAGAGCAGACTACAAAATTTGAAGAGCTTATTTGATTCTATCAGGGTTCATCTTACACGGCAAAATTAATTTGTTCTACCAATTGATTTTGTTCCATTTCTGTGCCATGCTGATTTCATACCTGATAGATCCTGTTTAGATGTGCCTGCAGGGGAGAGAATGTAATGTATGTAAACTGACCATCTTGGAAACAATCCTCCTATACAGTACATGTGGGATGAAATAGGCCTACCTATTACCTCTCTATTAGACTAGATGAAATGCCTGGGACCGCCGAAACCTAGCTACACTGAAAAATAATATACATGCAACATGTGAAGTGTTGGTCACGAGTTTTACAAACTAAAATAAAATATTCCCACACATTTTCAGTGCATTTTATGGCAAATGTATTTATATCCCTGTTAGTTGGCATTTGTCCTTTGCCAAAGTAATCCCTCTACCTGACAGGTGGAGGGATTATATCAAGGTGCTGAATAAACAGCACGATCATTACACAGGACTGTGCGCTGGGGACACTGTACTGTAAAATGTGCAGTTATAACACAACGTTCATTTCTCTACCATAAACTGCCTCCAATGTGCTTTCCTTTGGGAATATGTCCATGTCACTACGTCAGCCCAGCTCATCTGTGTACTCATCGTCCTAACCAGGGCGTTGACCCGACTTCTGCATTGTGCGGTATCAGTGGGCAGATGCTCTCCTTCGACGGCCCACCGATATGCTGGAGAAGTGTGCTCTTCACAGATAAATCCCCCGCTAAACTGTCCTGGGCAGACAGAAGACAGCGCACATGGCTTTGTGCGGGTGAGCGGTTTGCAGATGCCGACATTGTGTAACGAGTGGCCCATGGCGGTGGGGGGATTGTAGTATGGGCAGACAGAAGCTAGACTATGAAATGCAACTGCATATTATCGACGGCAATTTGAATACACAGAGACACAGGGATGAGATCCTAAGACCCAGTGTTTAGCCATTCATCCACCAGCATTAACTCAGGTTTCAGCGTGATTACACACAGCCCATGTCACAGTGGTGGAATCTGAAATTGTCCCAGTTCTTCCATGGCCTGCGTGCTCACCAGGTATGAACATGCTTGGGATGCTCTGTGTGTCCCCGCCGATATCCAGCCACTTTGCACAGCCATCAAAGAGGACCGGGACAACATTCCACCTTCCACAATAAACAGCTGACTGGTTTTCCGATCCACGCCCCTACCTTTTCATTCCAGGTATCTGTGATCAACAGATGCATATCCGCATTCCCGGCTATGTGACATCCACAGATGGAGTCATAGCTACTTCATTTAAATTGACTAATTTCTTTATATAATTGTAACTCAGTAAAATGATATTAGAAACTGCTGCATGTTGCACTTATATTTTTGTTCAGCATATATGGAAAATTGAAATGACGTGATAACATAAGGTGTACAGGTGACTATGACTCTCTGTATGTGCTTGTTAGAGGGACACACGAGGTCTACCATGGGATGGTAAATACGTTACGTTAGTAATAGTAGGGTTTTAGTAGCTAGCTGCTGTTCTGGGGCCATACATAATCAGTAGGGATTAACCTGGCTAAAGGAGCCGTGCCCTGTCTAAGTGAAACACATTGCCGTTTGATAGCCCTGGGCAGGCCTCTCCCTGTGGACTCTAATCTACCTGCTCTCCCTCTGTGAAGGTGCGCAAGCCAAAGCTCCAGCTGATGGTGGGGGTGGGGTCTCCTGACGCCTCACAGGTCAGAGTCACCTGTTGCTCCATCTCAGATGTGCTCTGGTTCAGCAGGAAGGTGATCTTAGGTTTCACTGTGGAAGGGAAAAACACAGAGCCATTATAACCAACACTTAGTCTTCCAGTGACAATCACCTATTGCTATACTCACAGAACACACACACACACCCCATTCCACCTAACAGCACAGAATCCCACAGTGACAACAATCACCTAGCTGATCTGATGATAGTACTTACTACCTATAGCTACAATCACAGCATAACCTTTGAAAATAACCCGTTTAACATCCTCCCAAACAAACTCTTCACAAACCCATCAATGCCAATCATCAGTAAATATGGGACCGAAATACAATTTTACAAACGACTGCTACACAAACATTCTTTCGCTCTTCCACACCTCACACATTCTTCCGACAAATAATCTACAGAGAGCTTAAGTCTTTGAGAGTGTTTTCCCGTATTGCATGCCAGAGAGTGATGAGAATAATAAAAGGAACCAACCGAGAAGAGTCCCTTACCAAACACCCGGAGGCTAAGTTCCTGTTCGCTCTCCCCGGCCTTGTTCTTAGCGATGCAGGTGTACTCTCCCTCATCCAGCTTGGCCACATCCATGATAGCCATCTCAGAACCATCTTCACTGAAGCTGTACTTCCCTCCTGACTCCAGGACAGCACCGGCCCTGGAGGACAGCAGACAGACAAACTCATATTACAATCAGATATGAAATGAAGAGAAGCACCTGAAATGACACGTCTAAAAAGTGAATTGCTCTTTCCTGTTAAATTACATTTAATATTTATATTCTACATATATAGCTCCCGAAAAAATTAAGAGACCACTGCACCTTTTTTCTTTTTTTTCCCTTTCCAATAAAGCTGAAAAAGAAAGTTTTGAGTGAGGAACAGAAGCGTTCAATTTGCAGTGGTCTCTTTATTTTAACCCTTCTGTTCCTCACTCAAAACCTTTCTTTTTTGACTTTTTGGGAAAGGAAAGAAAAAGGTGCAGTGTCCTCTTAACTTTTTCCGGAGTTGTATATTCTTTTATATTTATACAAGATTAAAAATTGAAATTGATCTTTACAGTCAAGGTATACCCACAGTTAAAATGCCGTGGACAAGTTTAAGTGTGGCCCCTTTCTGATTTTCTGATGTACCGTGGGTATTGTATTTTTGCTCTAGGATGCTGTCTAGGAGTTTTAGGCAATCAATTCATAAGCTAAACTGCATCCGGGTTATGCAGAAAGACAATAATCATATTTATCTCAGAAACAAATGTAATGTTTTGGAATAGCCTATTTCATGTCAAAACCCAACCAAATTTTTGTGTCAGGACCTGAAACAAGCCGTTCATGCAGAAAATTTGGTTCTAGGTGAAAGAGAGGTCAGCGTTTCCCCCACATGAGTGGGAGAGACAGCAATTACAGGAAGCATTAGTTTGCAATCTTTGTATACAACCAGTAAATTAGTGTATAATGACCACAACCCTCTAAAAGGAGGTATTGGGTGTTACATAACTTTTTGGATTACATAAATGGACTAAGTGTAGAAAAAAATCTCATCTGTTCCCTCAGATTTCCTTAATTTTATATTAGGTTTTTGTTTACAATCTGAAAACATTCAATTACAAAAATATTAAAAAATATACAAAATCTCAAATGGATAAAAAATTTAATAATCATAGCAATGCAATGACATAGTGAGATTGTGAGAGTTCAGGTCAAAGCCTATCAGCTTGAGTGGAGAATTAACATCCTTCAACTAAGACTTAACCCCAAAGACAAATGTCACACAAAGTTCACACCAGTCGTAACTCCTCTGATGTACCAATTCGACACTGGAATTAAGTTAAAATGAATCTTGTTCCACTACGATCAAGTTGTGATTGGACGACAACTACAAGATAACTATGCCAATTCGCATGGAATTTTAGGATTTAAACCAATGACAGATAAGAAAATGCCAATATAAATTCAAGGAAAATTGTCTGTTGTGGATCGGTACTCTGTATCAGCAGATACTCAAAGATCAGTACTCGGAGTGAGTAGACACCATTAAAAAAGTGGAATTGGGGCATACCTAGTGACAGCAGATCGGAGCAACACACTGCACTGCAAAAAAATTGTGTTGAGTCCATTTGCTGGTAATACAGAAATCTTTAAAACACAGGTTAGCGCTTTATCAGCGTTGCGTTGGCCTGAGATTGTTTGTGAATGTGTGTGCATGTTTGGGGCTACGTGACAGAGTGAGAAAGTGTGTGCTCCAGTCTTACCGTGCCCAGGTCACCATGGGCTCTGGGAACCCATCAGCAGCACAGGTTAACATGGCAGACTGGCCAACCCCAGCTGTGGCATTCACCTCCGCCTGCCACACTCGGATGGTGGGGAGCACTGATGGAATGAACACATCACCAAATGGGGAAAAAAAGCAGAAGACTGCCAGTCAGAAGATTCATTACAGCTCAAGTCCGGCCCACGGTCGTCTGGTGTCTGGGATGATGCTAAATGGCCACACGCCAGAACCTGTCAGCAAATTGAATAAAATGACATGCGAATGGAGCAGGAGGCAAAAGAAGGCTCACCGTTGACGATGACCCTGATGATCCTGAAGTCTATCTCTCCCCGTATCATGAGGAGGCCCTCACAGGTATATGACCCCTCATCTGTCTTCTTGATTCCTCGGATCTGCAGGTGGTTGTTGGGCAGTATCTTAAAGCGAACTGAGGAGAATTTAATCAGATTAAGTCATGGATAATGATTCTGACGGAGAAATAAGAAATGAGTTTTCAGATGGCAATCCTTGGACAAATAAAAAAATATATATACTTCCAATTTACATAATAGAATTAAAGTGTTCAAAAACTTGCATATTCAGATCCATCATTTGTCAGAGAATTGCTTGAATGGAACAGTGTTTCTGCCAGTTGGATAGGGACTGGTGAAACGGTTGAGGGGGAGGTCCTAGGTTGCATAATTCTGGTAACTTTGTTAATTGCTTGGATTTAATCTGGTGGGAATCCTCCAAAAGGAATTCCAGGAAAACTTCTATGTTCAGCTCTCAAGGATAACTGTTTAGCTAAGTGGTGATGATTAAATCACACATACTTTCTTTCAATATCAAGTAGTTAGATATAATAATGTATTGTAAGCTATGTGAAAGTGGGAATTTGGGGAAAGTCACCAGACCTTTGCCAGCCTCCTCCAGGCTAAAAGACATCTTTATCTCACCATCCTTCTCCATCTGAATCTTAGCTCCTTTGTGCTTCCAGATTATGGTGGGGGGAGGCGAGCTGATGACATCACATACTATGTTGGCGTCGTCCCCTTCAGTGAACTCTTGGGGGGAGGGGGCGTTCTTGAATGTGATCCTTTCTAAAAGACAATGTAATGGCATGGTAATGTTAATAAACGTTCCATATGTCCATGGTGTGGGTCACAAAACACAACATTTACTGACACTCTACCTATTAGCAATAGTAGTGCACTGCACTGGAAATAGGGTGCCATTTAGGAGCCCTACAGGAAATAGGGTGCCATTTAGGACCTGGCTTTTGGTCCATTTAAAATGTTTTCCTCTATACTCCAGCGTCTTAACTGTCGATGTTCTGATCACATTAGTACTGTTATGCCTGGCGGGATTTCTTTATGATGGACGTCTACTGATGGTTGGCAGTGTTGTTCTATTGCTGCCATTAGTCAGTAGACATACAACTGACAGGGTCATTAGGCACTGTTTTAATGCTCTTTGGAATGTTTTTTTTTTTTTTTTTAGAACTGATGAAAACTCCATCTCCAGTTGAAAAACAGAAAGCCACAATGCCCTCAAGGACAACATTTTTGTATAGCTTTTTCTTTAACACTATACACAGGATTGAGGACATTTCATAAGCTACATTTATTATAAGAAGCTTGGGGTTCTTAGCAGAACAAAATGACATTCCGTTCAGTTTATAATATGTAATAATGCAAACACACTACTTAAGAATAATTGTGTTTAATTATATCTTTTTTTTTACAGTGAACTGGTGCAATTGGAGCATGTTTAAATGTAATAATAACAAAAAAGAATGATAATTTCATTTGATCACAGAACCTGCAAATTGCAAGTCCGCTTCTCTAACCACTATGCTATTTAACAAACTAGGTTAGACAGTCAGTCACTCAGTCAGTCAGTCAGTCACTCAGTCAGTCCCTCAGTCAGTCAATCAGTCAGTAAGAGATATTCACTCTGCTAGGCTGGCTCCGCTTACGTGGTCCGGCAAAAAGAGGAACAGCTTACGATAGATTTTGACGTTGACTGTAGCCTCTGCTGATTGGTCCTTGTTGGTGGCCAGACACTTGTAGGTCCCAGCGCTGTCCACTCCAGCCTTGTAGAGTGTGAGGGTTGAAGAGGACTCGTCATTTCGGATTACAGTGATTTCTGGTTTGTTAAGTTCTATCTTCTCCCCACTTGGTGAATACCAGTCAATCTCCTTTGCTACTCCAACAACTTCACACAAAAACAAAAGACAGTAACACTTTTTAGTATATAATTAGAAGAAATAATATTGCATATTGCTTTCACTCCACTAAGTCTCTCCAGAAGACAAATAAAAATCACAAAAGAAAGTAACAACCTAGGCTATGGCCGACACCTTACAATCAATTTTATAATTGAGAAGGTTACAGGCACCGTGTTGCTGTCTAGAAACCTGACAACTATGGGCTAAACACAGCATAACAGGAGAGCAGGACGCAAAAGGTCAGAATAGGAAAGCAAAATGGGATGTTAACAATTCCAGTGACAGCTATAGAATGAATATACAGGTGGAAGTTTACCGTCACACAGAAAGAACTTGGACTCCCCAACACTGATCTCTCCTTGGGTGGGGATGATCTGCACTTCCAGACAAACTGAAAATAGAAGAAAATTACCATCACACAAACAAGTACTTGGAAGCCATGTGTTACACGTGCGTGTGTGATGGTGACGGAGACAACATGCTAATTAATAATATTGTATTCAATCTTGTCTATAACACTAAACATTTCCAAACCAGGGCATTGTGTCTGTGTGTTACAGTGTTTCTTCATTCATTCATTAGCAGGAGTTTCCTGACCCTCATTGCACAGCAGCTTGTCATTATGGAAACCACAAGATCTCCCACAGCTCATAACGCTAGACAAATTGAGGCTCCATCAACAAGCACATGGACATAAAGTAGGTCACAATAGATCACCTGCTCTGCATTTGAAATGAAGTCCAATTCCCCACATAGTGCACTACTTTTGACCAAGGCTAATGCCGGTAGAAACTTCAGGTAGAAAGTTATACTGATCTTATTGACAGTGGAACATCCAAAGGTGGAAGGAAAAATAACCTTCCAAATCAATAGTTTCAATCACAACATAGAAATCGATTCCAAGCCATGGCTCATGCCTCAGTGTAGCTCCTCTGAACAATCGATTGAGGCTTAATTCTTTGTTTTAATGAATGATAAGGCCATGTTAAGAATAGGCATAGGCCCGCAGAGTATGTGAGCGTATAGAACAGAGATCCACCGTCTCAAGTGTGCTACTAATATGCAGATAAGAGGGGACTCAGGATTTTATACAGAATGTCCAACAATATAGATTTATATGCTATTGGATTGCTTAAGTGGTGATTGATGGGTGATGTTATCTATCATGCAAATATCACTCTTGTACAAAGTACTTCAAATGAATAACCTTGTCAACTAGTCCACAGAGTACAGAAAAAGACAATTGACTGAAACATTAAGAGGCATAAAAACAAACTGGTCACCCTTGGCAGCCCTGTTCTAATCACCTTAATACCAAAGCATAGGGAAAACACATTCTACATCAGCTTTCAGTATGAGGAAGACCCCAGTGACCTTGCCATTTGGGAGAACAATTTAAAATGTACATGCAGCCATCACCCAAGTTATCCATATAACACAGAGTCTGCATTATACTTGACAGGATACATTCATACTGTAAGCATTTGGGCAGCCTGGCGGCTTTGGTATCTTGTGGACAAGCCCAGCCAGTTGGTGATTAAAGACAGAGAACAAGTGATTGGATCTGTTGTTGCTGATTGCGCTTTTGTGTCCGCCCATAAAACCCGGCCAAGCTGGGGATTGGAGGAGGGTCTCCCAGAGTGACTATCAGGTCAACGACCAACCTGAAGACAGGTTCATAAAGAGGGGCAACACACCCCAGAGAGGAACATCACCAGGAGCCCAACCGAGACACTGGTCGACCTGCATGCCTCCAGCTCAAGTCCTTGTTGGTGTGTTCTTGGGTTGATGCTTGACCGGTTTATTTTTCTAGATGCTCCTGGTCTGCAATATCATAAGCTCCCTATTTGTTATTTCTGTTTTGACCAAGTCTGGTACTTTTCATTTTATGGAGTCAATGTTCCAGTCATAAACACTGCTGTGCTCAGTGCACGCCTTGAAAATGTAATACATAAAACTAAAAGAAAAACAACACAATCCCCTTGTTGCGAGGCTTGTTTTATTTTACCACCTGTCTCACTTGTTTTTTGTTCAGTTGTTTCCCCCAACCGTTCACAGACTGTTCAGTATTGGATATCCAACACAACATCAGAATCACCTAGTTCTGACTAGAAATGAAAGCCCATGGCCAGGAAGCCATTGCAAACAAACCTGCATCCTAAATAATACCCTATTTCGATATGCAGTGCAATATATTGTATGAAGAATAGCGTGCCATTTGGAATGCAGCTGATCTATTCGAAGGATTCCTGCATTAGCCAGTCTTCTCTGAGAATCCTCTGTCTGGGTCAACCCATGTGGAAAATGCATGGGGTCTCCACTGCCAAGAATAGCAAGTGAGTAGTCATTTACAATATAGGGCAGGCAGAGAGGTCATAAAGCACGCAAAGCTACCCTCATGCACCAATTGATAGATTGACTGTGCATGTCCAAATTATTTCTGATGGAGAGTAACGAGAAAGCATTCCTTGCCTTGTGATAAAAGCATTCCTTGCCTTGCTTTGTGTTTAAACATCAACAAGTATATAATCAGCTGGGTATTATCTACAGATGTCAATGTAATATTGAGGTTCTCTGATCCTGCCGCCAAGTATAATCAGAATAAAAGAAACAGGTATCCTGATGTATGCAAATTAGCTCATTTTCTGAGTCTAAGGGCTCATTGTATTATTACCAATTGGGTAAGGTTGGAGCCCTGGCTGGCTTTCTAGGCTGCATCGGTCGACTGGATTAGGCAATTTACTATGGCACCCCACACAGGAAACAGTAGATTTCAGAGAGAAATGGAATTAGCTTGTAATACAGATGCTCTAGTATAATACTGTATTTTATCATTAGTCTACTCTGGCAAATGATAAGATCGAGAGTGTGGAGAAATTTATATTTTCCAGTAGATGGCGACTATAAGACTACATCCAACTACAGTGTAACTATGATGCTAGCTCTGCTCATTCGCACTATGATAAGGAAAGACCAGTGAAGCAGAGGAGACAAGCTTGTCCAAACTGCCAACATAGAAGCAGCAGCTTAATACTATTCTCATTAGTGACTTGCCTCAACATTATTTCTCCTCTAGATTATTAAAAGCAACTGTTCTAAGATCATTCACGTGTAACAACATTACAGTCTCTCCTCCTCCATCGAATTTGGTAACCACACAGTGATGACAGAATGAGGGTCCCAGAGGGAATTGCATCAGGAAATGTTCTCGACATTCCACAGAGTACCATCCCCAATTCCCCATCTCGCTAGATGTACAAAAGAACCACCACACCTGCTGCCTCAGATTTGGGATTTTTCCAACATTTAAATACTTCTAAACTGCCAGCGATATTTGGTTCTCAGTTCACAGTAGCTACAATGTATATAGAGTGATGAAGGGAGGGCATAGTAATTGTTCTCCTACCAATGGTTCACTTCAAATTAATTAAAGTAAATTCAGCTAGAGTCCAGTTGGAGGGCAAACACACAAAAAAAATGTGGTAGCAGGCAGAAGATGGCCAACAGAGGGGCACTAATAAAGGAAAGGCTTAGAGAGTTGCAGTGTGCTATAACCTAAATAGGAATATCCCCATCTGTATAAAACAATAGACCAGCATTAAAATCCTAACATAAAAAGAATGATTAAAAAGAACAAAACCAGTGCGGAAAATATCTACATTAGCAACTCACACACAGCACTTGACTTTTTAAATAGAAATGTCTCTACTGGCTGCCTGGTTGGTCTAAGATTTCATTTAAATTCAAAAGGCTTTCATTGTGATGTGTATATCAGGAAAGCAACATTTCTCCCATGCAGAAACAGCAGGGAGAGAAAGAGATGGAGAAAAGAGGGAGGGAAGACAAAGGAGACATGTACTGATTAGCATTGTTATTGATAGAACTGTTCATTTCATTTTGTCATCTAGGACAGTGGTTGTCAACATCTGGTCCGCGCAGCCTTAACTGTCCATGCAGGTACAGCATGTGGTCAGTGATATTTAAAAGGATTTCTGTTAGAGCTAAATGATTGTAGTTAGGTGCATGAAGGGAGGTATTATTTAAAAAATCTCAAATTTTGACAATACACATTGTTTAATCTGTACGTGTTTATCCTCATGGTTATGTCATTGTGTTTCCCAGTGGCGAACCGTGACTATTGGAGCTAGGCCCTCAGTAGCGGAAAAAGACCTGACGTCATACATATAAATAGAGAACTCGGATGCCTGTGTATACAGAGCATGACTTGAGACCTCTATTTTGCAGACCTATTGTATGCTGTCAGAGAGAAAAACGTTGCACTGTACTCGATGTCCAGCATGCAACAATAAAAAATGCACCACAAGAAGAAATGTCATGTACCCAGTACTTCCAGTTGCAATGTCATTACCTTTGTTTTTACCACACAACTAGTGATCTAAAGTTGAAATACTATTTCACACATTGTATTCAAAATGATATGAATGAGATAGTAACAAAAGCAAGCTGTAGATGAAAAAAAGTCCACTCACCATTATGATAATCTTTTAAAAACTAAGTCCATTCTCTTGTCCTTTATGAAATGGATAATGGCAGGGTCATGTAGATAATCTTTTAAAACTGAAATAAGTTCTTTATCAATTGAGATCAAAGACAGGCCTTCGCCATTTTTACATACACTCACTGCAAAAAGCTAGCCAGCAAGCTAGGCTCAAGCATGAGAAAACAAGATAAGGTTCGCTATTGGCACTGAATTAGTTACGTATACATAGGCCCTCTAAAGGGCCTTGTATCGTCATACAATTGTCCCACCTATTACAAGACAATTTGTGATTGGTTGATTCTACTGTCATTATGACCTCTGTAAATATAAACTCATTCGTGATACAAACAATTGGCACACATCAATCGAAAGGGGAGAGCCCTGGGACTGTGGTGATCACAGATCCTTAAATATAGCTGAATCCATCATCAGTAGTGGTTGTCTTGTCACATAGAGTCAACATAAACAAATGGTTGCAAATACAAATGCTTAGATAAATTCATACGGAGTCTCTAGAACATGTGGATGTGTACGTTTTGCAGTAAGACGCCCACAAGACAGTGGAAAATCACCTTCATCAGGCTAACTTCCCTTAATAAATCCCTTAAAAATGACCAGTAAAAAAGTATATAAAACTATATTCAGTATTCTCTGGAATATGAGGTGGCTTAGAAATGTATCTGAATGAATAAAAAAAAAAAAAAAGAGAATTGTGCAAGTTAACTTTGCACTCATAGAACTGAATGCCTTGGACTTGTATTAAAATTGTAATTGGCCTGTACTTTCACGAATAGCGCTGACATCTGAATTCGATCTGCATGATAGTGTTAAACAATTATGCGACTGTGAATGGTGGTCCTCAAGAGCTTTACCTGTGTGATGTGTTCAGCCTTGTAAATGGCATTGAGATCTGGACAGACTGTAAGACATTACATTTTTTGTTCTTGAGCCATTCCAACATTGCTTTTGCCTTGTGCTTGGGTTCATTGTCCTGAAATGTGAATTTCCTGCCAAGCTTTTGTTCAAATGACTGAAACATTATTTCCAGGCATTGTGATCTATCCATTCTTCATTTAATTTTAACAAGATGCCCAATCCATGCTACTGATGCTGCCACCATCATACAGTTGTGAAAAACACCTCATGGACAGTTTTATTTTCCTAAAAAGACTCATTGAGATGAAATCTTAACTTCTGCATTATAGACAGATAAACACAATTTATCAAAAGGACATTGAAAGATATACTTTGCAATCATAGATGTGTGTAAATAATTTTCATAGTGCAGAAAAAAATAAGCACACCCAAAGCTTCAATAGATGGTGCTGAAATAACTCCTTTCCTTTAACTGTCTATTAGTCTCTTACATCACCTGGGAAACATTGTTCCCACTCTTCTTTACTGCTTCAACTGAGTCATGTTCAAGGTCTTTTTTTCCACGCACAGCCCCCATTGCATTTTCATAGGATTATGATTTGGGTTTTGACTCAGATATTCCATAAACCTGCTTTTCTTCTTTTTGAGCCCATCTGTTGTACCTTCTGTTGTAGCTTTGCTTGGGCCTCTATGCTTAATGGTTAGTATGAGGTCTATGTTTTTCAAGGCAGTGTTTTGTTTTTCGGGCCAAACAACTCCAACATTGCCTCATCTTTTTAGAGGATATTCTTCCAGTCATTTTCAGTCATGCATTAATACATAATTTAAGAGCAAAGCAGTCCTTCTAGACCTCCCATGTAGGCTACATTTGTGCAGTCTCTTTCTGACAGTTGATTTGGGCATTTCGACATTGACTGGTGTTCTTACAGACTTCTATGAGAATCTTCTTAATCAGCTCTTGTGCTGAATCTGCAGGCATGACCTCGTCTATGTAGATTGACAGTGGTCTAGAATCTTCTCCATTTGTAGATGAATCATCAGGCAGTGTAATGTAATTATATACTTTGAATTGCTTGGAAACAACTTTTTACCCCCCAAAAGTAATGGACACTCTTGGACATAAATAATCTTCCTTCATTTTGTGCAAACTAGCTTTTAACAGTCTTTTAATCTTGGCATGATGTGTTCCACGCAGCCATATGTTTAACACAAAATAAGTCCAAGTTTTAATCTATATTTAAAACGGTGCCCTCCCAAGTTACTCTATAATAATTTTCTAACAATTTGAACCCGACATCCCTGCTGCTGTGTGTGCAAACCTGGTCAAGAACTACAGGAAACGTATGATCTCTGTAATTGCAAACAAAGGTTTCTGTACCAAATATTAAGTTCTGCTTTTCTGATGTATCAAATACTTATGTCATGCAATAAAATGCTAACTAATTATTTAGAAATCATACAATGTGATTTTCTGGATTTTTGTCCGTCTTTCACAGTTGAAGTGTACCTATGATAAAAATTACAGACCTCTACATGCTTTGTAAGTAGGAAAACCTGCAAAATCGGCAGTGTATCAAATACTTGTTTTCCCCACTGTATTTTGGTCACATCTATCCACAGTGGGTATTGCTGTAAACTGATCACAGTGGTTCATGCGCACACTTTCTAGCAGACCCTGGACATGGTTTATCAGAGGGTACATTTTGAGCATGGGCTTTTTTCTTGCCACTCCGCCATACAGACCCACATTATGTGGAGCACTTGTTATGGTTGACTGGTGCACCATTACTCCACTCCCAGCCACAGAACTCTGTAGCTCCTTCAAAGTGATAAATTGCCCCACTGTGGCTTCTTTATGTTTCAGCACTAACCCTTGGGTTCATTTTAGAAGACATGAATACATCTCCATTCAACTTCAAACAGGCCGTGAGTAGTTGTAAAATGGTCAAAAACAATTCATTTAAAGTAAAAAAAAAAAAAATCAAAAAAACACATGGTTGGAATTAACTAGGCTTATTGCTAAACAACTCAAAACGTTGTGTACTCTCTCCCTGATAAGCGGTGCTCCACCGCACAGTGACATAATTCAAAGAGACCCTCACACAGAAATGATCGACCATCTGCCCTCCTGCTCAGAGTGGTTGGGCAGTGTTTACTGGTACTAGGGATCAATGGGCAAGCAGGTGAACAACAAAATTTGTTGTCAATACAACAGGCAACATTTTTTTGTCTCAATTTACTTTGTGATAGCTGTCAATAGTTGGATGAAGAAACAAAATATATAATTAATGATGTTAAATTGAAACTCTCACAATTCAATTTTGCACACACTTGCCGAACATGTTGAGGGTTTGCTAAGTAGAGAGAGGGGCAGTAGAACGAGACAAGAGCAGGCTAGCCAGGTGTGTGGTGTGCGATGCTCTCCTACCAAAAGACATCATTATAATGTATATTGGGAGTTGCCAATGATTATGACTTAGAGAGCATTGACTGAGGTGGGCAAAGTTATGACTATAGCTTCTTGGTCAAAAGGGCCCAATTTGCTTAAGGTGCTTATCAGGAGAATATTTGGACAGGAAGTATAGAAGTAGAATGATGACATCGTGGTTGTATATGACTACGGAGACTGATACACAGTCCCCTCCCAGGGTTCATGAACGTGGAACGTGTTTTCATGCTATAATCAGCTTAAATATGGCCCAGATGAGGTCAACTTCAAGTAGGCTTTTCTGCCCATAATAAACTATTTTACATTACAATTTAAAATGCAAAACTGATTCTGGATCAGCCCTCCCCCACACAGACGATTCCTGAATACAGGCTATGGTGCTGCTGTTATTAGGATTCTGCGCTCTTCTCCCGTCTTGCATTACTAGCGGTGTGTGCTCTGGGATTAAGCTAATTATCTATGTGCCTCACTGGCTTTTTTCACACATACTGTAGAGCCCAGGGTCCCAGTGATTTCCCATGCAGCACATTCAGTCAAACAAGTTGACTGTCGCAACAAGATCACGTAACGCTGTAGGAACTGTCTATCAGACAGACTCTCATCCATAACTCCATAGTTCTGTCACAAATGTCACCCTATTCCCCTAACAGTGAATTTCTTTTTGACCAGGTGACACTGGCCTCTGGCCAACTGCAGTGCATTTTAGGCTACATGGAATATGGGCCCATTTGGGGAACTTATGACACATCATCAGGGCGAGAAGGATGGAACCTCCCTGTGGGTTGACTAGCAGCCTAACAAACACATAATTTAACCAGGCACCAACTAATACTGTGAGGTCTATCTGCCCTGGACTACTGGTCTGCATTATATCCCTTTCACATCTATTCCAGAGAGAGCACACCTGATTAGAATTGGCAGCTAATAATCAGGCCCTAGAATGAGTGAATCAGATGTGCCTGCTCAGAGCTCAAACCAAATTGTGAAATGTCTGTGGGTTGCCGAGGAGAGAATACTTCTGCTCCAAACCACCAGTGTGAATTCTTTTTTTTAACTGCAAGCAGTTGTAACTATTATAGTCCATTTAACTAGTTGTAACTGTATTAGTTCATTTTTCAATGGAAAAATGGAGAAAGCTTCATTTTGCACAAGAATCAGATTGTGTAAGTTTACATATTAATTTCAATTGCAAAACAGAGGCTGTGGAAGAGTCCTCCACATTTTTTACATTTGATATTTAAAACATTTATTAGTTGTTATATTGGAGACATGTACGTATGCAGAGTTATTAATTATAATTATTCCTTTTAGTGTGTTTTAAGTAACATTGTTTACATTTATTGGTGGGTGGAGCCAAGTAACCCAGGTGGATGCAATTATGTACTTAGGACAAAGCCTCTTAAATCTGGGTTTGTGTGGAGTCTGAGGTAGAATGTCCATGTTCTGAGTCAGGCAGTTTTAGCCTTGTGCTTTTAAATCATGTTGGAGGCCTGCAGTTTTAAATGATCGAATATTTGAGTTTTTGTCCTTAGTTTCTCTTTAAACCTTTAAAAGTGAGGAAGTATGACCAGCTTCATCCCAAAGGCTAATACACTCCAGTCCATTGCTGCTTGTTTTGAAGTTAAGTATTTCAAATATGAAGATTGAACATTTGAATTATATTTTTTTCTCCTCTAGACCAACAACACAACTTTCTCAGATGGGGCACACCCAGAGCTCAGACGATTGGACTTTGACACTTTTCAGTGTCCATTTTGTCACAGGCAAGTGGAGAACCCTGGCCTTATGTCTCATTTGCAGGGCCAACTGGGATCTATCAATGTCTGATCTTGAAGTGTGCCATTGCAAGAACAAAACTGATTTCTGAAGATCTCAGAAAATGAGTTGTTGATACTCATCCTGCTAGAAAAGGTTACAAAACCATCTCTAAAGAGTTTGAAATCTACCAATCCACAGTCAGATTGTGTACAAATGGAGGAAATTGAAGACCATTGCTACCCTCTCTAGGGGTGGTTGACCAACAAAGATCACTCCAAGAGCAAGGTGTGTAATAGTTTGCGAGGTCAAAAAGGAACCAAGGTTTACTTCTAAGCAACTAAAGGCCTCTCTCACATTGGCTAATGCCAATGTTCATGAGTCCACCATCAGGATAGCACATCAGATACTGAAAGCAAAGGTTCACAAACTTTTGACACTCATAGATATATATACTATTTTCCTCAATGAATAAATGACCAAGTATAATTTTGTTTCATTTGTTTAATTGGGTTCTCATGATTAACTTTTAAAACTTTAAAATCTGTGTTTAGGTCATATTTCTGCACAAATATAAAATTCTAAAGGGTTAACTAACTTTTGAGCACCACATAAAATTCTGGATTGTTTAGGCAAGTCCTGCAGTTTGATACAATATTATAAACCTTTTGAATGGTACATTTTAAATACAGCATTGCAAGCACTACACTGGGAAGAGTACTGCACAATGTGGAGAGAGGGATAAAATCACTGGCTGGGAGCTTTAGGCCTGAAATGTTTTTATGAACAATGTTAATATAATTATTTCAGTTATGATGAGTGAATTTGGATGTTTACTTTACCAACAAGTATTAATCATTCATCCTAAACAAGAACATGATATTGAATGCATGAAAGTAAAGGTTTTGTAATGGACCCCTCGTCACGAGAAATAAAATAATACATTTGAATGGTTTAGTTCATTTTTGGAATCATAATTGTTGGTGTGTTCAGCCCATATCAAAAATATTCCCAACTACAGTGGGGAGAAGTATTTGATAAACTGTCGATTTTGCACGTTTTCCTACTTACAAAGCATGTAGAGGTCTGTACACATGAACTGTGAGAGACGGAATCTAAAACAAAAATCTAGAAATTCACATTGTATGATTTATTTAAAATGTATTTGCATTTTATTGCATGACATAAGTATTTGATCACCTACCGACCAGTAAGATTTCCGGTTCTCACAGACCTGTTCGTTTTTCTTTAAGAAGCCCTCCTGTTCTCCACTCATTACCTGTATTAAAAGGTGTAACTGCACCTGTTTGGACTGGTTACCTGTATAAAAGACACCTGTCCACACACTCAATCAAACAGAATCCAACCTCTCCACAATGACCAAGACCAGAGAGCTGTGTAAGGACATCAGGGATAAAATTGTAGACCTGCACAAGGCTGGGCTACAGGACAATAGGCAAGCAGCTTGGTGAGAAGGCAACAACTGTTGGCGCAATTATTAGAAAATGGAAGAAGTTCAAGATGACAGTCAATCTCCCTCAGTCTACGGCTTCATGCAAGATCTCACCTCGTGGGGCATCAATGATCATGAGGAAGGTGAGGGATCAGCCCAGAATTACACGGCAGGACCTGGTCAATGACCTGAAGAGAGCTGGGACCACAGTCTCAAAGAAAACCATTAGTAATACCCCTGCTCAAGCTAGCGCATGTCCAGGCCCATCTTAAATTTGCCAATGACCATCAGGATGATCCAGAGGAGGAATGGGAGAAGGTCATGTGGTCTTATTAGACAAAAATAGAGCTTTTTTAGTCAAAACTCCACTTGCCGTGTTTGGAGGAACAATAAGGATGAGTACAACCCCAAGAACACCATCCCAACCGTGAAGCATGGAGGTGGAAACATCATTCTTTGGGGATGCTTTTCTGCAAAGGGGACAGGATGACTGCACCGTATTGAGGGGAGGATGGATGGGGCCTTGTAACGCGAGATCTTGGCCAACAACCTCCTTCCCTCAGTAAGAGCATTGAAGAGGGGTCGTGGCTGGGTCTTCCAGCATGACAAACACAGCCAAGGCAACTAAGAAGTGGCTCCGTAAGAAGCATCTCAAGGTCCTGGAGTGGCCTAGCCAGTCTTCAGACCTGAACCCAATAGAAAATCTTTGGAGGGAGCTGAAAGTCCGTATTGCACAGCGACAGCCCCGAAACCTGAATGATCTGGAGAAGGTCTGTATTGAGGAGTGGGCCAAAATCACTGCTGCTGTGTGTGCAAACCTGGTCAAGAACTACAGGAAACATATGATCTCTGAAATTGCAAACAAAGGTTTCTGTACCAAATAATAAGTTCTGCTTTTCTGATGTATCAAATACTAATGTCATGCAATAAAATGCAAATTAATTATTTAAAAATCATACAATGTGATTTTCTGGATTTGTTTTATTCTGCAACTTACAGTTGAAGAGTACCTTTGATAAAATTTAACTTCTATATGCTTTGTAACTGGGAAAACCTGCAAAATTGGGAGTGTATCAAATACTTGTCCTCCCCACTGTACATAAGTCTACAATAACTTGAAAACATTATTTTTAATCTCACATTTGCTAATGTTAAATGTATTGAAACTTTAATGATCCCATGATGGAGATCATATATAATTTTAGCAGTTAGGTTGAAAGGTTTATCCTCATTATTTCTGCTGATTATTGCTAAAATAATTATTTGTTTATTTATTGAAATAAATAACTAAACCACCTTTTGTTTGCAACCATATTTGGAAGAGTCAATTTCAGTCATCATGCTGCAGCTGCATTGTTACGTCCCCAGTGCTTTCTTTTGCTCTGTGTTCGTATGTGGTTTTGTCCCTTTGTGTTCTGAGGTGGTTGCAGGCTTACCACCACTTGTATATGCGTGCGTAACATGCATATACATGCATTTCCCAGAAACAATCTGTGCACTTTATTCAACTCATCTTAAAAAAAATCTTCATCAACCAGGGGAGTTGAAATAAGATTATTTTGATTATATACTAAAATGTATTTAACGAAATGTATCTGATGTAGCATACACAATGTGAGAACAGCCAGCTACTAGTCTAAACTCGCCTAGGTAATGTTTTCCGATTACAGTACTAGCTGGGCTAGTAAACAAAGCAAACAGCCCGAACAGACGGCTACATGCGGCTAGCTGCAGAAATGTATCTGATGTAGCATACATAGGAAACGTGAGAATAGCCAGCTACTACTAGTCTAAACTCGCCCTGGTAATGTTTTTCGATTACAGTACTACTAGCTGGGCTAGTAAACAAAGCAAACAGCAAGTACAGATGGCAGCTGGCCTCTTGACTGTATCCACCGAAAGTTAGTAATAGCCAATTAGGCTATTAACATTAACTAGGCAGCTAAAATTGTCCTTGCTGGCAAGCTGATGTTATTAGAAGTTGGTAGTAGTAGCAAACAATTTCTGCTGGATAGATGTACATTCAGTAACAATAGCCATGTCTGCTCTGTTTGTATAGCTAGCCAGATTAACACCAACAGGGCAATTATTAACAACAGTGAGAGGTTTGCTAGGTAGCTAGCGTTTTAGCTAACTTCAAGTCTTCACTTACTGATTTAACAGAATAATCGCCACATCAGCGTCGAAGTTTAATGCATCCATTGTGGATAGGCAGCTGGACCATTGTTCACTTCGAACAGCGTCTATCTGCCTCTCTTTTAACAGATTTGCTTTCCTTTGATCCAAACTGTATTTTCTTAGGTACCGTTACACTGTGAACTTCTTCAGTTTTTCTTTATACAATTGGCTAGCGTCTCTCGCTGCTTCATACACAAAATAAGAGTAGCCACTTTGTTTGATATGTCAAACGCTTCACTTCCTGTGACCAGGATAACATTTTCCACTAGTGCAAGGGCCGACCATTTTTTCCCCTTAGGAGCAGTACACTGTATACAGTGGTTTTTCAGATGCGGGCCTGGGACCGTATGGTAGGAATTCATCCACGATCCAGATTAATAGTATAGGGATGTGTTAAAGCAAAAAACGTACGCACTTCAGCTTTAAGGTCTAATCTTGGTTGAGTAATTGGTCAGATGCTTAATTAATTGGTCAGATCTGGGCCCAGGAGTTAAGGGATCAGACACAAACCAAAATGACAAGCTCCACCCACTCTTTTATTTTTTTATTATTTTTTCAATGCGAAGTGCTCCAGACTAACTGTGGACAATTTTCACTGGTTGTACTGGTACCGCTTAGTCTTTAATAAAAAAAATTATAGATTTTTCTTGGGTTAATTTAGCTATTACAATAATTTATGTTGTCCTTCTTGTTGTTTACAGAATTGTACAGTTCATTTTCAGTATTATGTGTTGTATGGGTCGGTACTTTCCCACCTGATTTGTCTGATATGTGTTTATTTTAAAAGAACCAAAAATGTATATTCTCAATGAAATTACATTTTTAACAAAATAATCTAAATCACTGCATTGATCTTTGACATGCTTAAATTAAACATTAGAAACCCCCATTTGATCTGACTGTGTCGTTAGTTGGCTGCATGGAAGGGCTCAGATGATGAGAATTTGCTTGCTGATCATGCCTCTCAACCACGGTTATACTCACTGCTACCAGTTGCTATGGAAACATGTTTCCCTGTTTTTTCCTCTATATTCTCCTTCACACCTCCCTCTTACTGCACAGTTCTATCTGATTGGATGCAAGGGCATGGCCTCCAAGGTGGTGGATTAACATTAACATGACGATGCTGTGTAGATTTACATGGTTATATTATGAGGCATGGGGTTGGTTCACAGTCCAACGTCTGCACCAGTTTATCAGGAGAAAACACATTGGTCCATTACACTGAAGTGAAGAACATGAAACCTGGGTAAAGCTGTTATTTGAAGTCACACGATTTAAGTGCAATATGTTATGTTTTGTCAGCTGGTGCTGTACATCTGTACTTTGCCCTATAGCTCAAATCTCAGACACCAATATCTGCTAGGCTCAAATACACAAGGCAATTAATATGTGTGTTACACCTAAAAACAGAAGTGCCACAACAGCAGACAGGATGAAACACCACCACGTTTGTAATATAAGGCGTTACTGTGAGTATTGTCCATCAAAGCACGGTGCAGTCACAACATACAATCACAGATAGCAGTTGGTTACTGGCTATCATAACTGCTTACTTCATTTCTTTATGTATAGTCCTACAAAATCAGTGTTTGTGCAAAATTCAGATATTTAATTAACAATATTCTAAAATGTTTTACAGTAACGATGAATGAATCTATTAGAACACGTATTCTTAAACTTTAATAAAGAAAAAACATGAAGTGGATACTGTAAACGCAAAATACAGGTCTTGCGTCGCAAGTCCTATCAAGGTCTTTTTATTTTTACATTCATGGGATTATCATCAAAATGCAACCACACACACACGCTTGGAAATCGAGTCCTAATAACAAGTGTTATAGTCCCCTCTCCTTTACCAGCCTACTCATTACCTTATAAGGACAAAACATACATTCCTCTGCTATTTACAACCCACCCCTTATTACTTCATTGTGACGGCATACTAAAAATACCCCTAAAGAAAGGAATATAAAAGATAATAGAACATAAAAACATATAACTGCATACTTAATATAAGGTAACATCAAAACATAATATTTTGGTCTTCAAATAAAAATGTCCATCACAGATACATTTCTATCTCCCAGCAAATTTTTTGAAACGTCACAGGAGTGTGTGTGTTTGTTGCGTGCTTATCGCTAAACTTTGTGTAGCTGTTTCTGATGATGCTTGTAATATCAGTATTCCGGTGGAGATTGAAAGGCTTTACAAAAGCTGTCTAAATGAAAATGTTAAGAGACGAATGTTGCCACTTGAAGGGGGGAGGAGAAAAGACAGTTGAGTGTCATCCACATAGCCATGACAGGACAGACCACGCCAGGATATGAAAGACAGTTGAGTGTCATCCACATAGCCATGACAGGACAGACCACGCCAGGATATGAAAGAGAGTTGAGTGTCATCCACATAGCCATTACAGGACAGATCACGCCAGGATATGAAAGACAGTTGAGTGTCATCCACATAGCCATGACAGGACAGACCATGCCAGGATATGAAAGAGAGTTGAGTGTCATCCACATAGCCATTACAGGACAGATCACGCCAGGATATGAAAGACAGTTGAGTGTCATCCACATAGCCATGACAGGACAGATCACGCCAGGATATGAAAGAGAGTTGAGTGTCATCCACATAGCCATTACAGGACAGACCACGCCAGGATATGAAAGACAGTTGAGTGTCATCCACATAGCCATGACAGGACAGACCATGCCAGGATATGAAAGTGAAAAGAGAGACATTGTCGCATTGTCATAGGCAGCAGTTGGACCTAGGAGGATGAAATCAGAGGAGTCCACTTGGGCAGTGCTGAAGTGCCTCTGTGACACAGATTATAGCAGTCTTGGTAACGTGAGCAGTCTTGAAACCTGACTGGTCGACCTGAGGGAGATACATTTAAAAAGG